>NC_091255.1:22749772-23052803 GCF_042477335.2 Ovis canadensis | reverse complement strand
TGCCATCCAACTGTCTCATCCTCTGTCGTCCCCTTTTCCTCCCACCTTTAATCTTTCCCAGCATCAGGGTCTTTACAAATGAGTCAACTCAGGTGGCCACAGTATTAGAGTTTCAGCTTCAGCTCTTCCAGTGAATATTCAGGACTGATCTCCTTTAGGATGGACTGTTTGGATCTTCTTGCAGTCCAAGGGACTCTCAAGAGTCTTCTCTAACACCACAGTTCAAAAGCATGAATTCTTTGGTGCTCAGCTTTCTTTATAGTCCAACTGTCACATCCATACATGTGATACATACTACTATATATAAAACAGATAAAAAGGATTTAATGTATAGCACAGGGAACTATATTCAATATCTTACAATAACCTATCATGGAAAAGAATAAAAAGTATACACACACACACACACATATATATATATGTTTATAAGTATCTGAATCATTTTGCTGAACATCTGAAACACAGTTTTGTAAATCAACTGCACTTCAAATAACAAACAGATGTGAGGTTTTCCTGGCAGACTTTTTTTTTTTTGGCAGCCTAACAGCTTATGGGATTTCAGTTTCCTGACCAGGGATTGAACCTGGGCCACAGCAGTGAAAGCTCCAAATCCTAACCACTAGACCGCCAAAGAACTCCCCAGAGAAAGTTGGCTTTGTTTGTTTGTTTTAATTGAAGTGTAGTTGATTTAAATACTGTATTAGTTTCTGCTACACAACAAAGTGATTCAGTTGTGTGTGTATATATGTGCGCACACACACGTTTTTGCATTTTTTCCACCATGGTTTATCACAGGATACTGAGTATAGCTCGCTGTACTCTCCAGTAGGTCCTTGTTGTCTACCCATTCTGTCTACCCATCCGCTAACCCAAACCTCCCACTCCATTCCTCCCCCTACGTACCTCGCCCATGGCAACCACAGGTCTGTTCTGTGTGTCTGTGAATCTGTTTCTGTTTCATAGGTAAGTCATTTGTGTCATACGTTAGACTCCACACATATGTCACTTAGGATATAATACAGTATTTATCTTCCTGACTGCCGTCACTTCGCATGGTCATCTTTAGTTCCCTCTGTGTTGTAGCAGGTAGCGTTGTTCTGCTCTTGTTTGCGGCTGAGTAGTCATTCCATTGTATATATGTACCACATCTTTGTCCATTCATCTATAGATGGACATTTAGGTTGTTTGCTGATCTCGGCTATTGTGGATAGCACTGCTGTGGACATAGGAATGCATGTGTCTTTTTAAATTATAATTGTGTCTGGATATTTGTCCAGAAGTAAGATTGCTGGATCATATGGTAATTATATTTTTAGTTTTTTGAGGAACCTCCATATTGTTTTCCATAGTAGCTACACCAATTTACATTCCCAACAGCGTAGGAGAGTTTTCTTTTCTCCACATCCTCTCCAGCATTTGTTATTTGTAGACTTTTAAATAATGGCTGTTCTGACTAGTGTGAGGTGGTGCCTCATTCTAGTTTTGATTTGCATTGATCTGTTATCACTGTCTGTCAGTGAGGTTGAGCATCTTTTCATGTGTCTGTTGGCCGTTTGTATTTCTTTGGGGAAATGTCTAAAATGTTTTAACGCCCATGGTATTATGCACATATTGGCATCCCCAACACCTGAGTCAGAGGCTTATTCACAAGTATTGATGGCAGGCACTCATTGTGTCCCAGATACTGTGAGAAGCACAGTGACGAAAAACTCTAGGATCCCTGTGCTCGGAGGGTTTACTGTCTAGGAGAATAGAAAGACCATCCATCACAGCAGTCTTCTCCCATAGAGTATGACTGGTTTTTATTTGGAGAGAATTTAGTTCCTGAGTAATTTAATTCTTACTAGAAACAAATGTAATAAACTATCAACAAAGAAATGGTGTTTATCATCTCTGTTCTTAAAGTTTCTCTTTCTCTGGTGCTGCAGCATCTCATGTTAGCAGTCAGAGAACAAGGAGAGAGAAATGACCTTTAATTCTAGAATGTCATGTCTCTGGTGCTGTATGTAGTCACAAGGAAGACCCCAAACACCAACCTGTTCTTCTTCTGTGTTGATGACTACAAAGGCCTCCATTCTAACCAGAAATGGCAGTCGAGGTTACAGGCCTTGGAATAATCATCTTTGCACAACTTCAGTCTTTCTCAAAAACTTTTGTTCAGGGACTTTGTTTCGTTACTAATTTGGGGTATGATAGTCTCCAGAAGCTTAAGAAATCATTTGCCTGTTTTAAAAAACAAAAACACTTAAACGTCAAGGTTAACAAATTTGATTTGCAGGATTTCTGCAACTGGCACTTTTCTGATCCTGGCACGTGAGGCCAGAGTGGCTCGTGGTGGAGTAGTAGTGACTTGGGAAGTGTTGTAGATTCAGTTGTCAGTCTTTGTGTCCCTGTGGATCTGGGACCAGTGTTCCAGAAGTGAACCCCAACATGGCAGTCGGACATTCACCCATTTCTGTCTCTGTCCACTTCAGTGCGTTTTTACCTGTCTAGCTCCTAGTAATAGTTTAAGGGTACCAATGGCTTAGACCCCCCATAAGCTCCACAGGTAGTTCTCACACACTGGTGCCTAGTCGCGCCTTATTCCGTTTTCTGGCCTGGAACGTGGTGCACAGGCACGTGGAGAGCTTCCTCACACTTGGCTCTGGTGGGGAAAGGGCTTTCTGAAATGTGCACCTGTGCACGTGACGGTGCGTATCAGGGCCTAAGCGTATCAGGGCCTAAGCGTATCAGGGCCTAATTGAGGGCACGTGGCTCATGGCATCCTCGTTGGGTATTTTAACTGAAAGTGTTGCATTTTGAATCTGTGTTTCTAGACACTGTTTCCAGCAAGCTGCAAAACAACAATGTTTATACTATTGCCAAGAGGAATGTGGAAGGGCAGGACATGCTGTACCAATCCCTGAAGCTCACTAACGGCATTTGGATTTTGGCCGAGCTACGTATCCAACCAGGAAACCCCAATTACACGGTAAGGCCTTTTTCAGAATGGGTGAGATGGGTTCATGGGGCGAGGTAAGAGCCCTTTCTTTTTTTTTCTTAGCATTTTTTAATTGGCCAGGAAAGACCTGGTGGAGTTGCTGCACTCCCCAGATATCCAAAACAAGCAGTCAGAAAAGACCCCAGTTGCATTCTTAGAAGACCTTGTTCTGCCCCCACTCACCAGGAAGGGGCCTCTGGCCACTGGAGTACCTTAGACTCCTCCAGGTATATACAGAGCTGCTCACAGAGCCTACAGCCTCATCAGTGTTGGTTAATGCTCATCTAGCGTATCTGTGCATGTGGTACTGTGGCAGGCCGCTAAGAGGATTGTTTCCATAGCTCATTTCAAGCTCCTTCCTGCTTTTGGACATAAGGATGTCAAAATCCCTGTACATATGAGCCTCTTTAGTGATACTGTATGTCCTAAATGCTTGTTGAAAAATAAAGGCAAAATGGGACACACCATTTATAGCCTGAAAGGGAACTTTAGAAAACTTCTTCAGTGCCACGCTGGACTAAAATTGAAATCCTGGCCTTATTTTTAGAGGAGGAGCCAGTTGCTTTGTTAATCTGCACAGCCCTAATACCCTAGGCACTGGCCATTTGTTTACTATTGTAAAATACTGTCTCCCAGTAAGATGCTGCTTGTCATCTGCATTTTGTAAAGTATAAGAAAACCCTTGGGACAGGGGAAATATCATACTCTTCTGTTATGTTCAAGGCTTTTGTACACTGTTTTGAAAGAGGGGAAAGGAAAGTGATGAGAAAAGTAAGGTTCAATAATTGAATAACTGATAAAGCTTTATATTCAGTAGATTAAGTGAGCTCTTCGGCCATTTAGCCGAGAAGTCTGTGACTCCATTCCTTAGTTTTAAGGCAAGCGTGTGTTCATTAGCATACATCAAGGAAGTAGTACCACCCTATACTGAAAATTCTTGGTTTCCCCTTGAAGTAAGCTGGACAAGTGTGTGTGTGTGAGTGATACTACGTCCCATCTAACTAGATTGTTTTGCCCAAGCATTTGTGAGCTGAGAAACTTCAGGCTTCTCCCATAATCTGTACACTCCTCCCACCCACCTCCTCCGCCACCAGTCCTTTGTCTTTTTTGGTAGGAAACTTGTCCTGTCATTTTCCTCGAGTTCCCCAAGAAAGGGAAAGCCCTGTCTGGTCTTCTGGAGGGACAGGTTTTTACTGTAAAATCAGGTCTTGTAAAATAACTCCATTTACTTCCCTAGAAATTTTCTCAAAGTATGTGTATTTGTGTGTATGTTTTTTTGTTTTTTATCATTCATTATTTAATTGCAGTATTCCATCTCAGGTAGATTAGAGTAGCATGATTACCCCTAGATTGCAGATAAGGAAACCAAGGTTCAGAATAATTAATAACTTATTCAGGATCACAGAAGTTGTTGGTAGGTAAGTTGTGCTAAGAATTCAGATATCTGAACACTTGCCAACTGTCGTCTTTGTGTTCATTAAGGATAGTGAGAATTTTGACAAAGACCTTTTAGTAGTCGCATAGTTGATTTAAAATGTTTAAAACCTTTTTATTTGGAACTAATTTAAGACTCACATAAAGTTTTAAAAACCTTTTTATTTGGAACTAATTTAAGACTCACATAAAGTTTTAAAAGTCTTTAAAAAAGACTCACATAGAGTTCCCATATATCTTGCACTGAATTTTCCTCATTGAGAACATCTTACACCCATAGTACAGTTCACCAGTTTTTACATGATTATTTTTAGTTTATTTGGTTAAGGAGTGTACAGTACTGTGAAATCTTATCACATTTGTGATAATCACCACCATGATCAGGAACAGAACTGTTCTGTCCCCGTGAAAAAACTCCTCCTTGCTGTCTCTTTATAGTTAGACTCACCCCATGCCTAACCCATGGGAGTCACTGATACGTTTGTTTCCCATTACTATAATTTTGTCATTTTGAGAGGGTTGTTAAATTCAGTTCCTATCCTTTTCAGACTTTTTTTCCCACTTAGTATAATACCCTTGACATCTGTCTTAAGTCACTGCATATATTAATAATTTGGTGTTTGGGTTTTTTTTTTTTTTGATGACCAAGTAGTAGTACCGCTGCTGCTGCTACTGCTAAGTCACTTCAGTCATGTCCAACTCTGCGACCCCATAGATGGCAGCCCACCAGGCCCCCCTGTCCCTGGGATTCTCCAGGCAAGAACACTGGAGTGGGTTGCCATTTCCTTCTCCAATGCATGAAAGTGAAAAGTGAAAGTGAAGTCATGTCTGACTCTTAGCGACCCCATGGACTGAAGCCTCCCAGGCTCCCCCATCCATGGGAGTTTCCATGCAAGAGTACTGGAGTGGGGTGCCATCACCTTCTCCAGAGTAGTAGTACACTACATGATAAATCACTTCCTTCATCCCCTTACTGTATGTCATTAAGAAGGTTTGTTTGTCCCAGGGGGAAGAGCCCTCATAATCTCCAAGTAGCTTTGTCTCACCTGGAAAGAGAACTTGTCCCAGGTGAAGAAGTATGTGTTCCAGCCATAAACCTGGAGTAGATGTTTAAGCCCTTGGCTTATTGCCTAGGCAGGGGAGGTGAGTCTAGGTGGGTGGCACTCCTCAGAGGCTGCTGGTAAAGATGTGGCGCATAAGCAGGTCAGTGCTTCGAAAGCTAAAATCCTGGCAAGACCGAGATCTCTTCCCATGTGAAATGAGACCAGAGTCCTAAAACAGATTTTTTTTTTCCCTAAATCAGATTTTTTTAGCTGCTTTTTTAATGTACATTTTCTTCTTGCTTTCTTTAGGAATTAGCCAAAAAAAAAATTTTTTTTTAATGTGTTCCAGCTTTTTTTTTTTTTTAATATATTCCAGCTTGTCTTAACTGTGTTTGTTGGAAAGCAAGGAACGGATTTAACCCTAAACTAAACCTATTGTTAAAGGCTGGGGTATCTGGGGGAGGGAGGTGATAGAATAGTCCAGAGAAAGAGATTCTTCCTTCTCTTCTTACCCTCCCTCCCCTCCCTCTCCTCCCCTCTCCAAAGAGCAGCTCAAACTTTCTGTGTCTAGACTCCTGCCAGTGCCCACCTTGGGCTTTTATTGAGGAAGACAACATTCTCTTATCACTAGTGAACCAGAAGTGGATCTCCAACTGGTTGGAAGTTCCAGTACTGCTACAAAGATATGAAAAATACAGATCTGTATTTGAGGGAGGAGGAACTACCCCCTCTTTGGTCTGGGAGTTAACTCCCTTAGCTGTTCTTACTCTCTATAGCTTCCTCTCCTCCTCCTCTTCTGAACCCACATACTTTCCCATGAGAGCTGTCTACAACACTGACAGTGGAGAGGCTGGAGGAGGGGCAGGAAGGCAGGGAAGGGCCTAGAGCTGCAACTCTGACCAAAGTAGGGGGATGTTTTCTATTCATATTTGTATTCTAAAATTAGTCATACATTTTGTTTTACGTGTATCAGAACTGTCTTCCTGATGTATGTCGAGCAGCAGCTCTGGAAATGCCTTAGAGAATGCATATTAAAGCTGTAAATTTTAAATAGAGCCTCTTGTGATGTTCTTTTTGTTTGGCTTGGTTTTGCATTTTTAAAATCTCACTCAGTTCGGAGGATGTGAGTTTTCTTAAGAAGTTTGGGGTTGACCAGTCATCTTCCTGACATTTTGCCAAAAATATTCTGACCTCTTTGAACTTGGTTAAATTGTTTAGTCTCTAATAAGACAGTAAAGAGGTAAGGTAATGTAAAATCTTATGGTGGTATATCATTAAAGACAACTTTTGTTCATCTGCTTTAATAAATGAGCGATAATGTCAGTAATACAAAAAACAGGGATTAAATTTTTTGGTTCTTAATGCAATTTATATGCTTCTTTTGTTAACATTATTGTGAATCTGGTGAATTTGCCTAATCTGGTACAATTCAGGAGTCCGAATCTAGGTTTAAATTTTGCGCTTGTTGACCCACAAAGTGAAAATCTCAGTGTTTAGCATTGAAATCTTTTTAATATTTTAATTTGGTAATTGTTAGACTAGACAGAGGTGGTAATAGAGGCAGAAGCTGAAAGAGAACACTGTTGGCATAAATGGTACACACTCGGTAAATGTCTCTTTAGTGTTAGTTAGTGTTAGTCGCTCAGTCGTGCTTGACTCTTTGCGACCCCATGGACTGCAGCCCACCAGACTCCTCTGTCCATGGGATTTTCCAGGCAAAGGATACTGGAGTGGGTTGTCCATTTCCTTCTCCAGGGGAGCTTCCCAACCCAGGGATCGAACCCAGGTCTCCTGCACTGCAGGCAGATTCTGTACCATCTGAGCTACGAGGGAAGCCCGTGGTGGTTCTTAACTTCATTCCCTAGCAGTGTATGCTCTCTTCTATATAATACAGGGAAGACTAGTTCCTTGGAGCTGCCTAGCTCCTGCTTTTATTTTACTTAGTTATCCATCCTCCTGAGTTGGGACTGAGATAACCGTCCTTGTGAAGACAGAAACTGGAACAGAGAGATGAAATGACCACCAAGTTAAGGGTTTTAGCCCTTCCTTTTCACTTGGTTATAGTGACTCCTAGCAAAGCAGGAAAGCATCTGTCCCCTGCAGTGTTTCCTGTGAATTATTTCCTAACTTTGCAGACCCACGTAGAATGTGGGTGGAAACAGACAGCTTGACATTGATTAAATTGAAATTCTAAAGCCCACAGAACCTCCTATCAGCAGGGTCTCTTTCTTTGGCTGCTCAACGATAGAAACTCTTCTCCCCTTGTATCAGAAAGATCTTCCCTTGAACTGAGTACTTGGATACCTTTTGAGCGAATGCCAGCCTCCGTGCTAATAATCTTCCTTCTCCTTTTCCTCCGCACAGCTGTCGCTGAAGTGTAGAGCTCCCGAGGTCTCCCAGTACATCTATCAGGTCTACGACAGCATTTTGAAAAACTAATAGACTGGTCCGGTGCCCTCCCGCCACCCTGTGATCGGTGCAGGCCAAGAACTCTTTAACTGGAAGAAATTGTTATTGCCATGTAGAATCTGAACCTGAACACACTGAGGCTACCCGCCAGGGTAGTGACCAGTCTAACCTGTGCTAATGTTAGGGCACCGCCTGTTGGATAGCTTAGCTTCCTGTGACCGTCTGTAACCGCTGCTTCAGTCGCTTCCCACCTCGTGCCACCCGCTGCTCTCTGTCCTTACTTGTGGGCTTCTCCGTGCTGTCCTTACAGTGGCTGCAGTTTCGAGTGTAGTTTGATATTTTGTAATCGAGACCTCGTTTCAAAAGCAGAAAAAGACAAAAAAATATTAAAGCAAGGAAAAGTGTCACTGAAACGTAAACTGCACTTTATTGTTTTATATTTTTGTACATAGGAGAAATTGAGGGAATAGTGTGTAACTGAGAGAAGTGTTAAGACAACCGCACAGTCCTGGAGGGAAGAGACACAGTTTGTTGCCACCCCGTGGCAGCCTTGTTCCTGATCACTTTCTTTTCTCTCCAAACTCCTTTTCCTATGATTCCTCCTGCCCTGTATTTTCATCTCCTTTGATGCGCTGCAGCTAGGAATGGTGGTCTTCCTTGAATGGTGCTAGAGGGCGTAGGAAATGGGGCCTTGAGGCACCCAGGCTGAGAAGAACTTACACAGTCCTTTCCCCAGGTCGAATCCGAGGATGACACTGATGAAAAAATTTCAGGAATCAAACCCCACCCCACCCCAGTCTCCCACTCTGGGTTTAATTTAATCTCAGGTCCAACTCAACATCTAAAATGTTGGTTTCAGAGCTGCAGCAGATTTACTTGAAATAATAACTCATCCAACCTTGTTTTTCTAAAAAGGAAAAAGATAAAAGACAAACAGGATGTTACCGCCTGAGGACTGTTGACTGTTCGGTAGCAGAGGTGGGGGGCTGGGTCTCCGAATCCCGGTCAGAGTTCTCACTGCAGGACCCTCTTGTTGACTTTCTTTCCTCGATGCCTTTCTCTTACCTTTCCGGTGCCTGCTTCCTTATGGCTCTCCTCACACTCCACGCAGATTCTGGCGCTCCATTCATTGGCATCCGGTGGCGGCAGAGTCTATCCAGGGTTTTGAAGGTAAACCCTGATGCCAGAATGGAGGACCCTCAGTGCTGGAGGCCAGCAGGGCGGGTGTGGGGAGGAAGTGAGCTTCTGGTGCCACGCAGTCATCCCTCGGCTCTCTGATGCTTGGCACTTGGGTTGCTTAGGCTCCCAGGCAGGTGAGATCACCTCAGAGGGCCAAGTTGTCCTTTTCTTCTCTCAAAAGATTGGGAAACGTGAGAACCCCTGCCCCTCTGGACACATGGGGTATGGCTGTCAAAGAGTGCTCTGTGCCCGGAACACCAGTCTGTCCAGCAGGGTTGTCTGTTTCACCTGTGGGCACTGTTGCTGCCCGGCACCGGGGATTCAGCGTCCATGACTGAGACTGCTTCTCAGATGCCCCCGCTTGGGTCCAAGACCTCACGTGGGACTTGGACCTGAAAGTGAGTCCAAGAGGAGGATCCCTAGAAAACAGCAGAAACTACCCTGCAACTGTGTTGCAAGTGAAATGACCCTGACTCATACTACTTGGAAAGCTACGGGGAGCAGGTCCCCCAAAGCAGTTTCTTAAGCCTTGACACTCTCCATGAGAAGAATTCCTAGGGTGAGGGACAGGAACCTCTCAGGCACGTGAAGAACAGGAAGTGGCACAGGATGGTGGGTGGGAGTGGGTGCCAGGTGAGGTAGAGAAGCAGGTGGGTGAAGCTCTGTGGTTGGGAGATTGCTCGTGGAGTCAGTGCAATGCAAGCTGTGAAGAAGGGCCCCACTCCACACGCAGTATTCTCGCCTCAAAGCAGACTGCCATTCCAGGCGGCAGAGCTTGTGGCAGGGTAAGCAGACGAGACTGTGGCACCGAGACGTGTCCCTCCGCCCCTGAAACCCAGCTCCTCAGCCTTCCCAGCAGCCATGGGCAACAGCTGGACTTAGCTGACCTGGCCTGTCTGCCAGCCCTCCGCTCCTTGGAGAGGCTCCCTCCCAGTTTGTCCCTGAGCAGCTGGAGAGGGATTCTGCTCCACAAGAAGGACCCCTCTCCTGAAGAGGCAGAGCCTGTCGCCTCCACCGCAGTGACCCTCGGGGCCCATTTGGAGCTTGGTCAAACGGGGGATGAGCGGAGGTTGCCCTGCAGTCCCCTGTCCGCCGCTGCAGCCTGTCTTCTGTAACGTCCCGGTGTCTCACGAAGGGCACGGCAAGCGCACACACACCCAGGACTCTTGCTGGTCAGAGATTCCCTGAGTGTCTGCCCTCGCCCGAGCCTGTTTTGTGTGTCTGTGTTGCGAACCTTGGGACTGGAGAGGAGGGGGAAGAGGGGTAAGTGTTGCCCTAAGAAAACTTATCATTCTTTTGTTGTTGGGATCTGTCCTGGGGGAGGGTGGAGGGCGGGGGAAGCTTGACTTTGTCTTCGTCAATAAACTCTCATTTACACAAAATGGAGTTTGTGCTGTGTACTTTGTTCCCAGAACTGACACTGGAGGACAGAACACAGCGGGCCAGGGGAAGGTTAGGTATTAATAACCATGCTATTAGAACTTGCCTTTTGGCTGCCCGGCCCTCCCGGGGGTTTAGCCAGATGAAATGTGGAGATGGGCCTGAGGAAGCACCACATGCCTCAGAGGCTCCTGTCTCCCCGGCGCCCGCTGCTGTCCCCACCACCATCACCACTCAGGCATCTCACTGCAGGCAGTGCTCCGAGGAACCAGTTCATCTTCCCTGGCAGGTCCCCTTCAGGACTCAAGCGGATGGGCCAGGGGCAGCCAGCCAGCCAGCCAGGCACGGGCAGAAGGAGTCCAGCAGAGCTTCTCGTCGGTGTCCTCTTACCCAAGACGTTTCACTAATCCATTTATAAAAAGCGTCTCGGATCTGCACTGGGGGCCTTCATGTTCCCAAATGGATAGAATTAATGCGCTTTCAATCAAGCTTCCCAAGGAGTTCAGATCAAATCCCCTGCATTTGTGTGGCTGGGGACTTGCGAGCCAGGTGTGGTCAGGCTGGAGGCCCTGGCCCTGCTTCTGATGAGTGGACAGCCTCTGAAGCCCCCCGCAGCCTGGCGTCGGGGAGCGAGGCTGCGGGGTCCCGTGCCCAGATGCCCTGAGCCTCAGACAGCGTAGGGAAGGTGCGCAGGGCTCCGCACAGTAACTGCTGCGGCTACGTGGATGCTCAGACACCATGAAAACTACCCTTCAGCAGCTAGGAGCTTGGGGTGTCACCACGTGCTGGCTACAGTTGGCCTGAGTTCCAACTGGAATAACTCTGGCAGGGAAGTGGGGTCAGGGTGGACTTTGTGGAGGTTCCGAGTCAGAGAAGAGAAGAGGGATAGGCCTTGCTGAGATCTGATTGGATTCACCAGCTAAGAATGTCAGTTTCGGCCAAGAAAATCCTTAGGGCAGAAGCTCTTAACTCTTGGGTCCACACTGATCACACCCCAGAGGTTTCATGAAAGGCTGACAATTCTTACCAATTGGGTAGGGCGTGGGACAGCCTGCATTTCAAAACATTCCCCAAGTGTTTCTAAAAGTTGCCACTCCCTGCCAGAGAAAGACACCTGTTTGCCTACTGCCTCTTCTGGAGTAACGGGATTCTTGTGGCAGCTGAAAAATGGCAAAGCACTCTGATGCACAAGTTGCCTGCCTGTCCCGTGAGTTTGAGAGTATCATCCCCATTTTTCAGCTGAGAGGAGGAAAAGCCACAGCTTCCCTTCATCCCACTCCTCTGAGCCACCAGGCCAAGGGCCAGCCTTGCTAAGCCCCTACATCCCAGTGCGGTTCAGTCTCCAGAAGCAGAGCACACTGGCGAGAGACCTCCACTTGAGATCGCCTGAGATCCTCCTCCTCCTGCCAAATGCCAAGTTAGGAAACACTGAGCTCTCAGGTGCATTGTTTCTGAGGCCACAGAAGAGCTGAGGACTCCAGGTTGGAGCCTTCCTACTCCCACCCCAGGCATTGATGCTTTTTCTGGTTTTGCTTGGACCCAGATTTCTTTTCCCTGCCACCCCCAGCTCCAGGAGGCAAGAGAGCCTGTTTATTTTAATACCTGGTGTGGCACTTGGGAAAGATCACACCTCCCCCGTTGTTACCCATTTCTATCTCCTGAACACTAATCCTAGAATCCCCACCAGCCCCCAGACATGTTATTAGCAACAAGGATGTTTCTTGAAAAGTTTCCGAGTTGGCTCCAAACTTGCTATCTTAGTTTCTCATTTAGCTTTTGCCCTGCCATTCTTGATGCCGCCAACAAGGGGAAGGCTAATTCAGGGATTGTTTAGACCCAGATGGACTTAATTTCCGGAAGTATCCTTTGAGACAGCACTGCCCCAACACTCTGGGGCTGAGAGAACTCCACTCCCCACCTTCTCCCACTGGGTAGGTGTTAGAGGAGAATGAGCAAGTCTAGCCTGTGGGTTCCCCTCTCTTGATTCATTCACTCTCCACTTACTGTTAAAGGCCCCAGGATCTGGCCAGACAGCCTCTGAAAGCCAGGGGGATCCTCAGCTCTGAGGGAGCAAGGGCGGAGTCCCACGTTCAGGTCTTTGTCCTCTGGGCGTCAGATGCTGTAGGTGGGTTCACACGTCCCATCCCTTGGAGTCTTCACCTCAGGCGTCTTCAGCTGAACCTGAGCCACAGACTATGGACAGAGCCTCTCGGGTTTTTTTCACCAAGGTAATCCTAACCATAGAGAAGAGTGAACAGGCTCCTAGGAGCGTACAATCCTTAGCCCAAAGTGACTCAGCGAACCAAAATGACTTTACCAATCAAATCTTAAATTCAGGCAAATTTTATATTTTATATTAATTGAATGGGTTGGGATTTAAGACATAATGTTTTAGGAACTTCTCTGGCCATCCAATGATTAAGACTCCATGCTCCCACTGCATGGGGCACAGGTTCAATTCCTAGACAGGGAACTAAGATCTTGCATCTGTGTGGTAAAAAAAACTCTCTCTCTCTCTCTCTCGCTATATATATATATATATATATATATATATATATATATGTATGTATATATAATATATATGTTGTTTAGTTGCTCAGTCATGTCTCTTTGCAACCCCATGGACTGTAGCATGCCAGGCTTCCCTGTCCATCACCAGCTCCCCGAGCTTGCTCAAACTCATGTCCATTGAGTCAGTGATGCCTTCCAACCATCTCCTCCTCTGTGGTCCCCTTCTCCTCCTGCCCTCAGTCTTTCCCAGCATCAGGGTCTTTTCCAATGAGTCGTCTTTTCGCATCAGGTGGCCAAAGTGCTGGAGCTTCAGCTTCAGCATCAGTCTTTCCAATGAATATTCAGGGCTGATCTCCTTTAGGATGGACTGGTTGGATCTCCTTGCATTTCAAGGGACTCTCAAGAGTCTTCTCCAACACCACAGTTCAAAAGCATCAATTCTTTGGCATTCAGCTTTCTTTATAGTCCAACTCACACATCCATACGTGACTACTGGAAAAACCATAGCCTTAACTAGACGGACCTTTGTAGGCAAAGTAACGTCTCTGCTTTTTAATATTGCTGTCTAGATTGGTCATAACTTTTCTTCCAAGGAGTAAACATCTTTTAATTTAATGGCTGTAGTCACCATATGCAGTGATTTTGGAGCCCCCAAAAATAAAGTCTGCCACTGTTTCCACTGTTTCTCCATTTGCCATGAAGTGATAGGACCGGATGCCATGATCTTTTTTTTCTGAATGTTGAGCTTTAACTCTTCACTCTCCTCTTTCACTTTCATCAAGAGACTCTTTAGTTCTTCACTTTCTGCCATAAAGGTGGTGTCATCTGCATATCTGAGGTTCTTGATATTTCTCCCAGCAATCTTGATTCCAGCTTTCATATAAAGCAATCCATACATTGTTTTAAATGACTTATCACTGCAAGCCAGTGTGAGGCCCCGTAATGAACCTGTGGCTCTGTGTTCCCCTAGGGGAGCTAAGCTGAGAATTCTGAAAAGCCTGGCTGCAAAGTGTGTGTGAGCATTGAATGATTTTTTGTTTCTAGGTTTCCTTGGGCTGAAACAGAACTAGAATGGACTTGGAGTAGACAAATTCTGAGATCCTTGGGCAGAGTAAGGATGAAATATTTTCAGAAATGGTGGGGGGACTGGTGGTGCCCTGGACAATTTAATCAAATTAAGAGTCTGTTGGTTGACCCCATTGCAATCCCATAGGGCCAGGGGACCTGACGTCACCAGAACAAAAGTGGCACTGGAAGAGGGGGTCCGTGCTCTTCTTGCCCCTGAATTTGCTTCTAGCTGCTGCCCTGACCCCTCTCAAAACCCTACCCCAGCACCTGGGAGCCATCCTAGCATAAATAGAAATGCTTTCCCAGGGGGTGGTTCAGCCTCCCTTTTAGTGGCTCTATCTGTAAAACTAAAGACAAACAAAAGGTCACACAGTGAGACTCCATGCCAGGCACTGCGTTGAGGACTCTACACACCACAGGCTCATTTGTGCCTTGGGGACAACTCCACTTTATAAATAAGGCATAGAGTTCAAAGAGGTCAAGTAATTTGCCTTCAGTCGCAGAGTAAGTGGTAGGGCCAAGATCTAAATCTAGACCTGCTTGATCTGAAGCCCAGGCTTGTAACCACTGTGCTCTCGGTCTGGACAGGAGGGGGAAGGGCAGCAACAGGGAGGGTGCTCAGCCCTCAGGGCAGAAGCTGGGGCCCACCTGCATACCAGAAAGTATAGAAAGTCACACAGTGGGAGATGCTGGGTCCAAGGGTAAAAACACTTCAGAGATTTCTCCCAGCTTCCTCCTCCTCCCTGCACCTGCATCGCTGACCAGGTTGCTGGCCTGCTTCAAAACTGTTCCATGTACCCCAGTGAGACAGGTCTAGATCCAAACTCCCTACCAGGCAACCAAGGCCTTTGTGACTTCACATCAACCAGCCTCTCAGCCTCCTTTTGTATTTCCAGCCCCCTCTGTCTGGTTCCTGTACTCCCTTCTCAAAGCCCTGGAATCGCCCCTAGATTCTCTGATCTGAAGCCTTCCTCGTCCATGCCCTCCCTGCCCTGGCAGCCCAATTCTACTTCTTTCAAGGCTCCTTCCCTGAATGTCGTCTCCCCTGAAGCCTCCGCGGACTCTTCTCACTGCTTGGCCAGTTCCCTCTGCCCTGCCCTCCGGACGTTGACTTTGCACACAGGGCACACGTGAGCGCCTTGTGTCTGCCTCTGGTCTCGGGGTTAAACTGAGCATCGGCCAAGTTCCTCAGTGGCTGCCCCGCTACAGACTCCCAATCTTTGATTCCGCATTTTACACTTCAGTAAGACCAGTCCACTCAGCCTCTCTCAGCCTCAACTATCTCACCTATAAAACGGAGGAAACAGAATCTACCTCGTAGTATTGAGAGGGTCAACTTGGAAGACACAGGCAAAGATGGGAGCCCACGGTTTGGCACATAGTACCTGATCTTAATTGTTAGCTGCCTATGATCAATGACCCTGACCACGATTTCTTTAGAATAAATATACAGGCGATTCTGCCCTGGACGTGGGCAAACGCCAGCATCTCCCCGTCTGCAGAGGAGAGGGGAGAAGTCGTTTCAGGGCATGGAGGTCACGCAATGGCTGAGGATGAGCTTTGTTTTACTGGCCTCTCTGCTCTTCTCTCACTGAGGCAGTGAAGGGTGAAAGTGACCACCCTTGGCGGTGACTATCTGCGGGGTGGAGGAGAGGAGGCTCGATGCCCTCTAGCACGCGGTGGGCGCCCATCCAGAACTGAACCGGGAAGGGTTAGAGGAGACCTACACCTGGGGTGTGTGGTGGGGGTGGGACGGTGGGGTGGGGCGGGATATGGAGAGAAGCAAGAGGAAGCAAGGGTCTTTAGGGCTTCTCCAGTCCCTTTTTTCCGCCTCTCCAGGTTGGAGTTAAACACATCGCAGGGAGAGTCAGAAGGGGTGAAGGTCGAGGCTCGGGATGAAGAATTGGTCCCGGGCCGCCCCGGTGCAGACGGCGGGCTCAGGGACCCAGCGGAAGGCCGGCCGGGCACGCCCCCCCGCCCCCCGCTCCGCGCCCGCCGCCGCCGCCTCCTCCCGGCGCGAGCGGGCGGCGCGCTCCGGAGGGAGAGCGGGGCCGGAGGAGGTTTGCTACCCCCTCGGCGACCAGCACCTGCCCCGCGCCGCCCCGCGCCCGCCCTGACTGGGCATTCGGGGGCGCCCGCACCTTTCTCCCCCCGGGCCGGGGAGCCAGCCAGGGGGCAGCGCCGGAGCCCGGGGGGAGCGCGGCCCCGCCGGCCGGCCGGCCCGCCCGGGCTGGGGGCAGCTAGGACGGCCCCGGGTAAGCGGTGGGAGGCTGGCGGGCCGCGGCCCGGCTGGGTCGGTGGGGGTGTGGAGGGGGGCCGGCCGGGCCGACGGGGGGCCAGGGACGCGGAGGGAGGAGGGGGCCGGCAGGCTGGCAGGGAAGCGGCGCGGGGCGGCCACGTGAGCGCTGGTGCGGGGGGTGGGGGGTGCCTGCGAGGTGCTGGAGGCGGAGAGCCGGCAGGGCTCCGGGCTCCCCCCGCCCCTCCGCTCCTACCAATCAGGTCGTAGGGAACCCAGCATCCTCCGACGCCCCCACGCACCCACCCACCCACTCCCACAGGAATGTGATGGGCACCAACAGCGGGCCGACGTGGTGCCTCGGTCCACAGGACTTGCAAACCCCCACCCCCCAACACGCCCTCAGCTTGGGGCTGGGACTCAGGTGTCCGGGCCCCCGGCAGGGGAACCAGAAGCAGGCTTTGGCCCCAGTGTCTGTCCCTGGGCGCCGTCTGCAGACTCACTGCAGAGCTCAGGCCTTGGGGAGGGAGGCTGAGGGGTGCCTGGGCCCTGCTTCTCTGGACAGTCCTCTTCCACCACCCCCTCCACACCCCGCTGCTGAGGATGTTGGATTAATAAACACTCAGACCCAGGACCCCTGTCTGGGAAGCGGGAGGGGGGCCTGGGTCACGTTTGAGTCAGGGATGGGACTACACTTGGGCCTGCTGGGCTCCAGGAGGCTGTCCCCAACCCAGGGCCCTCTCTCTGCACCCTGCTCCTTGGCTCCAGCACTGTTGTTCCGCTTTTATTCCCTAGCTCTTCCACCAGAAAGGGTTGATTTCAGGGCAAGGGAGTATGTTGTCCAGGAGAATCTGCAGGTAGGGTACAGCCTAGAGACCTCATAAGTTGCCACACCCAGGGGGAGGCTGAAAGTCTTCTCGCATCCTTTGCCCTCTCTTCTTCCCCTAAGATGCCCCCCTCCCCAGCGTGTGCTGGTTATATAATTAACCCAGCTGAGGCTCTCTGCCAAGCTGACAGGGTCCAGAGATGCCTGAGGGGCCCACGGCCCTGGAGGAGTTTAGGGGGAGGAGGGGCTGGGACTTCCCCATGTTGGGAGCTCACAGAAGTAGAGAAGCCCTTGTTGGGAAAAGGACACTGCATGGGGCAGGAAAGAGATGAGGGTCCTAGGCTTAACTGATGGCTCAACGGGCTACCTGGTCTTCACATCCCTGAATTTGTTTGTTTTCACCTTCAATAAAATGGGGGAGGATTGCACACACACTACATATATGTGAGCAGCAGTGAACAGTGGCCCATTGGGGATGGCTAGGAGGCCCCCCTGGGATCGTGGAAAGCCTTTGATGAACGAAGGGCCCCTCGTCCCTGTTTAGTGAGCACCTCCTCTGTGCAGGCACCGTGCATGCTCAACCTCACAACACCCTGTAAAGTTTCTTGCCCAAGATCACACTGTAGGTGAGGGGCAGAGCAGGGGATCCAAAGCTGGTGGGTCTCACCCCAAATCCGGCCCTTGGTTTACTCTGCTGTGTGTGCATATCCATGCCCAATGGATGGGGTCCTCTGAGCCAGGCCAGACTGAGGGACGTTCAGCTGTGAGCTGCGCACATGGGGAAAGGATACGCACCAACAGAGAAAGCATGCGTGTGTGCTGGAGGCTGTGGCCCTATCAGAGCCCAGCACACCCATCTCCCCCAGACCCATTTAGCAGACGGGAAGTCCCAGGCATATATACCTGCTTCCCTGGTCAGCATCCTCCACAAAAAGAGAGGGCACCTGGCTAAGAGGTTTACTTGAATTATTTCAGAAGTAGGGGCTCAGGACCCTACTTTATATGTGTGCAGAACATGGACAGGCCATCTGCCCTCTGCCCTGCAGCTAGGAAACATCAGAGCTGGGATTTATTCCCACACTAAACTCACTGGAAACTGAGCAACAAGGAGCTTGCTTGAAGCCATGGCAAGGTTCAACCCCAAAGCAGCCCTTTCCTGGCTACCTGCTGTGTGCCAGGCCTGCTGATCTCAAAGGTTGCCAGAAAATTAGACCCAGCCCTTGGCCTGTGGCCTTCGCCAACTAGAATCATTAAATTTGGAAGCTGGGAGTACTCCGACATTGTAGAAAGGAGTACATTGTAGAAAGCCTTTCTCAGCTGTGTGCCTTGGGCTCATGTCTTCTTCCCTCTGAGCCTTCTCTCTCTGAAGTGGGAATAACTACCACCTGAGAATATTGTATTGACTATGGATAACACTGGAAAAGACCTGGATGCTGGGAAGGATGGAAGGCAAAAGGAGAAGGGGGTGGCAGAGGATGAGATGGTTAGACAGCATCACTGACTCAATGGACATGAATTTGAGTAAACTCCAGGAGATAGTAGAGGACAGGGAAGCCTGGCGTGCTGCAGTCCATGGGGTTGCAGAGTCGGACATGACTTAGCCACTGAACAACACAGCAAAGATAACCACATGGGCGTGCTGACCTAGAGTAACCGCTCAACAAGTGTCACGCTCCAGAGCCAAAGCCATCCTTTAGTCCAGGGGTTCTCAGCAGGGGTTGAAGGTGGCAGATGGTGGGGAACACACTTTGGGTCATCATAGTCCCGAGAGCCTGCTGCTGGCAAGTACCTCCTGGCAGCCAGGCACGTAAAATGTCCTGCTCAGTAAAGAATTCTCTCTCCCCGAAAATGGCAGGAGCACCTCCACTGAGACACACTGGCCCAGTCTCACCCCTGAGGACGAGGAGACTGCAAGGTGTCGTCTTATCCTGGGCTCCGTGGGAAAGCTGGGGCTTGAAACAAGGCTAGTGCTCTTTCCACTCCCCTCTGCAGCCTTGCCTGGGGTTTGGGAGTCAGACTGGCCAAAAGTCAGGTCATAACACAGGTCGAGAAAGCTGATTCCCACTGATGGGATGGACGGCAGGGAGAATGGAGAAGGGAGGAGGGGAGGTTCTGGATAAATGGGATAGGAGTTCTGGAAAAAGGAGGGTGGGACATCCCAAGTGGCAGGAACAGCTCCAGCATGGTCCCCAAGGTGGAAAAATGCAGGAAATCTGTCCCAGGAGAAGCCAGCCCACCAAAGCCCGCCTTTCGTCCCCACAGGCCAGGTGGAGTCCGCAGAGGGCCCTGGGCAAGCAGGGGGCAGCGGTGATGGGTCCTGACGGTGGCTGAGCCCCCAGCCCCTGGAATATGCAGCCCGGGGGAGCCCCAGGCAGCGGCGAGGACGCGGTGGCGGAGCCGGGCGGGAGGCATGGTCTCCACCTACCGGGTGGCCGTGCTGGGGGCGCGAGGCGTGGGCAAGAGTGCCATCGTGCGCCAGTTCCTGTACAACGAGTTCAGCGAGGTCTGCGTGCCCACCACCGCCCGCCGCCTCTACCTGCCTGCTGTCGTCATGAACGGCCACGTGCACGACCTCCAGATCCTCGACTTCCCGCCCATCAGCGCCTTCCCGGTCAACACACTGCAGGTACGGGGGCATGGCGCGGGGCCCGGGTGGAGGAGGGGCTGGGCGCTGACCCTGCTGCCAGCTTTGAGAGCTCTGCACTTCACCACCCGCCACTCTGCTAAGAGCTTTGCCGGGATCCCATTCATTTGTGCACCGGTTCATCCAACAGATATTTGAGGAATGTGGCTCAGGTGGTAAAGAATCTGCCTGCAACACAGGAGACCCGGGTTCGATCCCTGGGTCGGGAGGATCCCCTGGAGAAGGGAATGGCAACCCACTCCAGTTATTTTTGCCTGGAGAGTTCCATGGACGGAGGAGCCTGACGGGCTACAGTGGAGTCGCAAAGAGTTGGACAGGACTGAGCGACTAACATTTTCAATGTGTGCCTGGCCCTGTGGTGGGCACTAGGGTCGAATAGGGCTCAAAACAGAGAGCACTTTGCTCTCAAGGAACTCGTAGTCTGGTGAGAAGACAAACAGGCAATTATGTTGATGACTGTCATGACTGGAGGGACACAGGGAACTAAGACAACCCTTATGGGGGCATTCATCCCACCAGGTGTGTCAGGCTGGGGGTCCTGGGAGGTGATGTCTCAGCTGGGTGGGATCTCGGCAGGTGAGGGCCAGTGGAGAGAAAGACAGAGAGCACCAGACGCCTATTAATATTCTGGGCTCTGCCTCCCATGGCCTCAGACCCACATCATCCATAGAAGAAAAGGCTGGGGACTGGGAAAGGTGTGTACTCAGAGGCTGGAGATCCCCACCAGGTCTCTTGCTCAAGGGCCTGTTCTCTTAGGTGATGCTCTGTCCTCTGAACTCAGAACTGGCCCCCGGGGCAGCCTTTCCTGCTGGGGTTGGATTCAGATGACCCCAGGGCCCCGGCTCACAGGGTCCCGTCTGCAGGCCTGGGTCCTCCTTCCCTCTCTCTAGGTCTAGCTTGAGAGGGGGTTGGGTTGGCTCACTGAAAAAGCCCCTGACCGGAATGCAGAGTTTCTCCAGGAAAGACAAACAGAGGAGGCCCAGAAGGCAAGGGCTGTAGCTTGGCCACTTGTCACTATGCAAATACAGTAATTTCTCAGATGGGGCTGGTGGGGGCAGGGGGAGGGGGAATCATACTTGGCATTGTCTCAGCAACTCCAGGCAGGAGGGCCTTGGCCCAACCTCTGGGACACCTATCTTTCCCAGGTCCAGGGGTGTCTGCATCAAAGACAAAAGCCTGGTCCACGCCTCAGCCCTGGGGGACACTGTGGTCAGGGCAGTGGGTTCAAGGCCAGATGTTCGTGTTCTCCTCCAAAGGAGGCTAACAGTAGCCCGAGTGAAAGCTTAGCTTCCACCCTAGTCCTGTGCGTTGAGCTGAGTTTATTTTTTTCACATTTTGTTGTGTGTTTTCATTTAACTTCAATTTCAGAATTGATAAGATCCAATTTAAAAGCCCAAACCTTATGTTTAAAAAACAAAAAGCACACTCAGAAATCTCAGCCCCATTGCTGCCCTCCACCCTGATTCTGGCTCCACTCTCTAGAGCCATTCTCATTGGTTTTTTAATTGATACTTCCAGTATTTCTTTATGCAAATAAGAAAACACATTCTTATTCCACTCCCCTTCTTGCATTAAAAAAAAAAACTATCCTGCACCTTGTTGTTGTTGTTGTTTTTTGGCTTGACATTATAACCTGGAGGTCTTTCCACATCAGTACTTAGAGATCTTTTCTTTATTTTTTTTTAAATTTTTTAAAGTATTTGTTTTCACTTGTCTTAGTGTTTTTAGCTGTACTTTTTCATGTTGTGTGTTGTTATTTTTTATTAGTTTATTTTAACTGGAGGCTAATTACAATATTGTAGTGGTTTTTTCTTCTTCATCCTTTTTTCACGGCTACACTGTATTCCATTGGAGACATATTAGTGGAATCCCCTCTTGCTGGACAGGTGGGCTGTTTCAAAATTTTTGCTTCAAAACAATGCCACAGTGAATAGGCTTGTAATAGTCATGTTGTACGTGTGTGTGTGTGTCACTCAGTCGTGTCCAGCTCTTTGCAGTGCTGTGGACTGCAGCCCACCGGGCCCCTTGGTCCATGAAATTCTGCAGGCAAGAATACTGGAGTGGGTTGCCATTTCCTTCTCCAGGGGATCTTCCCGACCCAAGGATCAAACCCAGGTCTCCTGTACTGCAAGCAGATTCTTTACTGTCTGAGCCACCAGGGAAGCCCCCATGTTGTACATAGGAAGGTATATGCGTGGAATCGATTTCTAGAAATGGCATTGCTAGGTCAAATAATAAATGCAATTGGAGTTTGAAAGGTGCCACATTCCCCTCCCCTTCTGTTGGGTTAGCCAAAGTTTGTCCATGTTTTCCCTTAAAATAGACAGATAACTCTAAGGTATTACGGAAAAACTCAAACAAACTTTTTGGCCAGCCTAATACAAAGGTACATATTTTGTGCTCCTTTGAGAGACGTTACATGAGCACTTGTTTCCCTAACGCCACCAGAGAGTGTATTGTCAAACTTTTGTATTTCTGATAGTCTGAAAAATGAGCTAGGATAGTCTCGGTGTACTTTTTATTTACATCTCTGATTATGAGCCAAGTTGAGCATCATCTCTCCATATGTTTGAGGGCCTTTGCTTTCCTTTATCTGAAAATTATCAATGCCTTCACCCATCTTTCTCTTGGATCACTGGCCTTTTTCTTCTTGGTGGACCCTGAGTTTTGGACTCTCCAAGGATGTCTAAGACTTCACCCCTGGAGCACAAGAAAGGGACATGGTACCAAGAAATGCTGAGACAGGATCCGGCATGCCCCAAGGAACAAATAGTAGAAATCCCAGGGGCTACTGTCTGCAAGTAAGAACACGTTCTTCCGCAATGCCAGATGAGAACCAGCCTAGGAGGGCGGCGTTTCTAGGGCCTGAGCCTCAGCTGTTGCTTCTGTGGTCCCTCTCCTCCTATCAGAGAAGGGAGTGGAGGTTAGAGGGTATGTGCAACGCACCAAAGGAGTGAGCAGCAAATGCATGGCTGGCACCCAGGTGGCTCCCGCAGCTCCCATGTCCTTGGAACTGGACTCAGTTTCCATAGCTCCTTCCCTGTCTTGACACAGCCCCAAGATGGCCCTTTACCATCTGGAATGATTCATGGAGCTAGCTGGAAGGCAGGCTGAGCTTTCTTGCTTGCTCCCTTCAATCAGGGGTGAAGGGACAACCCAGCCAATCAGGAGGCTTCTTCCCCTGCCTCTTTGGACCCCCAGAGAGGAGTGGGTGGGAGGCAGCCTGGGAGGCAGCCTGGAAGGCCCCCTTGAGGAGGTAGCAGGTTGGGGGGAGCAGTGGGACTATCACCCTCGAAGGCTGGCAGCTGTTCCCTCTCCCCAGCAGAGAGCTGTTCCCTCTCTGCCTGTTTCCCCATCCCTCCCACTTCCCACTGATTACTACTCCTTGCAGTGGGATGGGGGAGGAATGGCAAACACACAGGGTCCCAGCCTCCCAGAGGTCCCCATGTCCAGTGGACTACAGTCTATCCTGGCCTGAGAAGCGAGTTCCTGGTTTCCTGTGGTTTCAGATTTGTCCTCAGCATCTTCCCCCCACTCCCCCACCCCCCCGCACCAAAGTTAAAACTCAGCACAAACAAAAGATGCCACATCATCCCCCTGGAGAAATCCACTGCAGCAGCTTCTAAGCCTTTGAGTTGGGAAGTGCTTGTCTGGAGTCAGACTTAACTCTCCCCCACTGTCGCCCAAGCCTCTCCCCTTTTCATCCTTCTCTGCAGTGTAGAGCCTACTGCAGTCCTCCAAGCCTGGTCCCTACCCCAGTTCAGCTCATAAGCTGGTGCCGGAGACAGGCCTGCACCTCCCTCTTGTCTTTTCCTGGGCTCTGGTTCCTAGAGAAAACCCTCATCCTCCTTGTCCTGGGAGGTCTCTGCCTTGCCAAGCTTCCAGGAGCCCCTCCTTTCCACACATTGGCTGCCTTCTGCTGCCCTTGCAGTTCTCATGTGCTGGCAGGTTAATTGGCTAATTAATCTCTTAAGGAATCTTCCCTTTAGTGCACTCAGCCTTGCCAGGGGCCTGTTCAACTTGAGCTGCAGCCCTTTCCAGGAGAATTTGCCACTGGTGTTCAGGAAGTTCCATCTCCCTGGAGCTGCCCTGTGGCCCTGGTCTAAATCAGCCCCCAGTAGGCATCCGGTCTCAACCTTTTTCACCTCAGGGCTGCTGCTTCTCAACCTTCAAGCCAGAAGCAAACAGAAGGGGCACCTCAGGCAGCAACCTATGGGCAGCATTACAGGCAGGAATTGGGTCCAGGTGGGGTTCAGGACCATGGAGAGTTCTCCAGCCTAGGCTGTGCCATCCTAGAGCCTGCTAAGAGCCTACAGGTGTGAGGCCCTGATGGGAAAGGGGAGGAGGTATGTAAAAATGAGGAAGGCTGGGTTCTGGTCCTCTCAGGAGCTCACAACAGAATGGGGGACTTAGGGATGGAGAAGGTATAGAGCTATTGCTCTGACCAAGGTATCATGCAGCTGTTCTAAGAACATAGAAGGTGAAAAGAATAGTCCCTTACTTGCAGGAAGGGTTCTTGGAGGAGGAGGAGGCATCTGTTCTGAGGCCTGGGGAGACAGGATTTCAACAGGTCCAACAACTAGCTCAAGGCTGCGCTCTTAGAGGCATTTAATAAATGTGATCGAATAAAGGACTAGATGGACAGATTGGGGCTCAAAATGGGACCAGAGAGAACTCAGCCCCAGGCATGCATGGGACAGACAGTGGCCCTGGGAGTCGGCAGTGTGAACTGACCTGTCCTGGCTTTGAGGTGGGGGAGGGGTAGCACTGAGCACTTGGATTCTGCCCTGGGCCTGGCCTGGAGACAGGGGAGTGTGGAAGGTTTAGGGTGCAGTGGCAGCTGAGAGTCCTGCATATCGCTGGAGGTGGCAGGGGGCACAGGGGGCCCTCATGGCTGCTCTGACCTTGCTGTGGTTGGGGGTGTTGCAGGAATGGGCAGACACCTGCTGCAGGGGACTCCGGAGTGTCCACGCCTACATCCTGGTCTACGACATCTGCTGCTTTGACAGCTTTGAGTACGTCAAGACCATCCGCCAGCAGATCCTAGAGACAAGGTGAGGGGCTGAGATACACTCCACTGCCACTTAAGTGGATGCCCCCGTGCCAGCCACTTCCTGTGAAAAGGAATGTCTGGTTCCCACACATAGAGTTAAACACGCACCCACTCCATTTTGCTGTCCCTGTTTCTGTTAACCCCTTTTGGGACCCATACCATGGGCTGGCTAGTTAAGATCAGAGGCTCCGGAAAGGAGACTTCCAGGGCTGCATAACTAAGCCAGCCTCAGCTTCCTCATCTGTACAATAGGGAGAACATTATTATTACGAATGCTCTGCAGCATGCTGGATGTAAGTTTCCCCACCAGGGATCGAACCCATGCCCCTGCATTGGGAGTGGGAGTCTTAACCACTGGGCCACCAGGGAAGTCCCGGGGAGAACATAAATAACCTATCTTTTTTATGCCAGTCATAGCGCGGCGCCTGGAACAGAGGGATGGTAGCAGTTAACAGGGATCAGGCACAGCCCACCCTACCTTAGGTCCGGGGGTTGTGAGACGAGAGACGGTGGGGTGCTGAGCGGGCTTCCCACCTCACCCTGCAGGGTGATCGGCACCTCAGAGACACCCATCATCATCGTGGGCAACAAGCGGGACCTGCAGCGTGGACGCGTGATCCCGCGCTGGAACGTGTCCCACCTGGTGCGCAAGACCTGGAAGTGCGGCTACGTGGAGTGCTCGGCCAAGTACAACTGGCACATCCTCCTGCTCTTCAGCGAGCTGCTCAAGAGCGTGGGCTGCGCGCGCTGCAAGCACGTGCATGCCGCCCTGCGCTTCCAGGGCGCGCTGCGCCGCAACCGCTGCGCCGTCATGTGACGCGGCTGGGCGTGGGGCGGGAGAGAACTCCGACGGCCGGCGGAGCTTGGGGCCTGCGACGCCCCCGCGGCCACGCACCTCCCCCGGGGAGGGGGAAGAGGCCGAGGGCGGCGAGAGGGAGTGTCCCCGTCACCACCCGGTCCGCTCCGCTCCTCTCCGCCCCGGGATGGCTGCCTCCAGTGCTGTAGCTCCTGCGGTTCCCGGCCCGGCCCCAGGGGCGCCCCGTCCTCCGGGATCGGGATCGGGGTGTGCGCGCGGGACACGCAGGGTGGGGGTGGGGTGGTGCTGCCTTGGCCGGACCCCCACCCCCACACACACCCGTCTTCTCCAGAGAGTGTGTGTGGTGTCTTGTCATCGCTCCGCGTCGTCTTTCCCCGTGTCTCTATGTCTGTCTGTCCGCCCACGCGTCTGTTGGTTCCCCACCCTCTCCACCTTCCAGCTTCGTTCACAGGGCTCTCATTTCATCCATCCCCTTGTCGCGGATCCTGGCAGCTTCTTGGTGAGGCCAGCCTTCTGACCGTCAGCATCACCGGCACAGGGCAGAGAGATGCGGGTGGCCCACGGACCACAACTGGGGTCCGAGGGTTGAGGTCCTAAGGTCCGTCAGGGGGAGAAGGCTGAGCTCTCCCCCTTCCAGGGAGACCTCCCCGCCCAACAGCCCCCCCAGAGACACAACAACCTACCTTCCAGCCTTAACTTGATGGTCCGTCCCTGCCGGGTGCCCCTCACCCTCTTCCTGACCCTAAAGCCAGCTCACCCCCTGGGTTAAAAAAAAAATTTTTTTTTTTTCTTCTTGACAGAATGTGGAGAGGGAATGCCCCAAATGATAGATTTATTTACATGATGCCAGCTTCCAGCCCTCTATTCCCTTCTGGGTTGGGTGGTCTGCCAGATGGGGGGTGTGGGGGGAGGGGCTGGTGGTGGGCGGATTGAGGGAGCAGTCAGGTTATTTCAGCGAAGACTCTTGTTTATTTCCCCATCTGACCCCAAGCTGACTGCCCCAGACCCTGCCTGCCTTGAATCTCAGACTACCCTGATTAATCTGGGAAGGGGCAGAGCCACCAAACGAATTACGCACCCCCCCTGCTCCCGTGCTTGGGGGCGATAATGCCGGCATCCCTACCCCCAGACGGAGGCCCTTGGGATCTGATGCCCCCTTGTCCCGACACCTGATGATATTATGCCCTGACCTGCTCCACCCTGTTTTCTCCAGCTGCCTGGCCAGTTTCTACCTCTCGTCACCAGAGCTGATCACTGTCAGTTTTGTACCGACTTAGAAATAACAAAAGAAATGAAGACCTGAGTGGCCTGAGGAGATTACTGGGGGACTTGGAGGGCGGGAGAAATGGTGTGAGGCCCCCTGCCTCCGGGCCAAGGTCTTGAGGCTGAGCCCTCAGCCCTGCTCTGGTGGGAAGATAGCAAGGTCCCTTGTTAGGAGAGAGACAGAACAAGCTAGCTCCGAGGTAGCCGAGCTGTGGCATACAGACCAGGACACCAGGCAGCCCAGGGTGATGATGAAGAGGAGTCTGGGGATGGGGTCATGGGTGGCAAACTTAGCATCCAGATCCAGTGTGAGAGGGAAGCTTTGATTCTTTCTTCCACTTCCCCAGGTGATGCCCCCTGCGCTCTCTGGGGTTAACGCAGCTCCACCGTGACTGCCCTGACTTTGGGCAGTCCAGTATCAGGGCTCTGGTCCCTGCTGTGCTGCGTGACTTTGGGCAAGTGACTCTCCCTCTCTGAGCCGCCCTCTGAAGCAGAGGAGGTGGCTCCCCTCCCCCACACCTTGGAGTGGCTGGGAGGGTAAAGAAGAGGGACTGCCCCCTTGCTCCCCTACATCCTTGCCCTCTGACTCACCAGGGGCATGGGTGAGGGAGGGCAGCATCTCACCTGCCCTGCTGCCATTACCCCCAGCTCTGGGGCACCTAAAGTAAGGGTGAGGGACCCAGGCCTCTGGCTGGCCCCCATTGGAGCAGTTGGAATGTATCGCCTGGCCGGCCCCCCCTTACCCACCCTCCCACCCCTCACTACACCCCCAGATCTTTGATTTTGATTCCTTCTGCTCCCATTCTGAGTCTCTGTCCTCCTCCCTGAACCCCTCCCTCCCCAGGGTTTCCCACCACAGGGTCTGGAAGTGTGTGTGACGCCCATTGCGCTGTGATCGGAAGTCAGATTAAAAATCAGGGAGTGTTTTCCCTCGTTTCTGTACCAAAGTGTCGGCTCAGTTCCTGCCTTGGGGACGAAAGGGCTCCCTACGGGGTCTGCCTTCTGAGCTCTAGGTGATGAGGTGGCCTCAATCCTAAAGCCCAGGTCAACCAGGAGAACAAAGGGAAAGGGGGAGTTGGGATGCATCTCTCTCCATCTACCCCACCTTGAAACCCTCCAACTGATCAAAACCATTCAGAGGATAACATTCTTTCTGCCACCTTCTTGGGAAAACTTTTGTAAGTGGACTCAGGCCCAGCTTCTGGTTTTGTGTCTTCCTCCCACTCAGGGGTGAGGTGCTAACTCCATGGGTGTAGTTGTGTTAAAGAATGCTCTCAACCATCCCTCTTGACTCGGTGATCTCAGCTCCCAACCACCAGGGTAGAGTTTTGAAGTCACACATGCTAAGTGCTAAGTTGCTTCTGTCATGTCGGACTGCGACCCTATGGACCGTAGCCCGCCAGGTTCTTCTGTCCGTAGGATTCTCCAGGCAAGGATACTGGACTGGGTTGCCATTCCCTATTCCAAGGGATCTTCCAGACCCAGGGGTTGAACCTATGTCCCTTAGTCTCCTGCGTTGTCAGGTGGATTCTTTACCACTAGCACCAAGCCCCATAGGAGCCTGTATGGGGCAACCTTGTCCCTGTCCATGGTGCTGATGCAACAGCTGCTCTGGGGAAGAAGGGCTGTCTGGCAAGGTTGGCTGAACCTCCAAAGGCGAAGCATTTCTCACCCTCTAGCTCCCTGTTCCTCGTCCCACCCCCGCCCCCACAGTGGGAAAAATGATGCCACACCTTTCTGCATCACCACAGTCATAGAGTAGACTCAAGAGCTGGGGGTTCAGGGGCAGACCCTCTCATGTTTAATAACATAAGAGTTGTGGAAGTGAGTCTGGCCAGAGAAGAGGGCACAGGAACTGGGGGAGCTGTTTTGGGAGAGGGTAGCCTCACCATTCTGGAGTTGGACTGAGACTCATGGATTGCCTTTCTGCTCAACTGAGCAGATTAAGTCTCTATTTGCTTTCTAACCTCTCCTGGCCAAGGCCCTGTATTGAGGGGAGGGACCTTCCCTTTTGTTCCTGCATTTGGGAGTGCATGGGCATCTTTTCACTTCCCTCCTTGGGGTCAGGGAGAAGCGTCTTCTCAGACCCAGGACTCCTCCTCAGGTGAGAGGGGGACTGGATCGAGCTGCCAGGGCCCCTGGCCCTCCAAAGGCGGGGAGCCGCTCTCCAGTGGGGTGGCTGGCTCTCTCCTCTCTTCTCCATCCTCCTCCTCCCCTGCCGAGGCTCCATCCACCAGGGTTGCCTCCCCTCCCTTACTGCCCAGTGCTGCCCTCACCAGCCTGCCTTTGGGGGGTGCCCTGACTGGACCCTGGCACAGGTAGGTCAATGGCTTGGGGATCCGTGATGGCCGCTTCTCAGGCCTGTGATCTCTCCGGGGCCGAATCCTGGGCCTCAGCTTCAGCTTGTAGATGGATGGGATTCTCTGGGGCTTCCGGAGTGTTCTCTTGCCCTTGCTTGGACATGCCTTGGCTCTCTCGGAACTGGGGTCAGAGGGTGAAGGTGTGAGGGACTCTGGGCTGGCAGACAGCGTAGGGGCTGAGCAGTCCTGTCCCCCTTGGACCTTCGTCCTGATGCCCTTGGCACTTGGGTTTGCCATTGTCGGCCCACTCTCACGGGCTCTCAGTTTCCCTTTGAGGCTTCCTGGGCCTGCAGTTACAGCTGGCGCAGGGGAGCCTGGAGGAGCTGCCTTCCAGGCTCCCAGGTCCACTTTAAGGAGGGGTGGGGGGCCCTGAATCAGCTCTTGGATGACTTTGTCATAAAGACCCCCAGGATCAGGCCACCACCCACCCAGACTGGGCACATAGACACCACTGCGAGGAATGACTACAGACCCAGCACCCTGGGGGTGGGCACCTGCCATTCCTAACAGCTTCATGTTGGTTGAAAGCTCCTCCTCAAGGCTGTGATGGATGCCTTGTTCCTTGGTTCTGCCCGATGGCAAGGGGGTGCACCTCCCCTCCCGGTGCTGTGGGCCCAGGCCCCAAGGCCCTCCAGCCTCCGCTGTCACCTGGACGTCCAGCTTCAGGTCCTCCTGCCCCTCTTCCACAGAACAGTGCTCATGTCTGGACCCAGACAGGTCTCCAGTGATGGCCCTTAATGGAAGGGGGCCTCTCTCCAGTTCTTTGCTGGGACCTCCACTTGCAGTTCCTGCAAAGCCTCTTCCCGGAGTGGGGGGGCGTGCTGGGGGCAACTGGATGGGGATCTTGGTGGACCCTTTGACAGGGGATGGAGAGCAGACAGGCTCTGGCTCCTTGAGCTGCGAGGAAGTGCCCTCAACCTCACCCCAAGGTGGTCGCCTGGGGCCCACGGACATGGCTGGGCTGGGAGAACGAGGCAAGGGGGACAGTCCTCTTGCTGGCGTCCCTTTGGCGGTGGCCTCTGGGGCTTGGAGTCTCTGGGGGGTGGGGGTCCTGGCATGAGTTCCCCGGCTGTCTGTCCTCTCATGAACCGAAGATGTGGGAGTCCTCCCCCGGAGGGGTTCAGGGGGGTGTCTCTCCTCCCTCTTCCCCAAGGAGGTACACGGTGGGTCTAGGCCCCTGGGAGTGGGTGAGGACTGGGGGCTGGGCAGGTTGTCCCCAGCTGGCAGCTGCCTCTGAGATGGGGCGAGCAACTTCTCCTGGCACCTGAAAGAATGAATCATAAACTGCAGGGTCATGTAATCCAGTCCCCTGGCTCTGGGAAGGGATGGCCTTCTCCCAGCCAGAACTCCCGGGGGGTCAGACTTCATGTTGAATGTAGACACCCTCTCCCCCATGACTGCCAGAGATGCTTCCTTAGAGCAGATACTGTTTAAGTCTGTTGCCCCAACCCCGTTCCTTGAGGAACAGGTAGAAAGCAGCCTGGTCTGGGCCCAAGTTGCTTCAGATCCCATGAGTATAGGTGAGCAGTTTTGGGTGGAGAGGGTCTTCGTTTCTGCTGTACCATGAAATGGACAGACAGGCCTTGGGTAAGTCTCTTCCCTTTATGGCCCTCAGCCTCCTCATCTGTGAAATGGGATGATGTATGATGTAACTAGATGATCCTAAAGGTACTGGGTGCTTTTTTTTGGTTCTGAACACCTGAGCTCCTGCCGGGATGGCACACTGCTGGGAGTCCTGCTCCCCTTATCTTGGGTTGGGGTGGCATCTGGGCATGTTGACTCCAAATCAGGAAAGGGCTCTGCCCTGTCCCTCCCCAGTACCTCAGCAACGGTGCTGTCTCTCTGTGGACCCCTGGGCCAGCTCTCTGTTCACGCTGGGGTCTGGGGGAGGAGACGGCAGGGGGCCTCAGCTTTCGACCTGAAGAAGTATATGTCTTCCAGTCCACGGGGGGCAGTGGGCTCTGGGAGCGGCTGATGGTCATCGTAGGCTGGGGCTGCCAGGGCCCGTCCTGCACCCTCACTTCATGCTGCACAAGGTGGGCAGGGGGCTGCAAGAAGCTGCCTGTCTTGTGTGCTACCAACATAGCCCCCAGAGAGATGAGAGGAGGAAAGGGTTAAACTCCTGCTGATGGGGTCCACAGTTCCCTCCCCCAGCTGCTCCCCACCCTGAATCCCACATTAGAGACACTGGGACCCACTGGGACGGTGATAACCTCAGAATTTCCTCACAGGAGGAGTTTAGGGCATGAAATCTGGTTGGAGGGCCCAGGTGGGGGACTTGCTTAAAGCTGCATTTGTATTGCAAGTTCACATCCTTGACTGAGATTGCATGCTTATTTGGGATGTCTTGAGGTGCTGATGGAGATTAAGGGAAGACTAAAGACCCTTCCAAGTCACGCTTGGTGCCTCCATCAGAGCCAAACCTAAACCCAGCTGACATGCTGCTGCTGCTGCTGCTAAGTCATTTCGGTCGTGTCTGACTGTGTGCGACCCCATAGACGGCAGCCCCACAGGCTCCCCCGTCCCTGGGATTCTCCAGGCAAACAAATGCTGATTCTGAGTGTTTGGCTTTGGCGTCATCTTGTGGTGTAAACTGGTACTACACTATGGCTGCCCACACCAGTACCTTCCACGGTGTCTTTCTCCATTGCCTCGCACACCTCTTGCCCCTGGAGATCAGACATACCTCCCGCCTCTGTTCCTGGCCTGCCAACCCAGAGTCACAGGGAAGGGGCTCCCCGGGGACTCACAGAGGGACGTGCACCGGCAGGGGTCATGTTTGTCCAGATAGTGACCGAGTGTGTCCCAGCCGCCCCCCACACGCACCATCACGTGGTTCCGGAGGATCTGCAGGGGGCAAGGGTGAGGTGGAGGGCAGGGTGAGTTTGTCCCCTCTCCCTGGACCAGCCTGCGGGCCTTCAGCCCTAGCTCGCATCCGTGTACACACACATATGTATGTGGTTGCAGCCCAAGACCCTCCTGTGACTGGCATCAAATCACACATGTTGTCGAGGGTGGAGGCCAAGCTGACGAACGGCAGGTTGCCCCACAGAGAGACACAGGACCTCTCGAGCGTTGGGTCGTCTGGCCCCGGACTCCCGTCTCTCTCTTCACGGTGAAGGGGTTCAGACCTGCACCCGTTTGTATCAGAAACGGGCCCTGCCTTGGCTCTGTGGTGTGTGTGTTTAAAGAGTTCGCGGGAGTCCAAGCCTCCACTTCCTCAGAGGAGACAGGGCGCCACACTCCTTCCCCACCTACTTCACAGGGCTCTCGGCTCAGGCTGCGGGGCAAGGGCCGGGGAGCTGGCTCTGCCCCCAGGGGCGGCCTGGCCCAGCGAGAGGACTTAGCCGCGCCCCTGGGCACAGGCTCTTACTGGTGAGGGGGCCAGGTATGGGCGGGGGGTTCGCGGGGGGCACAGGTCAGACCCGTACTAGCGTCAGAACCCCGTGCTCAGAAGCTGCGTGTGAGCGGCGGCCCACAGCTGAGCCATGCAGGGAACACAGACTTGGGCGGGGCAGCGAGTCTCAGGCCCCTTGCTGTGACCAAGCCTGTGGGTGGAAAAGTGGGCGTACCTTTCACCCCCTCTTCTGCCTGAAGACCCCCGCCCCGAACTAGGCTGAGGCAGAGGTAGATGGGGGTGGGGGCTGTTTCTAACTGCCCTAATGGGAGCGGGGGACATGCTTGCCACCTTTGCCAGGAATCTTCTGGAATTCCCAGAGGGAGAGAGGGAAAGCCTTCTGATGGATAGCTAGAGGTGGATGGTGATCTCCTTTCCTCACCTTCAGGCCTAGGTGAAGTTCCACAACAGGACGCCGGACCCTGCTGACCCCCGGGCTCCCTCCACCCCCGTCTCCCAAAATTTACCCGGATGAAGATAAGGGTGTTGGAATCTCCCACGCGGTACTTCCCCTCCGACACCTTGACCATGGAAAATTGAACCGGGCAGGTGCAGTGGCTCACCAGGCTCTGAACCTGCGGGCGGCGGGCACTGGGTTCAGCCCTCCCCTCTGCCCAGGGACCCAAGCGCCCCTTGCACTCCGGGTCAAGCTCAATGGGCCGCCTGCCTGCCCCCCGACCCCAGCCCCAAGGCTTCTGCAGAGCCAGGACTGGGGGTTGACAAGCAAGCAGAGAAGGCACTTAATGACTCAAGGAGAACAAGACCTTGAGTGGTGACCTAGGGCTCAGCGCTCTCCTGGGTCAGCCGACAGGGGCCGAGGAGTGTGATGGTTAAGGCGGACCTTGGGATCTGACTGCCTCCCCTGCACTATAGACCTTGCGCAGGTGAAGAAACCTCCCTGAGCTCGATTCCTTGGTGGTGGAAGTGGGTAGTCGCTCCCAGGTCGCTTCCACCCCAGGACCCGCTGTGCGGGACGCAGGCCGAGCGCTTCACGCGCGCTGGCTCACCTAAGACCCACAGCGGTCATGGAATGTAGGCATGGGAAAGGTACATCCCACGGTACAGAAAAGGGAACCGAGGCACAGAGAGGGCAAATAGTCTGCCCCAAAGTCACAGAGCCGCAAAGCATTGAACTAAGACTTGAACCCAGCCGTCAGAGAGGGTGCTGGCGTCTGCCTTTGTGACCACCGGCCCACGGGGTTTAAATGAGAGAGGTGTGTAGGGTGCTGGATTCCTAATGAAAACGATGAGGGTGCCGGCTCAGAGTGGACACGACCTAACTAAAAACCACGGGATCGGGGAGTGTCGGGGTGGGGCCTGGAGCTCAAGAAGTGGGTGGCTGGCTGGCTGGCTGGCTGGCTTGGGGGGGGCGGGGCGCGGGGGCGGGGCCTGGGGCGTCCCCAACTCCTCACCAGCTGGTCCAGGTCGCGGGAGTGGCAGGGCCGGCGCGCAGGGGGCGCTGGCGGCGGGGGGTCGGGCGGGCGCAGGGCCAGCTCCAGCCGCAGCTCCTCCTCGATCTCCTCCTCCAGCCGCACCAGGGTGGGCGCCGCGACGCCGAAGCGCCAGGCCCGGCGGCCCAGCTCCAGCAGGCACAGCACCACGTTCTTCACGTTCTTGCGCAACACCAGATCCTCCGTCTCGAACATCAGCACCTCTGGCCCGGGGCGAGAGGAGAGCAGGCAGCCTGAGCCCCCTGCTGGCGCCCCTGGAGAGAGCGCAGCGCGTGGGAGAGCCCTGGGGCCACCCTGGACCCGGGGGAGGGGGAAGCAAGCTTGGGATGGGGGTTAGCGTCTCAGGATCTTGGCGTCAGGCCAGCCCCTCGGAGGGGTAGGGACAGAATTGCTCGGGTACTGAGTGCACAGCAGGTGGCCGCCTAATAGGAGAGGTGGGGGCAGGAAGAGGGAAGGCAGCCAAGACAAGGAACCCAGTTCCACCTGCCCTTCTCTCTGCTCTGTATGCCGGGATGGATTCAGCAGGAAGAAGCACTCAGGTCTCTCACTTCCGGTAACCACCAGGCACCCCAGACTCAACCTCCAGCCCATGCATAACCTGGCAGGGTGGAGTACAGGCTCCCGAGTCTGGCTCCCACACACCGGCTGTATAACCCTGGGCTAGTCCCAGCCTCAGTCTCCTTTTCTGTAAAATGGGAATGCTGTCTGTTTCATGGGGTTGTGGTGGGGATAGCTATATGTCCGCAGGCAATGTCTGGCATGTGGTAAGTGCCCGATAAAACACCAGCCTTTATCAAGGCTGCAAGCCTGCTCCATACTGTTGCGGCCAGCAACTGGTGGCGGGGCCTGACACCCCCTGCCCCTCCTGCCTCTGCCCCATCCCTACCACCAAAGGCTGGAGGGTGGTGAGCATTCAGGTTCATCCCTGCCACTGGGTTCAGGGCCAAGGTGATGAGGAAGGCTGATATGTCATTCCCTGAGTCCCACAAGCCCCAGCAAGACTGGCTGGGGTCCACTTGCCTCCTCCCCACTCCATCGCAGCCCAAACTCCCGCCTTCTCCATGCCCTCTCTGCCTAGAACTCCCTGCCCCCCAAACTTCTATTTATTCCCAAAGACTGAGCTCAAATCTCTATCTTCAATTGGGTCTTTCTAGGCCTCATCGGGTGGCTGTTTCCTTCCATCTCCCCAGCACAGAAGCTCTACTTGAATTTCTATCAGTTGGGCTGTAATTTATGCATCTTCTCAGCTGTCTCTCTCGGGCCACAACTTCTTTTAGCTCTGATAGGTTCTCAGTCCTCTCAGCACTCACTGCCCAACCCTGTGTGTGACCCCAAAGAGACAGGTGCTCGAATCATTCATTCAACACATTAATTTATTTGGGATTTACTATGGGATGGGGGAAACTGAAGCATGAAAAGGAATGAGGAGCTGGCCCAAGGCAAATCTGGAAGGAGGACCCCTGACCCCTGACAGCTTGAGCCTCACAGAGGAGATGGATGCCTGGCAGGAGAAGGGTCTTAGGGGGGTGGGGGAACCAAGGGGGATTACCTTGGATGCCCATCTCCTTGCGACACCACTGGATGAAGTTGGAGATGTTGTCCCGGGCCTGGAAAGTGCGAGGCTGGGCAGCCTCATTACAGGAAACTCCGGCCCTGGGCAGAGGAAGCCTCTGGGCTTGGGCAGGTGTCTCAGCCAGGAAGGCCAGGGCAGCCTCAGTGATGGCGTTGGCATGCTGGCACAGCACCAGGCCTGTCTCCAGCACCTGCAGGAAGTTGGCTGCACTGATGTCCAGTCCGTAGAGATCCCGAAGCCACTCGGCCAGGTCCTCCTTCATGGCTTCTAGGTACTGCTCGCTGGACTTAAAGGGCTGGATGCTGCACACCCGAGGCTCCGGGGTCCCAGGTCTCCTCCTGCCGGCCGGGGGCTGGGGCATGGCCGGGCCGGGCACCTCCACTCTGCCACAGCTGCGTCTTCACTCCTGCCACCTGTGGGGTCTCGGCAGGTTCCCCCTGACTCAGGGGTCTCGTTCCACCCTCTGAGAGTCTGGGACGGCTCTGCTACTCGCCTCTGCCTTTGGCCACCGACACCATCGCCAGTGGGCTGGGCCAGGCCAGGCCCCCACTCCCCCCCATTCTTCAGTCCCTGCTAGAACTTTCCTACTTGCTAGCCCTGCAGAGGCCTCATGCCCCAGCTGCCCAGTCTGCTCAGAGGTCGCGGGTTCCCAGGACAGATGGAGGGGAAGACACTCCTCTCTCCGCCACAGGGCCAGACTGGCCACACTAGCTGCCTCCCACCCTCCGCCAGCCGGCAGGGAGTCTGGCTGTCTGTCGGCCTGGCCTCTCCACTTTGCTTTCCTCTCCTTGGAGACCAGCGGCTGCTACAAACACTCCTTGTTAACCCTTCCCAGCATCGGTTGCCCTGGGGCCCAAGGAGCCAAGAAGAGGCTGGGGCTGGCTTATCGTTCACTTGGTCAACCCCAGGAGAGGCTTTTGGGAAATGGGAGGAGGGGAGCAGGGCCAGAGGGTGCTGTGCCCTTCGGAGTTCAGTGAGCACTGTCGATTAGGGGTGAAATAGACGCAGCCAAAGAGTCCAGAGCCACGAGTCTGGGCTTGGACTCTTTCCTGAATCCCCCTGTGACCTTCACATACTGTCTTCTCTGTGCCTTTTTTTGCCTCAACTGTAAAATGGGAATAACAAAATCTCCCTCTCTGGGGCATTGTGAGGAAGAGAGGATTCGTGGATGTGAGAAGTCTCCGACTGTCAGGACGGACGGGTCCCAGCTTCATCGATTCTCCCAGCAGCTCTGGCTGTGTGCCATGATCCCCGCCTTCTCTGGAGAACCGGCTCCATCCCCCCACTCTACCCACACGATTCCTCCAGAGCGGCTGTCAATCATAGTTCCTCCTCCCTGGCCACAGGGATGCATGCATTCAACAAATACTTCCTGCAGACCTACTGTGTGTCATGTGCTATTATAGTGCGTGAGGATGTAGCTGTAGGGGCTTCCCTTGTGGCTCAAACAGTAAAGAATCTGCCTGCAATGCGGGAGACCCGGGTTCGGTCCCTGGGTCGGGAAGATCCCCTAGAGAAGGGAAGGCTACCCATTCCAGTATTCTTGTCTGGAGACTGAGGAGCCTGGCGGGCTATAGTCCGTGGGGTCTCAAAGAGTCAGACTGAGCCACTCACACTTTCACTTTTCATGTAGCTGTAAATGAAGCCCCTGTCCTCACGGAGGCTGCTTACATGATGGTGGGTGATGGATGATAGATGAACATATGAATCGGTAGTGAGTCAGATGGTGATAAATACCAGGGAGAAAAATGAAGGACTACAGGAGATGGGTTGGGGCTGGGGGATTTTCTATAAGGTGGTTAGGAAAGACTTCACTGATATGGTGATATTTGAGCAGGGACCGGAGAGAAGTGAGGAAGCAAGCCCTGCAGATGTCTGCTGGAAGGGTACCCTGGCAGAAGGAACACCAGGGCAAAGGCTCCAGGCGGGGGAATTCCCTGGTGGTGCAGTGGTTAGAACTCAGCACTTTCTCTGCGGGGGCCCAGGGTTCAAGCCCTGCTTGGGGAACTAAGATCCTGAAGCCTTGTGCTGTGACAAACAACCAAAAAAACTCCAGGCAGGTGGATATTTGGTATACCCCAGGAATAGCAATGACAGGTAGAATATGAGAAAGAGGGGAAATAGGGTCTCTATGTAGGGCTTTGCTTTACCTCTTGGAAAGTAATTTTCTTTCAGTTACTTTCTAAAGGCATCAAGATAATGATTGTTGTACCCGTTTCACGGATGAGGAAACAAGAAAACTGAAGCTGGCAGGAGGGATGGACCTTTCCGTGGGGTTGACTGAGTGTCCTCATGACATGGCAGTGGGCTTTCTCCAGAGAGACAGAGCAAGACAGGAGCCACAGGATGTTTTATTACATAGCCTTGAAAGTCACACTCTGTCAATTCCCACAACATCCTATCAATGACTGAGGTCAGCCTTATTTCATATGGGAAGGGGCTACATCAGAGTGAATACCAGGCAACAAGGGTCATTGGGAGCCATTCTAGAGGCTGGTTACCCCCAAGACAGAGGAGCTGTTTCTTTTCCTTTCTTGTTAATAGGATCCTATCTTGTTTAGGTATTATTCATGGATAGAGTTTTCTTGAAGGGAAGATGGGCCCAGCCCCATAGAGAGAAACTGTCAAGTCTTCCAGTCATTCTGTGAGCTCTCACTGCTCTTTAAATTAGACAGAGTAAGCTTTTGAAATTTCCAATCAAGATCCAAAGTGGCTAGGGGCTTCCCTGGAAGTCCAGTGGTTAGGAATCTTTCTGCCAATGCCAATGCAGGGGACATAAGTTCAATCCCTGGTCTGTGAACTAAGATCCTCCATGCTGTGGGGCAACTAAGCCGGCATGCCAAACTACCAAAGGCCGTGCTTCCTTGAGTCTGTTCTGCAACGAGAGAAGTCACTGCAATGAGAAGCTCCTGCTCGGCAAGGAAGAGTAGCCCCCCACTTGCTGCAACTAAAGAAAGCCTGGGTATAGCAACGAAGACCCAGCGCAGCCATAAATAATAAATTTTAAAAAGAGAACCAAGGTGGGTATAAGCTCCTTTAGTAAATGTAAGGATATTCAGGTTTGGGGAGGAGACTGTTCTCCATGGGTCTTCCCTATTTTTTGCATGTCTTACAAGCAGAGGTGTTTCAAAGGTGTTTATATAGTGAAAAACATTGGAAGATACAGTGTCTTTTTCTGGAGCAAAAAACAGGTTTGGTTACTACCCGGTATAAAAAAATTAGGGTTCCCTAAGCTCAGGGTTCCTCTTACAATGCAAACCACTGCATATGCAGGTCCTACCTAGCACCCATGGGACAGTGGGCCAAGAGATGACACCGTATGCCAATGCTGCTGTGTCATCGGTAATGAGGCCTTTTCTCTCTAACCCAAGAGTCTCATGTGTTTTGGCAGCACCTAGGAAAATACAGTCGGAGAAGGCAATGGCAACCCATTCCAGTATACTCTTGCCTAGAAAATCCCATGGATGGAGGAGCCTGGTAGGCTGCAGTTCATGGGGTTTCTAAGAGTCGGACACGACTGAGTGACTTCACTTTCACTTTTCACTTTCATGCATTGGAGAAGGAAATGGCACCCACTCCAGTATTCTTGCCTTGAGAATCCCAGGGACAGGGGAGACTGGTGGGCTGCCATCTATGGGGTTGCACAGAGTTGGACATGACTGAATCGACTTAGCAGCAGCAGCAGCAGGGAAATACAGTGGGCTAACTTGCTCGCTTGCACGTAGGGTAAAATTTTAGATTCTTTACAGTTCTTCACAGTGTCACCCCCGCGAGATTCTTGGAGGCTGGTCTGCCCTCTCTGTTCTACATCTCACCAAACTGGGAGATGCCTGAAGGAAGAGACCCAGGCCCCCACTTCCGACCTGAATGGAGCACCATGTCATGTTCCCCTAACAGACTGGATCTCCTTGACTCCAGCAACTGTATCACATCAGATGGAGGCTCTCCAGACCTGGGTTTGCATCCTCTGCCCCTCTGAATACCACTGACTCTGCCCAAACACCCCACTGTCAGGCCAAGCAATGAAGGCGTTTCCCCAAGTTTCTACGATTTTATTCCTTTCCTGAGCCCCAGCTGTCACACACATACCGAATATCCAGAAGCTACCCCTGGCTTTTACCTGAGCCCTGCTTCCTATAACTTGACACCATGTCCTCTTCTCCTTGGAGCTAAGGCAGTGAGCTGGAGGTGGGTGGGGTGGGAAGCAGGGATGAGGAAGGATAGGGACTGAGCTGAAAGGGAAGGGGAGAAAATAGTGATGCCAACAGACATAATGCTGTGCGTGTCTTCAGTGGGCCAGGTAAAGTTTGGTACTGCACGGCCCTGACACACAGAAAGAGAGACAGAAGGTCAGAAAGATAACTTACTAACACTCAGATAGAGTTTCATTTATGTGGTAGAGTTGGGAATTGACCCCAGTCTATGGGGGGAGCCAAAGTCACTCTGTGCCTGTGTGTGCTAAGTCACTTCAGTTGTGTCCGACTCTTTGCGACCCTATGGACTGTATGTAGCCCACCAGGCTCCCCTGTCCATGGGATTCTCCAGGCAAGAATACTGGAGTGGGTTGCTGTGCCCTCCTCCAGGGGATCTTCCTGACCCAGGGATCGAACCCATTATGTCTCCTGCGTTGGCAGGTGGGTCCTCTACCACTAGTGGCATTTGGGAAGCCCCAAGGTTACTCTCTGTCCCCTTTAATACCTTCCCAAGAGAGAAGGCAGGGTTTGGGATGGAAGTTCTAGAGAAGGCAGTTATTCTTCGGGTGGAATCCTAAGGACAGGTGAGATTCTAGCCCCGCCCCCTTGTAATCCAGCAGAGGCCCTGGAGACGAGACAAGCTCTGTGGAAACTCTGTCCCATCCCTCTGCCTGATCAGGGGAAGAGGGCAGCAAGACTTTGGGGAGAATGGATAAACACGGTGAGTGGGGCTGGAGGACGGGTCTCTCAACCCCAGGGCAGACCAACAAGCTCATCACCATGGCAACCCCAGAGTAGAAGTCCAGCCTTTTCTCAGTTACCCATCCATATAGAAGACCTCGCCTCTCTCTCTTCTGAATATTCCTGACATCTGCTCTCTCATCTTCAGCTGCTGCTGTTCGGATCTTTGTCTTCTCTGGCCTGGACCACTGTAATGACTCCCACGTAGGTCTCTGCCTCCTTCTGTCAGAGGAAACATCCTGAAGGATGCTCTGAGCACTTCCCTGTGTCAAAATGTCAGAGGCTCCCCAACTGCTGAAGGACAGAGTTCAAACTCCACAGCCTGGCCCCCAAAGCCCCAAACTCCCTCTCCAATTCCTCATCCTTCCCACATGTCCCCAGCACCCCTTCCTGGCTGTGCCCTAGGTCTGGCCTTTCACAGCCAGAAGTCTAAATGTGTTTTCCTAAATAAAGGTACAGCGGAACTTGGGGACTGCCTGGTAGGCCAGTGGTTAGGACTCTGTATTTCCACTGCAGGGGGCACAGGTTTGATCCCTGATCTGGGAACTAAGATCCCACAAGCCATGTGGCTTGGACAGAAAAAAAAAAAAAAATACAGTGGATCTTGTTTCTCCACCTATAGCAATACCAAGAACTGATAGAATCTCTGAAAAAACTTTCTTTTTGGAAAGCTTTCAAAAGTCTTGGTTGAAATTCAAAGCCACCTACCAGACAGTGTCGGGAAGCAGCAGGACATATGATATAGTTAGCCAGGTCGTGCAGTTGGTATTCAGTACATGTGGGCTGGAATACTAACTTTATTATCATTCCCCCTTTGTTTCCAACCTCTTTAAACAAGATGGGCAGGGATCAATGGAAAATTTTCTAGACCTTTCTAGGGAAAACGCCAGGAGCTGTGTCTTCCCTGCCCTCCTCCTTTTTTTCCTTGCAAGTCTAGCTCCCCAGATCCAGCAGACCACAGGGCACACGGTGGGGCTGGGCCTGTGTCTGCTGAATAAGTGGTGGACACCTCCTGGTAGGTTACTTCCAGGTCAGCCCAGGAACTTCCCACCGGCCAGGACTGCTACTTGGGATTGTGGAATTTGTGCCCTGAACATCAGCAAGGGGGGATCATGGGTGGCTGAAATCCAACTGGTAAGGTTGAGGTCAAGCCTGGAAGGACAAATAGAGGCCTTTTCCTAATTGGCCTTCCCGGCATGTGTGTGTGGGGGGTAAGGGTGGATTTCCACTTAGTCCGCCCATAACGGGCACTTTTCTGGATTGTTCTGCGCATCGGAGGCGCCCTTTCCTAATCATGCAGAGGTGCTGTGTGCTCTCCTGCCTGCCTACCCCGTCGCAAGTGACGCTGGGCTTTCTTAAGGGAAGGCCCCATTTTGAAGAAGGAAATCCCGTTTCGTGCAGAAAACAAAATAGAGACAACCACCTATTAAAATTCCAATCGGGACACTTCCTGATTATTGACAGCTGCACAGACATCAGTCCCCACCCCGGGGCCAATTAGAAGGAAGCGGATGATGAGCCACTATTCCCGGGGCACCTGCTTGTTGCTGGCTTCCCCGCCGGGTCCCAGCCCTGGGCCAGGCGCTTCACACAGACTCCATCTGATACCTGCTTTTCAGTAACCCTTGAGATGGGCAGTTTCCTCTCCATTTTACAGATGGGGAAACGGAGCTTGACAGAAGCGACCAGACTTGCCCTGAACCTTCTTCAGCTGGGAAGTTCAGAGACCTAGGAAATCAGGCCCCTCTTTGCCCAGTAAATCCTGCACACTCTGGAAACCCTCTCTTGAAATTTTGCTGGCCCCGCGCATCTCATGCACGTCCTTCTGGCGCCTGCCTTTTTGGTGGGGATCGGGTTAGGCGCCACAGTCAGTACCAGGGAGGGGCCCTTCACTGATTTCCCGCCACCCCCCAACACTCGTGCAGGCGTGAAGGCCCCCTTGTGGAAGAAGGAGCTGGAGGAGCCCCGGGCCAGGGAGGCAGAGGCGGAGGCCGAAGCCGCGGAGGAGGAGTCGGAGTCGGAGTCGGAGTCGGACGAGGAGAGGCCGCCAGAGGAGAGCGCGGCCGAGGGCGAGGCCAAGGCCGGCGGGGAGGCGGAGGGCGGCGAGGGCCGTGAGCGGGGCTCGGTGTCTTACTACCCGCTGCGCCAGGAGTCCAGCACCCAGCAGGTGGCGCTGCTGCGGCGCGCGGACAGCGGCTTCTGGGGTTGGTTCAGCCCCTTGGCGCTGCTCGGAGGCCTAGCCGCGCCGGCCGACAGGTGAGGGCGCGCCCCGCGGCCGGGGCGGGATGCCTGGGGCGCCCGGTGCGAGCGAGCGGCGCGGTGCCCTGAGCGCCCCGGTCCTCGCCCGCAGGAAGCGGAGCCCTCCCGAGGAGCCGTGCGTGCTGGAGACGCGGCGGCGGCGGCCGCGCGGCGAGGGCTGCGCGCGCTGCGAGATCCTTTTCTGCAAGAAGTGCAGGAACTTGCACAGCTCGCCGAGCTACGTGGCGCATTGCGTTCTGGAGCACCCGGATCTCGGGAAGGCGCGGCATGCCCACGACGGCCCCTGAGCGCCACCACCCCCACCTCCCTGCCTCTGTAGCCCTTCATCCTCGCCTCCACCCCAACTGCCCGCAACCCTCCTCTCTCTTCCCCGACTTCGATCACGTGCCGCAGAGCCGCCCTTCCGGGGCGCCCCCCTCTAGGAGCAGACCAGCAGGCGCATCCCCGATGGGGCGGCCCCACCTGTTATTAGTGCGGAGCCCAACATCATCACCTGGAGGTCTGTTCCTGCAACAGCGCCTCGCCGGTCAGCACGCGGTGCCCATCGCCCACCTGACTCCCGTCCCTTGCCCACAACCCTATCACTTGTCTCTTGGGTATTTCAGGTTCCTTCTGGCCCAGTGGGCAGAGGCATCGCCTAAAAATAAATAACCCCTCTGGGAAACTTGCCCCTCCCCTCAAACCCTCCAATAAAGCCTCGGTTCCAAGTGTCAGTGCCTAAAGGAGGGGCGAGCACCCCAGTGAGCGTGATAAAGATCAACCCTCCTTGCCCTTTCCCCGGGTTCAAGCCGGAGGGAAAAGGGCAGGCGGAGAGCCTCCTCCCAGCAGCTCCGGGCTGAACCAAGCCCTTGCAGCCAAGGGCAGTTAAAGGCCATTCTCCCCACCGCGCGCCGAGAAGAAAAAAGGCAGGCTCCGCGCCAGGAATGCCCACTGGGAGCTGAGGGCTGAAGCTGGCCGGACCTTCCTCCCCTCCAACGGGAAGGCCGCTCTGACCGCGGTCAGTGTGTGTGCCGACAAGCCCCTGGCAGGTGTGGAGTGCGCTGAACTAGAGTTAGCCCAGAAGCCTGCTGAGACTGAAGACAGGGAGGCTGGGGAGCTGGGTCCTTCTCCAGGAATCCCAGCTATTCTTGGCCGGCCAGAGGGAGCTCCTGGAATGCTTCGTGTGTGGCCAGGACAACGGGGCCATTGTGAGCACGGGGGCTCTCCCAGTCTGCAGAGGCCCCCAGCGCCTGCAGCAGCCAGACCTCCAGAGAGGCCCCTGTCATCCTGCGGCCGCACAGGGTTCTCCATCTGGCCTGGAGGGTGAGTGGGCGAAGAACATTTTGCTTTTTGAAGAGAGCAGCGGGCCCCTTCTCCCCATCTCAACTATACACACCCACAGCTCACTGGGCCCGGCTAGGACAAAGAAGAACATGGTTGCCCCCTCCCTAGCATCCATGCCCACCTGCTCTCACTGGACACTGGTCCAAGGAAGCTGCTCCCCTGCTCACTCGCTGGGAGCACCTCTTTATTCCAACACGCCCCCCAAAAAAAAACAGGGCCCAGCAGGTCTGCACTGGTCTCCTTGTTCTGGGTCCTGACTCTCCTGAGGTTTGAGACTCTGGTACCCAAACCATACAAGCTTCCTGCAGGCAGGGCCTCTGATTAAATAAGACACAGTTCTCTAGGGACCAAGTCAGGAGGTCCTGAGGGGAAGGGACAGTCTGGGAAAGTGTCCCAACTTCTCTGCTGAGTTTGGCAGCCTTCCTGGTTGTCCAGTGCTGTGGCCTTGGGGACAGGAACTGCACCTTTGGTGCAGAGACAAAATCCCCAAGGCCTGGGGAGGAATGAGTCCCTGGGGAAAGGGCCATGGGGTCTGGGACCCTTTTTAGCTTCTCGTTGAGTTGATCCCACAACGGTCAATGTCTCGGGACTTCCCTGGTGGTCCAGTGGTTAAGACTCCGCGCTTCCCCTGCAGGGGGAAAGGGGTTTGAGCCCTTGTTGGGAAATGAGATCCTGAATGCAACGTCTTGACAGTGCAAACACATCCTCCAGGGAACAAACGCAGACCACCTTTCTTGCCTGAGCTTCTGCGGGGAGGCTCAGAGGCTTGTCTGCCCTTGGGGCAGGGGACACACAGTGGCTATGAAGGCACTCACTAAGAGGTGGGAGGCATCTTCAGAACAGGGCGCCCCCTGAGTTGGCGTGCCAGCAGCCCATCCAGGGCAGCTCTGTGGCCCAGCGGCCCGAGGTGATTGTCTGGAGTTTGGCCTGGTCGAGGCGCCAGTAGCGGTCGTCTCTGAAGAAGATGATGGAGCCGTCGGGCCTGGGCAGGACGCCACTGACCTCCTCGGGGACACCACCCCAGTCCTGCAGGCCTCGGGGGTAGTAGGGCTCCACCTGCAGCCCTCCTCGGGCCAGCACGTAGTAGCGAGTGCCTTTGAAGAGGACGAGGCGGTGCAGAGGAGGGAAGAAGAAGGCAGCATCAGGGTGGCGGGGCAGGCCCCCCTCCCGGCACAGCTGTGGGGAGCCCCACACCGGCTTGGGGCCCTGGAACCTCCAGCATCGACTCCCTGTGGGATGTTGGAAGAGCCAGGGTGAGTTTGTTGCTCTCACCCTCTGTCTCTGTACCCCATCCCTATTCCCCCACACCCCTACTCCCCATCAAGTTGAAGCCCCAGCTGGTTAGTATTTATGATAACCGAAACGGATCAGTGATAAACCGCAGAGGAGGAACTGCTGTGGCCTCAACTTCCAGCAGGTGTCAGCAGAGGGCGGGGAGCGCTGAAGGACCCTCCCCATCCCTGGCAGGAAGCATGCCCCCTCCCAGGTGAGTAACGACTTCCTGCAAGGCCAAGGTCTTTCTCCAAGGCCATTACTACCAACAGTTCTGTGAGGGGGGGGATTTTTGTTTCGATCATTACTGTATCCCCACACCTCCAACCCAGGGTGCAGAAGGCACTCAGGATTGGTCGAATCAATAAACTGTATTTTCTCACGTCATATACTACACAGTCCTCAGACATTATGTCCTTTTAATCCTCCTTTCCCAACAAGGCTGAGGGATTCTCTTCCCCATTCAACAAATTCAAGCTCCAAGAGTGGTGCTGGAGAAGACTCTTGAGAGTCCTTTGGACTGCAAGGAGATCCATCCAGTCTATCCGAAAGGAAATCAGTCCTGAATATTCATTGGAAGGACTGATGCTGAAACTGAAGCTCCAATAGTTTGGCCACCTGATGCGAGGAGCTGACTCATAGGAAAAGACCCTGATGCTGGGAAATATTGAGAGCAGGAGGAGAAGGGGACGACAGAAGAGGAGATGGTTGGATGGCATCACCGACTCAATGGACATGAGTTTGAGCAAACTCTGGGGGATACTGAAGGACAGGGAGGCCTGGCAGGCTGCAGTCTGTGGGGTCACAAACAGTTGGACATGACTTGGCAACTGAACAACAACAATGAGTTAAGTAACATGCCCAGCCTCACACAGCTAGGGTTCTAAAAAAAGTTCATTCTTCCGCTGTATTGCAGAGCTCAGAGCTGTCCTCTGCCTCCCTCGTCTCTGAAACGCTTCCACCCTCTCTCCTGGGACAACCTTGGCACCTGTGCCTCCCAATCCATCACTAGAGGAATCTCCTGGGAGAGTTCCTGGGGCCGCTGGTTCAAATTGCAATCGAGATTCCTTCCCTCTTTTGACCTTGGGTAGATTCCTCCCTCGCTAGGACTTAATTTTCTCCTCTGCCTCAGGGCTGGTACCTTTGAAGAAGTAGAAGTCTCCATCCTCCAATGACACGGCGGCAGCCTCGATGTGGGGGGGCAGCCCCGCCCACCTTTCCCGCAGTGGGCGGGGCTCTGAGACGTTGCCGTCAGCTGTCACCTCCCAGAACTGGTTCCCTTGGAAAACGTACAGGCGCTGTTGTCCGTCTGCCCGGAGCCAAGAGAGAGTTGAGGAGTGACCGTCAGCCTCCTGCCTTCCTTCCAGGGGAGGTGCTTCCCTAGGGCCCAGCTTCCCAAACTGATGAGACAGGACCCAGCAGAGAGGATGCCGTGTGCACAGCTGGGATGGAAGGTAAAGTGCAGGAGGGAGCAGGGTTTTGCTTGGCGTGGGCTTGCTACCCTGTGGAACGCTTGTGACTTGGGATTTCTGGATTTTATAATTGCCACCCTCCCAACCTTGTACTTCAGTTCCGGAGACCCCTGGAGATGCTGGGGGGAGGAAAGAAGAAAGCGAGGCACCGGTGGGACCATCTTACCTACAGTGATGGCATCGAAGGAAGAATGGCAATATTTAGGACCTCGGGTTTCCGGGCGCCTTCCCTGGAGTCTGAGGGGGTCCCAGGCCTCAAAGTCAGTGAACAGCTTTCCCGGCAGCTGGGTGGCCACTGAGCCCCCCTGGGGCTTCCCTTGGTAGGGGAAGAAGGAGGAGGGAAGCAGGAAAGAGCACATACTGGTTGGGGGGAAGGTGTTGAGAGCTCAAGGCCTCCCCCGTGGTTTATTTCATTATCTGACAGGTGCAGGGAAGGAGAGCAGGGGTGGGTGCTGCAGGTTAAGAGTTATCCTTGGTTGTTGGTGTTAACTATAGCATCAAACACTGAAGTCCTCTTTCCTACCCCACAGTCTGTGAAAGGGTAAAATTGGAGTGGGGAAACAAATAAGGGTTTGGAACTAAGAAGGGCAGAGGGTCCTCTTTCCTGAGTCCTGAACAATGCAGATAGCAGGAGCGCAGAGTTCAGGGGCCCAGGTGATGATGACAGCAGTGATAATTACATCACTGCACTTGTGAGAAGGAGGCAGAGTCCAACAAGCTTAGAATTTGGCTTTAGCTCCTGAATCCTGGTCTGCACTTTCCTAGCTATGTGACCTTGGACAAGTTATCTAACCTTTCTGAGCCCTATTCTCTTCATTTGTGGATAAAAAGATACTTCTTGGGTGTGTTAAGTGCCTGGCCCATGGTAGACACTCAGGAAATATCAGCTGCTATTATTATGTTTGTGTAGATTTCCTGGGCTACAAAGCATGTTCATAGGCACTAGAACAACAGCCCTGTGGGGGTAAGCAGGGCCGAAATTATTCCCCCCTTCCTTTTTTTAAGGTAAAATTGAGGATTCTAACAGAGGAAATGCTTTGCCCATGAGCAACTTCTAGTCTGATATGAAATGGAGACTTGATCCCAGGGATCCTGGCCCTGTCCACAGCCCCCACGTACTCAGGGACGCAGCCCCCCAGGCCGAAGCAGGCCTTGGGTCCAGATAGTCTCCGGGCAGCAGCACCGGTAAGTTCATTCTGGGGAAGACCTTGTCTAAATCCACCGCCAGGCAGACCCAGGCTCAGGGGCGAGGGGCCAGGGGTTGGGTGGGAAGAGTGGGCATCAACGTCATGGAGGAGAAAGTTTCAAGAGAGCCACTGGAGCTGGGAGCAGGAATAATGGGGTGAGGGTGGGGGTGTTGGTGGAGGCGTATGAGAGGAACTGCGTGGCCGGGGGTTGGGCAGGAACAGACAATTGGAACGCAGAGGAGAGCTGTGCCCAGGAATGGGTCGAGATGCTAGAGACCAGGCGTAGGGAAGCAGCAGAGCGGGAGATGAGGCTTTTCTTTGAGGAGAGCCTGAAGCTGCAGATCGGAAAGGACCAGTGATGGGGAAACCAGTTTCCTGCGCTTAGAAGGGGGTAATCCTATTTGAAGAGCCGGCGTCAGAGCCTTGGGGGTCCCGGGCGGGTGGGGGGGAGGGGCTCAGGGGGCGGGTAAGGGAGCAGGGGCGTGCACGCCGGAGGGTCTCACCATACAGGCTCTGCACAGCCAGCACGTCGTCCCAACTGAGCAGCGCGTCGCGGCCCAGCCTCTTGTAGTAGGGCGCCATGAGCGCGCGCGGCGCGGCCGAGTGGGTCAGGCCGAGCGTGTGGCCGATCTCGTGCGCCAGCACCACAAACAGGTTGCGGCCGCGCCGGCGGCTCAGGGACCAGCGCTCGTCTCGGTCGAAGTGTGCTTCCCCGCGGCGGGGCAGGAAGGCGTGCGCCAGGGCGCCTCCTGCAGGCGGCGCGGAGAGTCAGGGGCAGCCGGCGCCTCCGACACCCCCCTCCACCCTGAGCAAACGCTGTTGGCGTGGGTGTGGGGGCTTTTCTGATGGGTGATTTCCCTTCTAATTGAGTCTGGCAGAGGCGGAAGTGTGGAGCAACGAACAGATGACTAGGCTGTGGGTCTGGACGCCTCGGAGGCAGCGTGGTGTGCAAAGAGCATGAGGCCAAACCGCCTGGCTTGCAGTCCTGGTTTTAACCACTTATCCTACCTGCCGTTACCTGGGCAGATAGCTTAAGGCCTTTGTGTCTTAGCTTTTAGATCCGAGAAATGAGAATGTTGACTAAGAGAGTCGATCCTCGCGGGGCTGTTCTGAAGATTAAAAAGGGATGTGTGCACAGCCCATAGGGCTTCCCAGGTGGTGCTAAAGTACCCGCCTGCCAATGCGGGAGACATAAAAGACGGGTTGATTCCTGGGCGGGGAAGATCCCCTGGAGAAGGGCATGGCAACCCACTCCAGTATTCTTGCCTGGAGAATCCCCATGGACAGAGGAGCCTGGAGGGCTACAAAGAGTCAGACACGACTGAGCCCACCACACAGTGCACGTGTATGTCACATGTAATACTTAGAGCCTGCTGTGGGTAATTACTACTTACTTTCAAAGAGATGTAGGATTAGGGACCAGTGGTTACCCCAGAAGGGGGCATAATGAGACTTCTGGGGTATTGGTAATGTTTCTTCATCTGGGTGCTGGCTTTGTTTATGGGGAGGTATAGGCTTCTTTATTAAGAAGTATATATAGGGGAATTCCCCGAAAGTCCAGTGGTTAGGATTTGATTCCTGTCAGAGAACTAAGGTAACTAAGAGCCTGCATGCCTGAGTGCAGCCAAAAAAGAAAAAAAAAAAAAATTGCATTCATTTATTCTTGCCTTCCCTCTGCGGGTCTCTGCTTCCCGCTTCTAATAGGCGTCAGCAGAGGGAGATGGGCTGGATCAGTCATTCTCAAGCTTATAGCAGGGCCCTTATGCAGTTTTGTAGTTTCTAGAGCCCTATCCCCTCATAATTCACTTTCCCCAAGGGTCAGCAATCAGCATTGCAATGATGCTGGCTTAGAAGCCCATTGAAAGTCCTTCTGACATGGCCTTCTTAGAACCCAGGCCAGCAGGGACTCCCAACAATGAGTTAAGGGAGGCCTCCCAGCAGGCCTCCCAACAAAAGTTGGGAGGTTGCCATTACAGGGAGCCTCCAGGGGCATGGAGAGCTGGCCTTGAGGAGGAATGTGTGTGTGTGTGTGTGTGTGTGTGTGAGCTGGCCTTGAGGAGGAGTGTGTGTGTGTGTGTGCACACACGTGCACGCCCGCTAAGTCATGTCTGATTCTTTGTGACCCTATGGACTGTAGCCCGCGAGGCTCCTGTGTCCATGGGATTCTCTAGGCAAGAACACTGGAGTGGGTTGCCATGCCCTCCTCCAGGGAATCTTCCTGGCCAGGGATCAAACCTACGTCTCTTATGTCTCCTGGACTGGCAGGTAGATTCTTTACCTCTAGTGCCAACTGGTAAGCCAGCATAGGAGGCATACTTGCTTCTAATTCTGAACATGCCTCAAGTTGTTCTGAGCCATGTAAGCCCTTACTGTGTAACCCTCACTGTGATCCTGGAAGACAGATGGGCGGGCTTCAAAGGGAGAAGACATAATCTCGAACGAACACCAGTTTCAAATCAGAGAGCTGACTCCCAGTCCAGTGCTGTCTTAGCAACCAGACTCCACCTGGGTACGGCCATCAGCGTCTCATGGCGATATTGTGGGTGAAGGGAGTTACACGGAAGCACATGTGAGTGGTACATGTGGATTCTTGTAAAGCCGGGATTTCTCCCAGTCCTCCCTGAGTCCCAGGAGCGGGGCTTGGAAGTGGGTTTTGCTGAGTGGGCTTAATGGAAAGTAGGAGGGTGCGGGGGAGGTGGGGGCCCAAGTTGCCAGGCCACACAGGGTTTAAGTCCTGAAGGGGTCTGATGAGGTCTCCTTGCCTCCCTAGCAGAGAGGAGATACACAGACAACCTGTATTCAGGTCATGAAGGCCAGTGCTGGGCAGACCCGGACGAGGGCAGTTTACGTTACAACTAAAGGGTAGTAAGCCTTTAGTTTGGGGGCCAAACAGAAGAGTCTGGGCTGTGACTGTGTGAAGCAGGCAGCATGGAGGGGACAGAATGTCCCTTGCCCTGCGTCAGTGACTGTACAGTGCATGGCGGGAGAGTAGGGGTGGAGCTGTGGTGGCCTCCAGGTGTTTTTAGAGCCTTGGTCTGAGGGAACATCCACTCCTGGAGAACGAGAGAGGCACTGGCCTGACGCAGGGTATGGAGGACAGGACCCCAGGAGGTTCTCCCAGTAGAGATAATACTCCTTAGAGCTTGCAAAACACTTTCCATGCAGAACCTCATGTGGCCAACCCTTCAGCCATGTGGCACCTAAGAGAGTAGGGACCACTGTTCCCATTCTACAGGTGGGAAGACTGAGGGTTCTCTGGAGGGGGCTGCAGCCTGACCAAGCCTAGAGGAGGAGTGAACCCTCCACTGCCTTCTCTCCAGACTGCCTCTCCTAGTTGGGGGTTTCCCTCCTGCCCTGTAGGAGAGAGGCTTGGTGTCAGCACCTGGGCCATCAAAGGCGTTGCTCAGCCCGTCGTTGTGGTCCCCTTGGAAGAAGGCGAGGCGGATGTCAGCAGGGCCTGTGGCCGGGGCCTCCCAGAACTCCAGCGCCGAGACGTTGCTCCACAGCTGGAAGGCGGCTCGCACGGCCCCCCGGACTGCGGGCTCGGGCAGGTGCTGGGGCCAGTTCACCAGGCGGTAGGCGAGATGCCGTTTGTACCACTTGTTGCCTGCCACCCAGAGAGGCTGTGTCAGCCACAGCTGCTACAGAGTCTGCGGCTGGCCCCATGGGCCCTTTGGATGGGGAGATGGGCCCTCCTCCAGGAAGTCCCTGAAGTGATGAAGGAGACACAGCCTTGGCCCCGGGAAGCCCCCCCACCGGTGGAGACACTGCGCTCAGACTGACAAAGCGACCCTTATCCTGCACAGTCCCTAGTGCAGTGGCTTGGCATGGGGAGGTTCCCATGTGATGGGGGATGTGGAGCCTCGACTCAGGAAGGGTCCCCAACCTCAAGGACTCTCGAGTCTGGGGTCACCTTCCCCAGCATCTAGACTAAGCTTGAAAACTGAGCCGCACCTCTTGCTGGTAGCAGATCCCAGCCCCTGCCTACCGTAGGGGGCGGAGGAAGGGGGGCCATAGGGCCACAACCGCGACTCCCCTCTGCCCCTCCTCTTCCCCGCCCCTCTCACTCTCCTGCTGTCTCCCCTTTCCCGTGCTGCTGACAAGGCACCACAAGGCCCATTTATTTGAGGTCCTTCTCTGACCCCCGGCCCTCCCCCCTCACTTCCTCAGGGACTCTGCAGAGCTCTGAGGTGAAAACAAATAAGAACAAAGAGTGTGTTTTGTCACTGACCGAGACAAATTTTTCCATTTCCACTCAGCGAAGAGTTCCTATTCCTTTGCCCCAAACTGCAGTTCCTCCCTGAGGCCGGAGACTCTGACCTCTCGCCTGAGCCCCAGTCAACCAAGTCCCTCTGCAGCTCATCGGGCATCCAGGACCAGGGTGCTCAGAAGGTCCAGCTCCCAGAGTTTGCCATGGGCTATTTCTAAGCCCTGCAAGCTCGGGGACTGAGATTGTGACTCCCAAGTGGAGGACTCGTGGCTCAGAGGCAGGACTCCTGGGAGTGCACGAGAATCACGTTGTCTTTTGGGTCCCAGTGTCCTGCATTAGTGGTAAAGAACCCGCCTGCCAATGCAGGAGACACAAGAGATGCGGATTTGATCCCTAGGTCGGGAAGATCCCCTGGAGGAGGGCACAGCAACCCACTTCAATACTGTCGCCTGGAGAATCCCATGGACAGAGGAGCCTGGCGGGCTGTAGTCACAAAGAGTCGGACACGACTGAAGCGACTTAGCACTCACACCTGTCCCAGATGGACCAGAGCTGCGTGACGAGTGGGCAGGGCATGCCTGACTGTGTTGGAGGACAGCCCCCTCTCTCCTTGGAGGGGGGACCAGGTGAAGGTTCAGACCTCCTGTCCTCTTGTCCTGGGGCTGTCCTTGCCTGAACCAGGCAGAAGGCGAGAAGTCATGGGTGTTTGGCCATCTCCTTACCCATCTCTGCTCTGTTTTGCAGAGACTGAGACCAGGAGGAAGGGACTTAGAATGAGTGAGTAGGGACTTCCCTGTTCATCCAGGAATCAAGACTCTGCCCTCCCCACACAGGGGGCATGGGTTTGATCCCTGGTTGGGGAAGTAAGATCCTGAATGTGGCATGGCATGGCCAGAAAAAACCAACAAACAAAAACAGAAAAAAATAAAGATAAAACCTCTTAAGAAAAAAAAATGAGTGAGTAGTGGAGCTTGGCCCTGAGCCCAGGCCCCGACACTGATAAGCAGGCACATTGGCTAAGACTCAAGGCTTATAAATTTGCCTAAACATCACTTCTTTGCATCACAGCAGGGGCCCTGCAAGAGCTGAAATTCTCCTGAAGTCTTGGGAGAGCAGAAGAGCTCAACGCCCTTTCCCTCCTCTCCACTCCTCCACACCCCACTGTCCCTTCTCCCACCCGGGAGCCAAGCTCCATGCAAGGCTGCCTCCTGGGCCTGTAGGGCCTGGCAGCCACCCAACCTCTCCCAGCCAGTAAGCAACCCTCAGGGAGGGAAGAGGGAAGGATCTAAGGAAGGGAGGGGACCCAGGAGGGCAGAGGAAGGCCTGGAGTCCAGAGGCGCCGCCTGAGGCTTCACTCTATGCCAGGAACGCTTCTCTTTGACACTTTCACTGGGCACCGGATAGGCTGGCGTTGGGCTCCTCCCTACCCTGCTATGCGTGAGCCGCTCTCAGACTCTCCCCTGCCACCTTCAAGCTTCTAGAAAAGTATGAGGCAAATCCTCCTGCCTTTTTGCAGCGAGGGGAGCCCCTCACTCCGTGGGCAAGAAGTGGGGAGGCTAGGGAGGACAAACAGAAATGGGAATTGAGAGAAAATGACCAATTGTCCTGAGGAGCAGAGCTGGGTGAGGGGCAGGGGAGCAAGGAGCCACCGGGCCAGCAGCCTGAGCCTTTACCCACTGTCTTCTTCTAGGTGTGTGTCCTTGGAGCAGGTTGGCCACTTGGGATCCCCATCCCAAACTCCTGGCCAGGCTGGGTTGGTTTCCGTGGCGACCCTCAGGCCACCAGTCGCACCTGGCATCACAGCCCCTACACCTTTGCCCCAAAACCCAAAAAGGAGGAGGGAGGGAAAAAGAGATGGGGAAGGGCAGAGAGCTAGACTCCTTGCTTGGGAGGACCTTGAAGTTCTGATTCCCAACAGGGAACTGATATTATGGAGAGAACATGGGTTAACATCCCAGAGCCTCTACTTACAACCTCGAATATCAAATTATTTGAATCTTTCCAAGCCTAAGTTTCTTTACTTGCAAAGTGGGGTTAGTAAGATTCACCTCCTGATAAAAGTGAAATAGCAGATGGAAAAGCAACACGAAGCTGCCTGGTATGTGATGGGCGCTCAGTCAGTATCTCCTCTCCTTCCTTTTATATCCCATACATCCCCCGGGGCCCTCACCTGCATCAGCTCTGGGCGGTTTCGGGAGCATTGAAAATCAGGCCTGTAGGCACAGAGGGGACTGAGTGCTTGGAATGAGGTTGCTGGATTCAGCAAAATGAAAATATGGAACATCTAGATCCATGTGAACTTTGGATAAACAGCAAATACTTTTTTTTTTTAGTATAAGTATGTGAAAACAAAACAATTACTTGTTGTTCATCTGAAATTCAAATTTAAATGGGCATCCTGTGTTTTATCTGGCAACCCTGGAGCCCAGCTTTATCAGTACAGCACTCATCCACACTATGGAAAGTCATGGGCCTAGAAACCCACATCATTTTTTATGCACCTACCCATGTTCTGAGGTTTTTCACATCTGGTGATCATTTAATCCTCCCAATGACAAGAAGGCTTGGCTACTGTGTGGCCCTGGGAGAGTTGCCCAAGCTCTTGGTCCCTCATTTTCCCCATGTGTAAACTGAGGGTGATAAGGGGACCCATCTCATACAGTTGTTATTGAATAAAATGAGTTAATCCATGTAGAACCATCCTTGGCACATCATCAAGGCTCAGTAGCCCACCAGGCTCCTCTTTCCATGGAATTCTCCAGGCAAGAATACTGGAGTGGGTTGCCATCTCCTTCTCCAGGGTAACTTCCCAACAAGGATGTGCTGTATAGCGAAGGCAACTCTGCTTAGTGTTATGTGGCACCCCGGGTGGGAGGGGAGTTTGGAGGAGAATGGATACATGTATATGTATGTCTGGCTCCCTTTGCATGTATGGCGGAGTCCCTTCTCTGGCAGAGTCCCTTCTCTGTTCACCTGAAACTATCACAACATTGTTAATCGGCTATACTCCAATACAAGATAAAAAGTTAAAAAAAAAAAAATGCTTCAAATTGGATAGTGATAAATGAACTCCATTAGTTTCTCCCTTGGGGCATGAGAAGATGAGATGCTTGCCTGGAGGCAGCATCCCTGTGCTCAGGTCTGTCCTGAGTGCCCAGGAGGCATCACTTCAATTCCCTGGGACACCAGCTCTAGCCTGGGCGTGTCACTATTGAGACTGTCTGGGGCCCCATTTTCCACTGTATTCTCACGACAAATCCTTCCCCTTGGTAATCAGGGCCTCTCCTTTACAGATGTTTCAGGTGAGGAAACAGAGCCAAGTGACACAGCCCAGGTCATACAAGTAAACTCAGAGCCCCAGATCCATCCAGGGATGCTGCTCCAGCCCACACTGCTCCTCCATTCTGCCTCATCCTTCCCCTCCGCTGTCCAGAAGCACGGGGGGCTGCAGAACATGCTGACTCTGAGGACGTCTTGACTGCAGAGTCTGGACCCCCCACTGCTCCTCTTTGTTCTACCAGGAATGCGTTCGGGCAGTACTGAACACCGAGAGGGGCCGCACGTATGGACACAGTGGAAGCGGATTGGCAAACACCTGGAAACACCCATCCTCTGACAGCTGAGGGGAACGGCCCACAATTTCCTTACAAATCAGCTAAGAAAAAAAAAAAAAGCATGCCTTCTGTTCTGTTCCTAATGGGTATTGTCAGCCAAAGTTGTTCACGCAAATTAAAAGAGGCAATGGCCCTAAGTGCTCATAGTAAAATAATAGATGAGAACCTGACTGAGCAACCTCGTCTTGTTAGAAATCTTGAAAACTGCAAAAAAACTGATCAGAGAAAATTAGACTTAGTACAGACAAGACGTTAAAATTACACACTGTCAAACTTGTTATTGACAAAGAATTGACAAGAACCAAATCTTCATAAATCTTAGATCTGTAACATCTGATCCTGGAAGACTGGATTTGGACAAAGAAGGAGAAAGTGGAGGAGGAAAAAGAAGGGAAGAAAAATCCCCAAAACTACACAAAGAGAAGCACAGTTGCAAAAACTTTAACGTGAAAATGTGTAAAATAGACAAATTCGAAGAGTCAGGAAGGAGGTTGATCAGTGTTGCCAACAGCTGGGGGGCAGGGGAATGTTACAGACTGTTTCCTTGCTGGGATGGGGTTTCTTCTTGAAGGGATGGAAATATTCTGAAATGAGATTGTGGCGACGGTTGCACAATGTTGTGAATATAATAAAAATCACTGAATTGTTCATTTTAAGTGGGTAAATTGTATGGTATGTGAATTGTATTTCCATAACGCTGTAAAAAAAAAAAAGTACCGTGGCCAACATAAAACTGATCGATGAATCACACCTTTGTTGAATAATTCTTATGAAAAAAGAATCAATTTGGATGAAAACGACTTTAGTCAAATATAAATATGGTGATGGTTTAACTGCCATACATAGCATATTGATGAAGGAATTAAGTGGTTTGTTGGGAGCCAGTGTGAGGAACTCCGCCCATGGCAAAGGTCATGAGGAAGGAAGCTTGGCATACGCAAAGGCATGATCAAGCCTCAGGAAACCCCCTGTTCCTGAGGATCTACCCCCAAATCAGAGTACTTTACAGGGAGCTCTCCCCCATAACCATTTCTCTCAGAGAAGGAGTTAACTTGCAGCTCCAGTTAATAAAAATTCCTGGGCGTAACAAGAGTGTTTCAACTTACGAACTCTGAAGATTCTCTGGCCTGCCTGATCAGGCTCGTCTGGCCGCATGTGATTGTTTACAGCCTCCCAACTGTGAGAGGCACGGGATGTTTTAAAACTTTCTAAATACAGACTCTTGAGAAGTTAGAAGATCATTAGTATAGTATTAGTGGGTCGATTAGGAACTATATTGGTGAAGGGTTTTTTCTTCATTTGTCGTGCCAATAATTACTGCTAACTCCCTCCCCTGGGTGTGACAAGGATGTCTCAGGTCAAACCTCTCTGCTGACAGACTAGCTTGTGTGACAACCTCTCAATCATAAACAGCACAAAGAGTTCGGAGTATTAGCATAGGGCTTTTTTCATTGATGAGTCAATGATTGCCATCAGGCCTCCATATCCTTAGGCACCTGGGAATATATTAATCAATGTATCTGGAATATAGAAAAGGAAATATAGTAGTTTTTGATGTTAGCAATACTAGACTTTTGAGTTAATGAATCTTCTCTTTTGTTATAGATCACGGTACTTTGTTATAAATCACTATAAATCAGTGTCCTTGCTATGCAAAAATGTAATTTTATCACTATCTTAAGACTAAATAGATCTTAAGGGAAACATTGGTGGAGGGTTTACATTTGTTGAGCCAATATTTGCTGCTAAATCTCCATATTCCTGCCGTTATAATGAATATAACTAGCATATAGGAGAAATAAGTATTAACCTTTTAAGATTAATCACGTTAAACCTTAGGTTAAGTAAATTCCTTTCTTGACTGTAACTCACTACACCCTCACCCTATAGGAATGCAACTTTATTTGGAGGGTGGTGCCTGATTTAAGAAAATATCACCCCTGGAAAAATAAGTTTTCTGGTTAACTGACCGACATCAGAAAGGGCCATAAACTGTCAGCAGACCTCATGGCTGAAAGATGATGAAACTCATAAGACCTTTGTATAATTTTATATGAAGCACCTGATTGTGACGAGGGTCAGGTCTGCTGACCCCCGCGTGACTCTGTATTCATCCCTATGTATAACAAAAAGGTATATAAACAAACCTGAAAAATAAAGAAATCGGATCAGTTTCTGGAAAGACTGATTCCCCCGTGTCGTTTCTTTCTCGCTCCCGCTTTCCTGGCTGAATTCCCATCTGAGATGTGGGTACTCACCAAGCCTGCTAATTCTGCCTGGGCTTCTGAGATCGGACCAGGGAGGCCTCAGTGCCTCCTCTCCTTTGGGAGAATGGAAAGACGCCTGTGGCCTACATAGGTGCTGATTGGTATTCCATGTAAACCAGTTATTCAGCCTCTTTTCTCCACTAATTCTCCTACTACAACTATCTGTTTCTAATCTCCCTCTATATTTGTAATTAAATAAGTTTTTTCCAGGACGCCGACTCCGTCCCCACCTTCGAATTACCCTGGATCCACCGGGGCTGGACCCCAGCAGTGGTTTGCTCTGGAAAATACCTGCACAATGAAAGTTCATCAATGTAGGCATTATTCTGGTTTAAATGTCTGTGTTCACAAACATGAGCTTTGGGTTGAGAGGTCCCAGCTGCCCTCCTTAAGGAAGAGAGGTTATTGACAGAGCCTGGTCCAAGGTTGAGAAGTATTTTGCTGGCTACCAGGGAATTCCAAGCCACCTAGGTTTTAACAGTACTCACCTTGCCTTGCAAAGCGTTTCTTACGCCTCATTTTGGCCCGGCGTCCAGCAAAGAAGGCGCTGACTCTCTCGGTCCAAGGCATCTGGCTGTCAGTATCTGCCACCCCGCAACGGGGCTGCATCATCTGACGCAGGGTGGCGGGGTCCAGCACCCCGCTGACGGGCAGCTGGGACACCCACTGGAACTCCCTGTTAGGAGGAACTGAGATAAAGGACCACGGCGAGGGGCTGGCTGGTGCAGGGGAAGGCAAGGAGCTTCCCTGGAGATAGCAGGTGGTGGGGGACGGGGGAGGGAGCCATGAGCATGACCTCCTGGGCACAGGTGGGAGACCAGCCTTCCAGGAGGAAAGCAGAGGTGACCCAAACTTTGCACGCCAGCATCACTGAGTCCTCCACATCCCTCTGCCTTACCTGATGGCATTACTGAACCGCGTGGAGGAAGGGCTACTGGGGCCCTGGTCGCTGAGATATCCGTACTTCTCCAGGAATGCCTGGGGGAGAGACGAACATCAGCTTTCCCCACAATGTAGCATCCTTTCCCCTTCCTGAGTCTCCCAGGGTCCATGGCACAAACTTCACGCCCAGGCTCATCCTATTCCCAACCGGGTCTATCAGCAACAGGAGAAAGAATCCTGGCATCAGAGTCAGAACCTGGACTCAGTTCCTGGCCACCACTGATGAGCTGGATATAGTTCTTTTTCTAATTAATTTATTAAAACAATTTATTGTTTATTTATTTGGCGGCACTGGGTGTCAGTTGCAACACACAGGATCTTTAGTTGCCACCTATGAACTCTTATTTTCAGCATGTGGGATCTAGTTCCCTGACCAGGGTTCAAACCCAGGCCCCCTGCACTGGAGCACAGAGTCTTACCCACTGGACCACCAGGGATGTCCGTGGATATAGTTCTTGGAGGCCAGTAGAGAGAAGTGTGTAACTCACTGCCCATACCTATCACCAGTCCAGCCCCTCAGGCAAATGAGGCACTGGGCTTCCTGTTTGCCCTTCTCATGGATAAAGTCCCATCAATGGATTAAAAAAAAAAATGCCACCTCAGCTCCTGAATTCTTATATAGACACATTGACTCTTCATTTTATCCCTCTTTGCTATGTTACCTATCCAGAAACAATTTTTTGTCTCTCTTGTTCTCTTTGCTGCATTTCTTAACTCAGATCAACTCCAGTCATAGCCGTTGCTTCAAGGAAAAGGTACAAGTTGGGAACAAAATCACACTAAGTAAGCAGCCCCTAAACCTTTGCAGGTATCCCACCTCCTTTTTGAGGATTTCATTACCTCGATCTCCAGCAACCTCTACATCCTCTTCTCAATACAGCCCTGTTCCATAAGGAGCCCTTGTTCTAGACAAACTCTTTCCAAGTCCATTTTATTGTTTTTCTGTGCTAATTTATCGGTATTTCAGCACTACCGTTTCCCTCTTTCTCTTTGCATGCTGGTGGTGGTTTAGTCGCTAATTTGTGTCTGAGTGACCTCATGGACTGTAGCCCGCCAGGCTCCTCTGTCCATGGGATTTCCCAGGCAAGAATAGTGGAATGGGTTGCCATTCCCTTCTCCAGTCTCTTTGCATAAGTACACTGTTTGGGGTTGCACCTTGGATTAAAGGAGCTCTGGAAGACTATGGCTTAAACTAGTGTGGCATTATAGAATAGCCGCTAGGCTTAGAATCAAGAATCTGTTCCCCACCCTGACTCTGCTGGGTGGCCAGGGACCTCTCTGAGCTTCCATTTCTTCACCCACAGTGTGAGAACAGAAATAACCCCACTGGATTCTCAGTAGGATTAAACACAGTACTGTCCATCTAGCATAGTTGTCTGGTATATAGTGAACACGCAATACACAGTTGATCTGGCTGATCGACCTTAGTGGGGAAATCAACAAGAGACTTTCGGAAGGCAACCCCTCTACGAGACAGGAAGTGCTTTGAACAAGGCAGTTGTGCCTCTGTTAATCAGGCCCTCCACCTCAGACCTGCCTTACTCCAGCCAGGTGCCTGGTTCTCTTCCGTGCCTCTTCCCCCTCCCTCGGGGAGGGTGGAAAGAGTGGCTTTCTACAGGAAGCCAGGGAGGAATTAATGTTTCCTTAGAAGTGGTTTTGCTGGGTGAGTGACCTGGGAGAGACTGAGTCACAGGCCAACAAGGTGGCACTCCTTGTGTTCTTCCCCCTAAACCCACCCAGCCCTTATCAGGGAGTTGGCTCTGGTTCTGGAACTATGAAAGCCTCGGACAGAGCGGTGGGGAGAGAGAGGAAGTGGACTAGCGGCGTCTCCTGTTTCCTGGCTGGGCTGCCAGCGCCTGGTACTTCTGGCAGGCAAGGTGGGTGGAGGGCAGGATGGGGCTGGAGGCTTTTTCAGGGGTCTATCAGAGGGGAAGCCCTGGGCTGCCTGCTCTTTGGGAATCTGTGGGTTTCAAGGCAGAGCTGAATTTCCAGCAGGCAGAGCGCGCAAATATCCAGGACACCAGCCAAGAGACACCAAGAGAATGAGTAAAAGAAATGTTAAGAATCTGACACTTTATATTTCCATAAAAGCACCGAAATGCTGTAATGGGGATTATCAGGATTTCAGAACTCCCTTATAGTTATTCTATGTTTAGTATAAATGCGTGCTCAGTCGTGTCCCACTCTTTGCAACCCCATGGATGGTAGCCTGCCAGGCTCCTCTGTCTGTGGGATTCTCCAGGCAAGACTGCAGGAGTGGGTTGCCATTTCCTCCTCCAGGGGTGTTTAATATGCACATATTTTAAAATATTTCAGTTACAGGCAGGGGCCCCTTTATACTGAGTGTCCTCAAGTTCTATCAAGTGGAGGGAGCCCCCCATCTCAGGGTGAGGAGGAGGCAGGGCTGAGATGCCCTCTGCTCCTGCAGGTCTCCCTCACCCCCTTCTGTGTGCCCCTTTTGCCACGCCTCAGTTTTCCTCCTGCAAAGCTGAGAGAAACTCCCCTCTCTGCCTGGGAGAAAGAGTAGGGGTGCAGGGCCGGAGGGGGTTCCCAGGTGGCACTAAAGAACCCGCCTGCCGATGCAGGAGACATAAGAGAAGCAGCTTCCATCCCTGGCTTGAAAGATGTCCTGGAGGAGGGCATGGCAACCCGCTCCAGTATCCCTGCCTGGAGAATCCCACGGACAGAGGAGCCTGGCGGGCTACAGTCCATGGGGTCACAAAGAGTCAGACACGACTGAAGTGACTTAGCATGCATGCACACAGGTGACAGCGTGGCCAAGAGACGCCCGGAGAAAACGTAGGCTTGGGGGGCTGTGCTGTGCGCGCTCAGGGGCTCCCTGAGCTGCCCCTGGGATCACTCCTGTCCCCCTTCACGGAGGCCATGCCCCAGAGCTCCTCTCTGCCTCGCAGTTCAAACATCAGGTTTTCTCTCTGCCCTGTCCTCACCCTATCATGTCCCCCTCGGAGCCCAGGGCTGGAGCTGCAAGAAGAGGAAGCTGGAGGGCTGTGTGCCTCCATGATTCACCCTCTCAGGTCTCAAAGTTTGTGCGAGCCTGCCTCACCCACTCACTCAGGGCTGGGGCCGCTTGCCTGGGGAGTCGCCTCCATAAAGCCCTGGGAGTGACTGTGGTGTCTGAGAAAAAGGAAAATGGTTCTCCCCAGACCCAGAAACCTGAGAGGGATCAGAATTTCAGGGGTTCGAGTCCTTCATCTGTCCTGACTTGTCCTAGGAGGGTGTGTCGAGCCCAGTCCACCCAGTGCCTGAAGGAAGGGAAAGTTCTGGCCACTTCTGAGCAGGGCAAGACTAGCGGTAAGGTGTAGCAAATGAATCCCAGAGCTCTGAGTCATGAGCCGGGCAGGGCAAGGGCCGTGGACTGAGCACTTGAACTTTATTCTTGGTGCTGCGGGGAACTGTGTGTCCTTAAGCAAGTCCTGTGCCTCTCTGGCTTCAGTTTCCTCTTCTATAAAACGAGGGGGTTGCAAGACCTCCCTGGTGGTCCCGTGACTAAGATTCCATGCTCCCAAAGCAGGGGGCCTGGGTTGGATCCCTGGTCAGGAAACTAGATCCCACACGATGCAACCAGTGCAGCCAAATAAATAAATATTAAAAGAAATAAAGTGAGGGGATTGGATTAGAGCTAAGATCTACGCCAGTTCCTCCTATTATTGTAGTCTCGCTTCTGCAACTGATTAGCTGTGTGAACTATCTGACAGTTACTCAACCTTTCTGTGCCCCCAAAATATGAAATGGGGTTAGGAATACTGCCTTCTGTTTTTCACAGGAGCATTGTGAAAATCCAGTAACAGGAAGCTTTGGGAAGGTTTTATGATAGTTGCGTCATTAAAAGTGTTATTTTCCCCTTTACAGACACAGAACTTTATTGCTGGAAGGGACCTTTGGTAGATGAGTTGAGGAGGGACCAGCTTACAGTCTCATGTCCACAGAGTGGCCGGGACATCTTCCATATCAAAGAATTGCAAGGACTTCTCTGGTGGCCCACTGGTTAAGAATCTGGCTGACAATGCAGGGGACACTTGTTTGATCCCTGGTCAGGGAACTAAGATCCCACATGCCGCGGAGCAACTAAGCCTGTGAGCCACAACTACTGAGCCTGAATGCCACAACTAAAGAAAAGTCTATGCACCGCAGCAAAAGACCCTGCATGCTGCAACGGAGACCCAATACTGCCAAAGAAAGAAATAATTTAAAAAAGAACTGCAGCAGCAAATATGAAACAAAGAACTAGGAAAATTGCAAAATGGCAAGCTCATGCAGAAACCACATTGCTTTACCTATGATCTTTTCCTTCTCATATTGTGTTTCCTCTTGATTTTAATCTTTCTATAGTGCCTGCGCGTGATTCTTGCTTATCATCCAATACATCTGTAGCCCTATTAGCTAAGTCAAGATGCAGGGGGTGATAGCTGACTTTCTGTCTTGGCCTGCATGCTAAGGCGCTTCAGTCACATCTGTTTGTGACCTTACAGACTATAGCCTGCCAGGCTCCTCTGTCCATGGGATTCTCCAGGCAAGAATACTGCAGGGGGTTGCCATGCCCCTCTCCCGTGGATCTTCCCAACCCAAGGATCAAGCCTGTGTCTCTTATGTCTCCTGCACAGGCAGGCGGGTTCTTTACCGCTAGAGCCATCCGGGAAGCCCAAGCCCTCTCTTGGCACATTCCATGAATAAACATATTTTCTGGTCATCAGGAGCACAGGGAGCTCTTGCCTATTGCAAAGTTTTCAGGGCATCTGATTTTCCTTGAGCATCACAATTACCTTGCAAGAACATAGGCAGGACAGGCGTTGTTATTCCCATTCTAAAAACGAGAAAAGTAAGTTTCAAGGGAGTACAGTGTCTCATATGCTGTGTTGTGCTTAGTCATTCAGTCGTGTCTGACTCTTTGAAACCCCTGGACTATAGGCCCTCCAGGCTCCTCTGTCCATGGGGATTCTCCAGGCAAGAATACTGGAGTGGCCTGCCATGCCCTCCTCCAGGGGATCTTTCCAACTCAGGGACTGAACCCGGGTCTCCCACATTGCAGGCGGATTCTTTACCAGCTGAGCCACCAGGGAAGTCCACAGGGTGTCATACTTGAATCCAAATTCTCGAAAACCTATCCCAGGAAGTCTTATTTCACATTTAAACAAGTGACTCAGATGCTTTAAAATTGAAGGATCAGGGTCCAGCCTGCTCTGGCTCCTGGGAGACGGCCCTCAGATTTAAAAAGGTAAAACTGGGGGCGTTTCTAGCTAGATTCCTTCTGTCTCCTCTGCAAGCAGGAGCAGAGGGAAGAGTCTGCTTAGGCAGGGAACTCTGGCTTTCAAGAAAGAGGCTGGGATCACATCTCCCATGACATCCAAAGGGGCCATCTGACAAGCCACAAGCATTCTACAGCACTTGAGTACGTTCTTCACAAAGGCAAACATCTGCTTCCAGAATTCACTGCTTTTGCTCTGACTTCTGGAGCCTACTGAAGGCCTCAGGGCAGTGGGACCAGCTTGGCCCTTTTCCTTTATTTTGGGGGAAGACCTCCCCTTCTCTTCTGACTCCCTTCCTCTACTCCTCCTTTCCCTTGTCCCTGGTTCAATATTCACAGAGTTCTGTCTGGGTATAACCTAGATACCTCTTACCGTAATCCCCATGCTTGCTTTCACTTTCCATCCTTAAGGAAGTTGGAAAACATTAACTGCCCACTCTCCAGCCACATCCCATCTTGTTATTTTTTTCTCATGTCAAATAACCAGACTGTATGGAGCCATAGTCCTCACTGGATGTGGGGTTAAGTTTAAGGCATAAAATAATGTCCCAATCTGGGGACTTCCCTGGTGTCCAGTGGCTAAGACTCCACTCTCCCAGTGCACAGGGCCTGGGTTCGATCCCTGGACAAGGAATTAAGATCCTGAATGCTGCAACTAAGACGTGGCACAGCCAAATAAATATAAAAATATTAAAACAAAAAATGTACCAAGGAAGGTTGTGTTTAGGGAGAGTTATCCAATAGTCTCTCTCTTCTGTGTCCCTGCTTCCAACATCCAGCTTTCACTAGACGTCTTGTTTTTTTCAGACTGGCTCGACGACTGCTTTTCCATCAACTCTTGGTCCTCTGAGACCCTTCAGAGCCTCTTGTGCACCCTGTGAGTCACAGAGCGGAGCTCTTGGGAACGGCTTCCACACCCAGGCTTCTGGGTTTCTGACTCACATGAAGTCAGGCGACTGGCTCTAGGGCATGAGAAGCAGACACTGCATCTGGGGGAGGATATTCCACAGAAGCTCCAAAGTCTCCCCAGAGAGACAAATCACCCAGCTCCCTGTTGCACCCACGCACTGGGAGTAGCTACACAGATATGGAAGGCAGGTCCTGGACACACTGCCTGGTTGTTCTAAAGAAAGTCCAAGCAATGCATGGTAGACAGACAGATCCCTTGGGACAGTCTGTGCTGCCCGAGAACAGGACAGGGCCTGGCTGGGAATGGGAGGGGGGCCTGGGTGGTGATGTCATTCATTAACTCTCTGTCTGGCAACTCAGCAATGGAGGCACTTCCTATTCATTAACGCTGTGAACAGTCCCGGTTTTCCTAAGTGGGCAACAATGACCTCGTTCACAATGCAGCTTTGTAAGCAGTCAGACCCCTCCCAGGCAAAGCCCACTCCGGAAAACCCTTGATTTTATTTCTTTGTGTGCACACAGGGGACACACAGAGCCATGCGTGCAGGGCACAGGAATATACACAGGACTTCCCCGGTGGGCCAGTGGTTAAGAATCTGCCTGCCAGTGCAGCGGACCCAGGTTCCATCCCTGGCCAAGGATGAACCCCCCTGCTGCGGGGCAACTAGGACTGTGGCCACGAATACTGAAGCCTGGATGCCCTAGAGCCTGTGTTCTAGAACAAGAGAAGCCACTACAATGAGAGGCTCTAGCACTGCACACAGAGAGCAGTCCCCAGCCACCAAAACTAGAGAAAGCCCACATGCAGCAAGGGAGACCCAGCGCAGCCAAAATAAATATACAGTCTTTAAAAAAAAAAGAAGCGATGCCATGCAACTTCTTCGTCTAGGTCATAAAGACATACACCTTCTGCTTCTCTTACTCTTCTCTCTCTCAACACTCAGCCTGGAGACCCCACTACCGTGTTTGGAGGTAGCCCAAACTAGCCCACAGACAGAGACCACGGGGATAGGCCCACATGGAGAGGAACGGAGGCCCCCAGCTGACAGCAAGCAGCAACTGCCAGACAGGTGAGTAAGCAGCCTTCAGATGGTTCCATCTCCAGATGCTGCAGAGCACACACAAGCTGCCCTCATGGGCCTTGTTTGAAATTCTAACCCACAGTAGCTATGAACACAATAAATGGTTCTTTTGCTTCGCTGAAATTTGAAGTAATCTGTAACGTAGCTATAGTAACTGCAATACCATCTCTTAGGAATCACAGCCTTGTTGTCAAATGCTGAAAATAGTTGCCTTACATATTATGTCCTGTGTTACTGCTCTAGGAAAACTAGTCACCAAACCAGGACTTTACTCTGAAGCTCTGTTTCCCTGGTGGCTCAGATGGTAAAGAATCTGCTTGCAGGGCAGGAGATCTGAGTTTGATCCCTGGGTCAGGAATATCCCCTGGAGAAGGGAGTGGCAACCCACTTCAGTATTCTTGTCTGGATAGAGGAGCCTAGAATAGAGAAGCCTGGCAGGCTATGGTCCAGGGGGTCACAACTTTCTAAAATAACACCAACAAGAACAACATTGAGAGCAATTTTCTTTGATAAGCTGTTTTCTACACACTAGGCATCGTGCTGAGTCTAGAACGCATTTCACATACATTATCTCATGAAACCACACCAAAATCTTGTGGAATAGGCATTACTAACCCCATTATACAGAAAAGAAAACCAAGGCTTATTTAGAGGTTAAATAATTTACCTGTGGTTTTTTGTGCATAGGTCTGTCTGACACTGAAGCCCATGCAATTGATCATATACAGAAACACATATAGACATACGAACACGACGCACTTTGCATATGTATTTATGCATATAGGGACCACACCTACTGCACATTTCCAGAGTTCTTCATGCTTTTAGAAATATCTCTTGTTCTCAGAGGTAACAAAAAAAGTCTGCTTCGTTCAATTATGTTAAATAGATGGAAAGAGACTCAGTCTGCTAGATATTATGTTTCCCAAGCACACCCCAAGATGAAATTCTCTCCATCTGGGGCCACCACAGGCATGGGCGGCAGTGATACAGTCTCTATTCTCCTGCCAAGGATTGCCTGGGACCTGGACTTGGGAGGAGATGGGGTGGGACTCTTAACAAGACTTGGCTTGGTCCACGGAAGCCTTCTCCTGGGGCCAGAAGGACTCGGCACTTGATGTTGTAAGACACATCAGAGAAACAAAGTGATTCTTCAATGTGCAAAAGCAGAGCACAGAGCAAGAGACCAGTGCTTAGAAGGGGAGGGAGTGAAGGAGTTGGAGGACCCTCATGGATGTGGGGCCATTTCCAAATATTTCAGAGCAGTGATGGGAGCCGGCTGGTGGAAGGCAGAGCGGTTCGGAGGTGGCCCTCCTCATTCTGCAGAGTTCTTACGTTTGGAGATTCTCCCTCTTCTAGGGGAGGGGAGTGAGGATACTGAGAAGCTTGCATCTGGCAGTTTCTGGGCAGGAATGATGCTATTAGAGGAGTAAGAGTCTCAGGGCAGAGTGCTGGGCTCAGTCATTTAAAACTAACTTGGATCCCTACTCCTTAAAAATAGCAGAGACTTCAGTTCTAATCCAGGGAAGAGATAAAAACACAGACAGAGATGCTTCTATGGGGAAGAAAGAAATGAAACTGGTATATATTATTACAATCATCTTTATCTAGACAATAGATGCCCCAAATTCATCTCTACCTCCACTTCACAAAAGGTTCCCCTTGTGCCACCTACACCAAGCAGTTGAGTCCAAGGGAGGAAAAATGAGATGGGAAATCTTTAAGGGTCACTTCCACCTCCCCACCTACCTTTCTCAAGTTCAGTCCTGAAGCATTGTTTAAAGCTCCTTAGAAACAACTCAAGAGTATGCTACTCTTGGGGCGTCCCTGGTGGCTCAGGGGTAAAGAATTTGCCTGCCAAGGCAGGAGGCATGGGTTCCATCACTGATCCCGGAAGAGCCCTCATACATGGGAGCAACTGAAGCCCCTGCGCCGCAACTCCTAGCGCCGGGGAACCGCGCAACTACTGGAGGGAGCCCTCCGCACCCCTCCGCTCTCTAGATCCTGTGCTCAGCGACAGGAGAAGCCAAGGCAAGGAGAAGCCGAACGCGACAACTAGAGAGTAGCCCCCGCTCCCCAAACTAGAGAAAAGCCCGGCTTGGCAAGGAAAACCCAGGGAAAGAAGACCCAGCCAAAAACAAACAAATAAAAAATTAGTGTTATTATTTTAAAAAAGAATATGCTGCTTTGGGGAATTCAGCCATGGTCCAGTGGTTACGACTCCATGCTTTTACTGTCAAGGGCCGAGGTTCAACCCTTAGTTGAGGAACTTAGATCCCACATGCCGGGCAAAGAAAAAAAAAAAAGAGAGAGTGCTCCTCTTACCCATTTTAGAGACGGGAAACTAGTTCTGAGCTTGGGCGCTCACCTGTCTCAGCTGGTCAGCGGCTGCACCAGCTCAGGGAGCCAGAGCTTTTCCCAGTGTCGGGCCCCCCCAGCGGTACCCTCTTCCCACCAATCTGGGAGTCTCAGGAGCGTCTGACTCGGGGAGGGCTCTGGGCGTCGGATGAATGAACTGCTAAATCTCCCCAGCCCAGGCAGTCAGAGACAGTGGCTGCGCCCCAAACTAGGGTGTGGGAGTCCCCTCTTCCTCAGTTCTTGCCTATCTATTCCATTTTATCCCTGACCCGTTCCCCGTCTCCTGCGAACCCGGTGCGGATCTGCGTGTCCGTGTGGTTTCAGCCCCGGCTTGGCGCCTCGGGATGGGAGGGAAGAGAACGCCGCCCTTCGCGTGCAGGTGTGAAGGGTGAGGAGGACGAGGGAGGGTCACGCCGACGGTCAGCGCAGATGGGGCGGCTGGGTGGCCTGACTGCAAAGTTCGGGCCGGTCCCCAGCGCGCGGACCCTCTCCGCCCGGCTCTCAGCGCGTACCTCCGCCTCCCGGAGCAGCTCCCGGCCTACGCGCTGGGCGTCCAGGCCGCCCCACAGCAGCAGCGGCAGGACGCGGAGCAGCAGGCCGACCCGCCCGGCCATGTAGCCGCCGCCCCTGCGCGGGGCACCGGGCACGCGGCGCGGGGCAGCCGGCCGTCGGTCCGCCGCGCCCGGGCCCCCGCGGACGCTCCAGCGCTGCGCCGGCCCAGCGCCGAGGGGAAGGTCGCAGGGGCTCGCCTGTGTCTGGGCTCCGAGCGCCGGGAGGTTCCTCCGCGGCGCTTCGTCGCGAGCCGGCTTCGAGGTCTTCCAGCCCTGCAGCGCCTGCCCACGGATCCGAGGGCTCCGGACCTGGAGGCGAGGGAGGGGGGAAGAGGGGGCGGGACCCCGGCACTCAGGCTCCACCCACTCGGCTCGCCTCCTGGAACGCGTTGTTGTGTTAACAGGCGCCTCTTCCGCAGGCTGCTTGGCCTCTCCCCGCGCGGATCCGGGTCTCTCTGCGCAGGGCAGGGGAGGAAACGTCTTCTGGCGGTTGTGGCTACCTAAGACTTCGAGGAAGAGGGATTCTGGCCTACTCGAGGGTCATCGATTGTTTCAACTGGGCCGACGGGGACGGAGGCCCTGGGGTATGAGAGAAGGAGCCCTGGGCTGGGATCAGTTCAATTCAGTCGCTCAGTCGTGTCCGACTCTTTGTGACCCCGTGGACTGCAGCACGCCAGGCCTCCCTGTCCATCACCAACTCCTGGAGTTTAAGACTTGAATTTGAGCTCCAGATGAGAATCTTGCCTCAGCCACCACCAGCTCGCTGTGTGGTCTTGGGCAAGTCACTCACCCTCTCTGAACCTATTTTTTTCTCAGTAGTAAATGAAGATAATAAGAATAGCGATGTCATGTGATAATAAGGAGCATTTAATGAGAGAACAATGCCTGTAGATGACGGAGCAGCGTACCTGGCATCATGAAGTCCACGTTTTATAAATGGGAGGCTGCAGCTTTCGACTTTGTGACTGCAGAGGTCTGTTTTCTCCTTAGTAAGATGAGAGTGAATGATATTTAGTTTGCAAAGTCGCCTGAAGATCGAGAAAATGTGTAAAGTGCCTAGCTGAATATATCCCACACAATTGCAGTAAGGGTTGAGAGATGATTTACGTGAAAAGCTTAGTCAAACTCGTAGTAAGCCAGAGTAAACTGGTTTTATTATCTGCCTTAGAGACTGCGGACAGGTTACTGTCTCTCTTCCAGGTTCAGTTTGCTAACCTATAAAAGAAAAAAGTCTAGTCAAAGCTATGGTTTTTCCAGTAGTCCTATATGGATGTGAAAGCTGAACCATAAAGAAGGCTGAGGGCGGAAGAATTAATGCGTTTGAACTGTGGTGTCGAAGAAGACTCTTGGGAGTCCCTTGGACTGCAAGGAGATCAAAACAGTCAATCCTAAAGGAAATCAGTCCTGAATATTCATTGGAAGGACTGAAGCTCCAATACTTTGGCCACCTGATGCAAAGAACTGACTCACTGGAAAAGACCCTGGTGCTGGGAAAGATTGAAGGCAGGAGGAGAAGGAGACGACAGAGGATGAGATGGTTGGATGGCATCACTGACTGGATGGACATGATTTTGAGCAAGCCCCAGGAGTTGGTGAAGGACAAGGAAGCCTGGCCTGTTGCAGTCCATGGGGTCGCAAAGAGTCGGACATGACTGAGCGACTGAACTGAACTGAAAAAGCAAATGGCACAATGATACCACTGGGGGGTCGATGTGGGGTTTAGATGAGTTAATGTGTGTAAAGGTAATTTGGAATCTCTTAAGATCTGAGGCAATGTAACGCAAGTGTTCTTATCCTAAGGTTTAGGGACTTCAGCACACAAGATATTTTTGTATTGTTTAGAAAGAGGTGGGGAGGTGGAGGGGTGGAGGGGTGGGAGGGGGTGGGAATTCCCTGGTGGCTCAGCCGGTAAAGAATCTGCTTGCAATGCAGGAGACTCAGGTTTGATCCCTGGGTTGAGAAGATCCCGTGAAGGGAATGGCTACCCACTCCAGTAAAAATTCTTGCTTGGAGAATTCCATGGGCAGAGGAGTCTGGTAAGCTATGGTCCAGGCAATTACAAAGAGTCGGACCCGACTGAGCAATTAACACTTTGAATTTAGAAAAAGAGGCCACTTGGATGGAAGGATTCTTGAATTTCCTTCAGTAGACTTAGAAACAGGAGTTCTTACGGGCGGACTATTTGGAAATTGGCCCTGCCCACCTCCCAAACAGCCAATGAAGAAGGGGCACTGATTCTGGGTGAACCAATTAGAAGCAAGAGTTCCTCTGGGTCGATCAGAAAGAAAAAAGTGCCCTTCAATGACTCACAGTTCGGTGAGAGGGCCCTTTGGGGCAAAGAGTTGAGGGTGGATTTCTTTGCTCACTCTTGGCCCGTGCCCTTGTGCACATCTGTAGGGAGCATATCTACCTGGAACGGAGATGGTGGACAAAGGCCTGGGTCTTACCCTCAGAGAGCAGGCAGCCTGAAGCCAATGTCCTCTGCTAAGGAAAGAACAGAGAATGGATTCAGGCAAAGTCCTGGGGTGAACCTGGGGGAGGAAGATTCTGAAGGGTTCACAATTTAGAAGGATTGTTAAATCTAGAAGGGTAGCTTGAGTATCAGATTAACAAGTCATTTTTGTTTCTTTTTTTAAATATTTATTTTTAATAGAAGGATAATTGGTTTACAATATTGTGTTGATTTCTGCCATACATTAATATGAATCGGCCATTGGTATCTATGTGTCCCCTCCCTCTTGAACCTCCCTCCCACTTCCCATCCCAATCCTCTGGGTTGTCACAGAGCACCGATTTGAGCTCCCTCAGTCATATAGCAAATTCCCACTGGCTACCTATGGTAATGTACATGTTTCCATGCTACTCTCTGTTCATCTCATCCTCACCTTCCTCCACTGTGTCCGCAAGTCTTTTTTCTATGTCTGCATCTTCATTGCTGCCCTGAAAAATGGATTCATCAGTACCATTGTTCTAGATTCCATACACACACACACAGACACACACAGACACACACACACACACACACACACATGTTAATATACGATATTTGAGCGCTTCCCCAGTGGCTCATTGGTAAAGAAACCACCTACAATGTAGGAGATGGGGTTTCAATCCGTGGGTCAGAAAGATCCCCTGGAGAAGGAAATGGCAACCTCCTTCAGTATTCTTGCCTGGGAAATGCCATGGACAGAGGAGCTTGGTGGGCTAGAGTCCATGGGGTCACAAAAGTGTTGGACATGACTAAGTGACTAAACAAAAACCACAATGATGTGTCAATGCAATATTTGGGACATATTTATACTAAAAAAGTATTAGTTGTCATTTATCTGAAATTCGGGTTTAACTGGGCATCCTATATTTTATCTGGCAATCCTAGAGTGTGTGGGGGAGGCAGTGTCAGAAGGTTGCAGTTATGACATGGCATATGGTGTCCTTGACCAACAGATGGACTTTGATAGACCAGATGTAGCTTTGCTTTGGGACAGGAAGCTCTGAGGGGTGTCAGTTGGTAAGGACACCAAGGGCCAAGCTGGAATCAACACCAGGTTTGCTAATTCTTTCTCCAGGCAGAATATTTGCCATCCCTTCCTCCAGCACATCCCTGGGGTTCTCCATTCAGCTGCACTGGCAGGAGAGGGGAAGGCAGGAAGCAGCAGTTCTCTGGAGTCTGAAGGTCTGGAAGGAGACAGGCTCAGCCACAGGGAGAGCTGGCCCTGCTTTCTCTGCATCCCAGGTTAGCTTTGGTCCAGAGACCTGAACACTAAGCATTTCTGCATTTGGAAATTGACTTCCTCTGCTTTCCCTTTGTGTCCTTTAAAAAACATTTAAAAAATATTTTTACTTATCTGGCTGTGCCAGGTCTTAGCTGCCGCATGTGGGATCTATCTTCGTTGTGGCATGTAGGATCTTTAGATGTGGGATTTGAACTCCAGTTGTGGCATGTGGATCTAGTTCCCCCGACCAGGGATTGAACATGGGCCCCCTGCATTGGGAGCATGGAGTCTTAGCCACCGGATCACCAGGGAAATCTCTCCCTTGGTGTCCTTGGTTGGATTATTTCATCTCATCCTCACCTCTCCCCACTCCACTTCTGCTTCTGGTCACTTGGAGATGCCATCAGACTTGGCAATGTCTACAAGAGTTTGTGCAGAAGCTTCCTCTCACCCCTACCCCCACATCCACCCTGGGCTTCAACCATGCCTTTGGGCGGATATGTCTGTTTCTCAGAAAGACAGTGTGTTTCCATGGTTAGTACCTGGGTGCAGGAAGTTCAGTTCCCCATTTGCCTCTGAAGCCTGCTCATAGACCTCAGAGCACCAAATTCTATGATCTTCAGGAATCCAGGGGCCTGTGCACCTCCACAGTGAACTTGCTGTATGTTTTTACTTTCCAGGACACATCTTGAGAACACTTTGAATGCTGTGAAGGCGGGCGGTTTGCCATGTGAGAGGGAGACTGAGGGGGAAAGGAAAATGAGAAAGGCAGGGCAGTTTATCGGAAAGAGAGTATCCACAGCAGGGGTGTCAGAAGAGTGAGGGCAGGAGAGTGGCTTTGGAGGGGGGATCCCTGAAGCATGAGCCAAAATCACCTACATCCAAAATGATACTCTGGGGACAAGTCCATTTATTTATCCGATACCGTTATTTCTTCCTCTGGTGGGAGTGGGTGTGGAGGTGGGAAGGAGTATTTGGAACAAATAATAATGGCTCTTGCTTGCTGAGAAACTAACATGTACCATGCATGTGCTATGTGCCTTATATAAATCATCTTATTGTAACTTTTCAGCTTCCTTATGAGATAGCTACTCACACAAGTATCTTTATTTTACAGATGAGGAAGGTGAGACACAGAGAGATTATATCACTTGTCCATGATCACAAATCTAACAAAGGAGCCAGAGTTCAAATCTGGATAGTATAGCTCCTAAACTCTATATTATCCTGCCTCAAGTTCAAATTTATAAAATGGAATTCTTGGGAATTCCCTGGCAGTCCAGTGGTTAGTTCCATTTCAAAGGGCACACTTTGGTTTCAGGTCAGGGAACTAAGATCCTGCATGCCAAGTGGCAAAAAAAAAAAAAAAAAAAAAAAAACAAACCTTACTTAGGTATATACATTAAAGTCGATTGTAGATGTTGGTTTTTTAAAATAGAGTTCTTGAACAGCTGCATTAAATCATCTGGAGACACTTGTTAAAAACTCAGATTCCTGAGCCCTACTCCAGACCTACTGGATCACTAAATAAATGCTAGAATCCAATGTTTACGAGGAAAACAGAGAAACTTCCCTGGTGGTCCAGTAGTTAAGAATCTGCCTTGCAAAGCAGGGGAGGAACTGAGATCCCGCATGCCTCATGGCAACTAAGCCCAATCACCATAATTCGAGAATCCAGGCGCCACAATGAAAGATCCCCCATGACTTCAGGAAGATCCCATGTGTCACAACTAAGACCCGAACAACCAAATATTTTTTTTTAAAAAAAAAGGAGGAAAACAGCTCTAGGCTTTCCCAGATTCTGGCTCTCTCATTCCCTCCCTGCCCATCTTGGTTGAGCAGGTTCCTGACCCAACAAGTCCTTTCCATAGCTCCTCTTCAAAGAGAGCTACATCCCCTCTCCCTGGACTGGGGCTCATTTCAGGTCCACAGTGCCTCCTAGCCCTCCCAGAGTAGACAGGACTTCTGAGGAACCCATGCTGGGGCCGTCTGGCCATTCCTTCCTCCCTGTCAGGAGGCAGCAGCTGGCCATCGAATCCTCTTCCGGATCGGGACCCCTTGAATCAGTCAGGATGTGTGGACCCGGAAGAGGCCCCGCTGGGCCTCAGTTTCTCTTTTCATAATATGAGAAACAGTCAGCTCTGTCTCTGCCCCTTCCTCCTCCCCAGGAAGTGTGCAGAACACAAAGCAGATATTATCAGAAGGAATTCTGGGCTCCGGAGAAAAGTGCTAATGGAGTGATCAACCTCTGAAACCCACAATAATAGGGATAATCAGAGGAATAATGAGGATGTGAGTTAGCTCAGGAGAACTGAAGAGGACACATTTCCCAGAGTTGTGAGGACTTTACCTGTGATAATTTAGATTCTTTATTGACCTCTGTGTATTTTAAGCTGTGAGTCAATTTTAGAAGCCCTGACTTTCTAGCAACCCCCTCTTTCTCTGGAAGAGAAATTTCCTCTTTACAACACAGATGGATGTGGTCTCAGCCTGGGTCACATTCAAGAGTATACCTACCTTTCTAATTCCCTGTACATATGCACACATGTCATGCTGCTAAGGGACTGGAAGAAGCAAGAAATTTTGTGCAACACAGACCTGGGTTTGAATCTTGCCTTTTTTCACATTCTGTTGACCTTTTCAAATTAACCGATCTCTGAGTGTCTGCCATTAAAAATGGCACAATAGGGGAGTTCCCTAGTGGTCCAGTGGTTAAGAATCCACCTTCCAGTGCAGGGCACACAAGTTGATTTCTGGTCGGGCGGGGAACTAAGATCCCACATGTTGCTGGGCTACTAAGCCTGTGTGCTACAATCACAACTAGAGAGGTAGTGTGTTGCAAAGAAGACACAGTAAAGCCAAAATTTAAAAAAAAAAGGAGGGAGGCAATAATAATTCCTGCCTTTTCTGTGCTGTGCTTAGTTTCTCAGTCGTGTCCGACTCTTTGCAACCCCATGGACTGTAGCCTGCCAGGCTCCTCTGTCCATGGGGAGTCTTCAGGCAAGAATACTGGAGTGAGTTGCCATGCCCTCCTCCAGAGGATCGTCCCAACCCAGGGATCAAACCCAGGTCTCCTGCGCTGCAGGAGGATTCTTTACTGTCTGAGCCACCAGGGAAGCCCAACTAGACAATTAATAGCTATTCAGTTTTATCAAGTGGTGGGGATTGGCTGTACGTACATAAGTGGACGTGCATGTGTTCTTCACGCGGGTTTCACACTCAGATGCTCTCACAGCCACTAGGTATACACAAGCCCGTCCTGCCGCAGGACAATCCCGTAAACATTCCCTCCCAAATGCTTTCTGGCTCAGAGTCGTATCATCAACTGTAACCTTCATCATGGTTTACTCTTCTGGTTTGTTTTTTACTCACAGCAGGGCCCAGGGGACTTGCCAGGAACACAATAAAAGCCTGGCCAATCTGGCCATGTGCCCCACTTCCCTTCCACATAAAGGCTGTCTAACCTCCAGGCATCTGGCCTGAAAGACCGGGTCAGGACCTGTTTGGCATCTGTGGCTTTGCTTAAAAGACCTGCTAACAGGAAAGTGTCTGGTTCCTTTCCACCCCAAACAGGAAGGGCCTGCCTCTGTCCAGAGGACAGGGCAGCCAGTCACTCATAAGAAACACACCCACCTCCAGGCTCTGCTCTGGAGTGTCAGCCTAATCTTTGTGGGAGGGAGTTTTGCTCTCTAGGAAGGTTGGAGGTGTGGGGCTCCAGGGGCCCCTCCGAGGGGTGGGCGGTGGGAGATGACAACAGCTGGCACGGAGCAGGCCTCGAGTGTTCAACGAATACTCACTGAGCACTTACTCTGTGCTCTGTGGGGAAGTAGGAAAGTCCTAGACATGTTTTTTTTTTTTTAACATGTTTCATTTTATGCTATGTGTGGTTTATATATATATATAAATTTATTTATTTTAATTGTAGGTGGGCTGCCATCTCTGGGGTTGCACAGAGTCGGACACGACTGAAGCGACCTAGCAGCAGCAGCAGCAAACATGGTTTTTGAGATTCGGGAGTTTGTAGACAAACCATGCCACTTTTTTTTTTTTGCCTTTTATTTATTCATTCAATACAGGTTCTCCCTCTCTCACTCTCTCTCTCTCTCTCATACACACACACACTTTTTTTGGGTGTTTACTGTTTCAGGTGTTGTACAAGGCGCCAGGGGTGCTCAGAAATGAACAAAGCAACCCAATGACAGAACAAGTTGGCCTCTAAGCAGGTAGGCAAGCCTTGAATTACATGGTACAATTGTGAGTTCCACAGGATTTCACAAGTGGCGAAGGATCCCTGTGGTCTGGTTTTTACTCTGGTGGGAGTAATAACCTCTCCCTGCTTCCTCTCTTGCCTGCTAGTCTGTTCTCCAGATAGCAGCCAGAGTAATCCTGGTAAAACAGGTCAGATCCTGTTGACACGCTGCTAAACGGCTCCCTCTACTGGCTTCCCTTCTCATCCTGAGTAAAATCACAGTCCTTGCAGGGTCCTGCTGCTGCTGCTGCTGCTAAGTCGATTCAGTCATGTCCAACTCTGTGCAACCCCATAGATGGCAGCCCACCAGGCTCCCCCCGTCCCTGGGATTCTCCAGGCAAGAACACTGGAGTGGGTTGCCATGTCCTTCTCCAATGCATGAAAGTGAAAAGTGAAAGTGAAGTCGCTCAGTCGTGTCCAACTCTTAGCAACCCCATGGACTGCAGCCCACCAGGCTCCTCCATCCATGGGATTCTCCAGGCAAGAGTACTACAAGGCTCTATTCCAGTAATGGAAGGGTTAGGAAGCCAGACTGGGTGGAGGCAACTTAGAAATGACCAAATAGCAAGAACACTCTACCAGCCATAGGCTGGAGGGATGAAGGGAAGGAGCCCAGGAGCCAGGGTCATCGAGGGAAACTGGGTCTCTGGAGAGACACTCATTGTGACAGACAGAGAAAGGAGGGGATGAGGAAGGAGAAAGAGCCCTCAGAAAGGAGTCTTAGCCACTGGACTACTAGGGAAGTTCTGATCCTCCCTTTTTCCTACTACCTAATTTCCCACCTAGATGCTCACTAACCATTCTAACTGGAAGCTACCACCTAAAGGAAACTTTGAAATTGAAACCAGCCTGCAGTATTCAACTCCCCAAATGAGGACCCGAGGAATGGATCAGGCAGAAACAGACCCAGTACTAAGACCTTCCCAGACACATTCTGCTAAATGCTGATGCGTGAAAAGCACCTGCTGTCTTCCCTAAGTATGCATGCTCAGTCGCTTCAGTCGTGTATCTGAAGTGGGTGCCGTGCCTTCCTCCAGGGATCTTCCAGACCCAGGGATCGAACCAACATCTCTTATATCTTCTGCATTGACAGGCAGGTTCTTTAACACTAGTGCCACCTGAGAAGCCCCCTAAATACACAAAGAATCTGCCGGCAGATACACAGAGTGAGGATTAAAGTTTGTTGCAGATAATCATCCTCAGGCAAAAGCCTGGAAGGCAGGAAGGTACAGGAGTCAATCTTGAGTCTGTTGGCATTAGAGAAGAACCCTTGGAAAGAAGCCCCAGAACAATGTGGAGCTGGGAGGAGTTCTCTGTTTCACAGAGTTCTCTGACCACAGACACTGTAAGAACAATGAGTTTGGCCCAAAGGCCTGGTGGTGAGCTCTGCTTCTGTTCTTCATTGTCTGTGTGAACATGGTAACAAATTTCACTTTCCCAAGTTTCAGTGTTCAGTCTACAAAATGTGCGTTAACAGCATGTCTATTTCACAGGGCTGTCCAGATTAAATGAGATAATGGATATACATAAAAAATTAAATGTCACTCCTTTGATTAGATGTCTCAGAAATTCCCCAGTTTTAAATTTAACATCTAACCTCCTCCACAAGGCACACAGGATCTTCAAGATGTGACTTCTGCCTACTTCTTTCACTTATCACCATTCCCCACCCCTGCAACTCTGCAGACGAGCCAGACTGAATCACTTAGAATTCCCAGAACTTTGCTCTTCCCTGGTGTTTGCAAATAATAGCCCTTTCTGCCGGTTCCTGATATACAGCCCCCAGTTAATTCCTGTTTTTTCTTCAAAGCTCAGTTTAGGAAGCATCTCTTGCAGGAAGCCTTCTTTCATCACCCCTCCACCCTTCACGTGGGCTAGGTGCTCTTCCTCTGTGTTCAGAGCACCCTCTGCATCCTCCGATTCTAGGATGTTCAGTAGTTGATTGGAATCACAGGTTTTGCTGTCCCTCTTCTGAGAAAGCACTTCCTGGAGGACAGGAGTTGCCCTGCTTCCTGTTTCTCTATCTCTAGGCCTTCTAGGACCTGACACCTAGTAGACCTCAGGACATGGCAGCTGAGAGAAGAATGCATGAATGCTAGCATGGATGAATCGTGGTACAAATGAAGGGGTCCATGATGAGCAACAGTTTTTGTATATCCATCTCCCTTTTCTTAGACTTAAAAAATAATTTTAATTAATTAATTAATTAACTTTTGGCTGTGCTGGGTCTTTGCTGTTGTGTGGGCTTCTCCCTAGTTGAGGCCTGCAGGGGCTACTCTTTGGTTGTGGTGCATGGGTTTCACGTTGCGGTGGCTTCTCGTTTCGGAGCACAGGCTCTAGGGCACTCGGGCTTCAGTAGCTGTGGCACGTGGGCTCAGTAGAAGTGGCTCCCCAGCTCTAGCGCACAGGCTCAGTAGTTGTGGCTCACAGGCTTAGTTGCTCCTCGACAAGTGGGATCTTCCTGGACCAGGGATTCAACCCGTGGCTCCTGCATTGTCAGCTGGATTCTCTATCACTGAGCCACCAGGGAAGCCCTATCCATATCTTAAAATACTTCAATTCTAAAAAAATTTGAAAAGAGGAAGAAAAACCTAGAAGTCCTGTCCTCTGCTTTCCCCACCAGCAATAACCCAGTTCTCTCCTCCCTGACTTCTCCTCTGGGTTATCTTCCTCGATCTATAAACTGAATGGCTACATCGTTTTTAGTCATGAAAAAATTTTTACTCCTGGGACTTCCCTGGTGGTCCAGTGGTTAGGACTTCACCTTCTGTTATAAGGGGTGTGGGTTCGATCCCTGGGTGGGGAGCTAAGATCCCACATACCTAGTGGCTAAAAAACCAAAACATAAAACAGAGACAATGTTGTAACGATTCAATACTTTGAAAATGGTCCACATTAAAAAAAAAAGACTTTCAAAGAAAAGAATTTTTTTTCCTTTAACTTTGCTTATTTGGACCTGTCTATAGAGCTCTGTGCGGAGAAGGCAATGGCAACCCACTCCAGTACTCTTGCCTGGAAAATCCCCATGGACGGAGGAGCTTGGTAGGCTGCAGTCCATGGGGTCGCTAAGAGTCGGACACGACTGAGCGACTTCACTTTCACGCATTGGAGAAGGAAATAGCAACCCACTCCAATGTTCTTGCCCAGGGATGGGGGGAGCCTGGTGGGCTGCCATCTATGCAGTCGCACAGAGTCGGACACGACTGAAGTGACTTAGCAGCAGCAGCAGCAGCATAGAGCTCTGTGACCCTCTACATCCAGAGCTGAGCTCACATTTACTGCTAGTATAATAAAGATGACCTCTTGCCTCCTTTTCTTACCTGAAGGCAATAATCCTTTTCCCCCTTTTACAACAAGAATGTATCATCCAAATATTAACAGTAATGGAAGCATTTTTCTTGAGGTTCTATGGTCACAGTGGTCTCTAGCACTAACTATTTCAAAAGTACTTTTGTCCATCTGTTCTCTGTTGTATGATCCCAATCCAGATGACCCTTTAGTGCCTGAGATTGCTTGAATCATTGGACTGGTCTTCCCATAGTTTTTATGTAATGGCACATACAAGAACATCAGAGCAAAGACATACAAGTTCCATATGCCATAGATGCCAGTGAAAAAGGCACTGTTCACTTGGACTGTGACATTGCCCCACTTCCAATGACCTTCAGTCACCTAAAGATGAAGAAGATGATGTCATGGCAGCACAGGATAAGGTGATAAGCATGAGGAACTTGAACTTGAAAATTAGCCCTGAATTCTCCCGGCTGGTTTTGTCCATATGTTTCCTAGTGAATCTGAGGTTCTTGCTTCGTTGGGAGAGAATTTGCATACAAAGTGATATTTGTATTAAGAAGTGGATTTATTTATTTAGAAAGAAACACATTCCACAGACAGACTGTGGGCCATCTCAGAAGGCAAGAGAGCCCTGAAGGGAGTAATTCTGAACATACCACTCCACCTCCAGCCCAACGTGCTCCTCCTTCCGTTTCCTATCACAGTGAATGACTAACCTATCCACCTGTCAAGTGTGGAATTTACCCAGGACTTCTTGCTTTTTTCCCCACTCAAACTGCTCACCAAATCTTGCCCATTCTACTACCTATGTATGTAAGGGATCTTTTCACTCACCTCCATCCCCACAGTTAAAACCTAAGTCCAGGCCACTATTATCCCTCACCAGAACTATTCCATTGATCACCTAATTGGTTTCTTTGCTTTTAGGCACCTCTCATCTCCATACATTCTTCCTATTGCAGCCTGAAAATGCAAATCTGATCTTCCTTTAAAATCTTCTGGCAGGAGGTATCCACTGCCTTCAAGACAAAGCACAAACTCTAATGAACTTTACAAGATCTCAGCTCTTTAGCCCTCTACTCTTCTGGCTTCATCTCCTACCACACTCCCCTTGCCAGTAAACTTCAAACATATCGAATCATTTGCTTCATAGCTAGGGAAAAGCACTTTTCCCTTCTAGAGAAGTACGTGGCTTCCAGTCATCATCTGTAGTTTGGCTCAGATGTCACGTCGCCTTTGGAGAAAGTGTCCTTGTGTGCTCTCTGAGCTTTCACAGCCTCATCGCACTCTGGAGAGCTCGAGCCCCCTCTAGCCTGTACAATAGAATGGTCAGACACACAGGCAGCGGTGTCTGGTAACCGGGATTCCAGTTCCACGTTGGCCATTTATCAGTTCTGCGACTCAGGGCAAGCGAATTTTGCCTTCTTGTCTGTAAGGTGGGCACAGTATTTCATTAGTCAATGGTGAGAATTCTATGAGATGATGCAAGCTACCTGACAGAATTAGCTATTATCCTAGAACTGAAAACTAAAGCTCGATTCCTCACCCTGACACATCTTCAGGGTTCAGTTTGTGTGTGAATTACCCGCCCCCCCCCCCCAATCTTTTGGCCCCGCAGCATGTCACATGGGATCTTAGCTCCTACAAACTCGCATCAAACTCGCGCCCCCTGCATTGGAAGCGCGGAGTCCTAACCAGTGGGCCGCCAGAAAAGTCCCCTGTGTGTTATTTTAAGGCATACGTTTGCTCCAGTGTCACCTCGTAGTCTGTTACCCGACAAGGTAGTTAACGGGGAAGCGACTCGGTCCGTCAGGAGTTTCCGTCTGGGAACAACTTCCAAGGCCCCCAGGTGGTTCAAGCAGTGCACAGCCCAAACCTACTGAACTAGGGCATACCACTAGAAATCTGATAGAAAGAAAGGCCTTTTCTAACCATATAACCTATGTTTATAAGGCCTCTTCTCTTTCACTTCCAACCTCGAATTCTACCAGATCAAGTCAAGTGAGAAACAGGACTGTAATCAGGACGGACCGGGTAGGCTCAGCTTCCGCCCCGTCCCGACCGCGGCGTTGGTACTTCCTTTCCTCAATTCCCTCTCAATAATGGTACCGTCCACGGAGGGGGGAACGAGAAGGGATTCTGAAGTCTTCCGAGTTCGGAGGGCGGTCCTAGCACAGAGTCACCCCTCGAGTCGCGGCGCTGTCGTACCGCCCACTGCCCTCTGATTGGCTGCCGAGGGCCCGCAGTCGAGCCCAGCGCGCCGCGCCGCCCTCAGTACAGCTCCGGCCGCCGTGCCGCCTGGCTCTGGTTTACCTTGTTCTCTGCGGGCTGTGGGGGCTTCGCGCCGCGGCCGTTAGTCATGTCGGGTAGGTGACTTCTTCAGCGAGCAGCGGCAGCGGCGAGAAGGGGCCCGGCGGGGTTGGGCCGTCTTCCCGCCCACCGGAGGGCCCCGAGGGAAGCCTCCGGCCCTGAGGGAGGCTGGGGTGGGGGGGCGGCGGCGGCCGCCGCCATGTTGGACTGAAGGGACGCACGCTCCCAACGCTCTCCGTCTGCAAAACTCGGCGGGAGCGCCTCGAGCCCCCAGTCTCTTGACCCAGCCCTTGGAACCTGAGGCGACGTGCCGCTCCCGGGGGAGGGTGTGTGAATCGGGGTGGGGGCGGAGGCCGCTACGCCATCGTAGGGGCGGGGGGAGCCCGTGATTAGAGCATCAGCCGGAGAGAATCGGTGCTTCTGGTTCTCCGCTTCGCCTCAGATCTTTCAGCGAGGCCTCAGGCCAGTCGTCTCGCCGTCTCGTCCCTCAGTTTCCCCATCCGTGAAGTGGAGCTGGGCCTTCCTGACTCACCCATTCATCAGGTGCGGGCCTTGATGCTCTAGGAGCCCTTTTTAAAAGGATGTTGCCTGACACGAAATCCTACATGTCGTCATTCATGTAGTAGCCTCCCTGATTCGAGTTGGGGGTGTTTGCATCTAATTCAGCATCCTGTTCACCCTCCTCTGTCATCTTCTCAGACTCTCTAAAGTTGTCTCCTCACGAGCTTGAAAGTGAGCCTTGTCTATTATTAATGGGCTCGTGTAGATGCTTGCTGCATTTACGTTGAAACATACAAACGAAAGGAAAACGCAGTCTTCCACCAAATGATAAATGATAACACTTAAAATGATACAGGAACCCCCCGCCTCCCACCCCACCTCGTTGTGTGGAGGAGACAGAGAGGCCTTGGTCTCATCAGGACAGCCCATTTAGATCCTGCTAAAGCAGAATATACAGTCTGGAAGGTGGATCTACTCTCTTTTTGGAGTATAGCCGATTAGCAATGTTGTGGTAGTTTCAGGTGAACAGCAGAGAGACTCAGCCATAGATACATATATATCTATTCTCCCTCAAACCCAGATCTGCCCTTGATTTAGCACTCTTAGATGCCACACAAGGTCCTCTGCCGTTTGGTACATCACCGGCTGCAAAGACAGACTCAGCTTTCCACTTACTAGAAACCGGCACAAGAGTTAGATACTACTGTTGAGGTGGAAAAGCAGAACACGTACCTGAAAGCCGTGTGATTGGGATGAAAATGACTGCTGGCAGAGTATTTTACATTTTTTTCCCCAAGGGAGAACCTGTTGATAGGAAAAAAAAAACAATTCCTTTTCTCCAAGTAATCCAGTTTTGCAGAAGGGTGGAAATGTGTGACAAAAAGAAAGCAACAGGCTAAGAGGAGACCATGTTAGCAAGAATGGTTGGACTGGGGAATGATGAACATTCCTTAAATTAACATGGATGTTAAGTCAGAATGTTGATCTTTTGGGGAAAGGGGCATTTACCTGATGTAAGAGGGTAGTAATTGAACAGAATTAATTTCTTTAATTCTTGCTCAAGTGAGAAGTAATTTCTTACCCCAAAGTAGATGTTGGGATACATTTAATTAGGTGCATAATTTGGAATGAAGTCTAGTAAAGTTCCACAGAAGTACATGTAAACACACTCTAAGGAGGGTGTGAAACCTCTCTGTGATTTAAAAAAGTTTTCATACCTTCATGGAGAAATTTACCATTTCAGTGGATATAGTTCTCATTAGCAACTATTGACCTGTCTTGATTTTTAATGTGATTATTGGTTTAAAGCAGTGGCTTATTTTTGTAGGACTGGGTAGCTTTTATGGAAAATTAAATTTTAGAGGTATACTGTTTGCAAAATCCATGATTTTCAGTGTGTCATAATAGTGTATGAGCTGGTTAATGCGTTATTACAGATCTTCAAAATCACCAACAGTACATATCCTTGTTTTGTAATTTGAGTGTTTTTAATATTGAAATTGACTTTCATGTCAAAAAGAACTATTTAATAATTTGCTTATTTCTACATTAAGTCAATTAAGTTCTACTTAGTGTTAGATAATATTTGTACATTTTGTAATTTGTGTATAAAAATAATACTTATGACTTGGTATAAAAATAGGAATGATGTTTTTGACTTATTCTTGATGAATGTTTAAGTTAATAAATTTAACAGCTGACTCCCTCCTAAACAACTAATAACATTCAGCTTATGTAAATCCGTTAAACATTCCAAACTATACTTAAAAATTTATCAAATTGACTCAAACCACTCTAGGTGCCTGACAAGACAGATTTATAAATCTAGTAAGATAGTGTGTACATAATCAACAATTAAGTCAGAATTGTAAATATTGTGAGTCAGACTCTCAGATAAATATTAGCTGACACCTTTGAAGTTAAAGTCAAATCTGTTATCACTTATACATATAAAAGTTACAAAGTCAAGATACTTCTTTTGGCAGTATGGCAGACTAAGATAACTTGCAAATATTCTGTCTACAAATAAATAAAAATGCGGGACTTAGCATAAAACAAAGGGCGGGCTTCTGCTGCCAGAAGTGAAGTAGAAGCCAGCATGGTAGGCATAGAGCTAACTTGGTGGTTTCCCTGAAGAGGATGATGTAGGTCACAGTATTCAGAGAGTTGGAGTTTATTGCTCAATTAACTAAGCACAGGAGATGAAATATTGAAACCTTTAGAGCCTTGTAGTGGGACCTGAGACTCTTACTTAAACCCTGGATGTTTAAAGGACTGTATCTTTAGTGAAAGAATGAACTAGAAAAAAACCTTTGTATCAGCATAGGAGATAACAAACCTGGGCCTTGAGTAAGAGGGGAAAAAGTCTTTTTCCGAGAATTTGTAACCTGGGACCTGGGCTTCATAGTTCAGTGTACATTTAGACTAGGTATGAGGTCCAGGAAATCTCAAGCCAAGAAATTTAATGTAAAAGTTGGTTCTAGACTGGCAGTAAGAACCTTGGGGTTCTTAGAAACAAATGAAAACCTTTTCTGAGGAAATTTCAGAGCGTGGGTCACTAGGAATTTTGTTGCAGAATTCTGGGAAACAACTCACCAAAATGAGAGTGACAGATGGTATTTGCACCCCTAATTAGATGGTTTGGACAAGCGTATTGTAGGTTTAAAATTATTAAAAACCTAAAAAGGAATCAGCCCTAAGACCAAGACTTGAAAAAAGGTTACATATATTTGAAAAAGAACCAAGTGTAACTTCTAGAGGTAGAGAAAGTGGCTAAGTTGAATTGCAGATAGATGTAGCCAGAAGAAATAACTAGGGAGATAGAAAATAGATGGGGTTTAATAATTACCCAGGATTCAATTCAGAAGGTTAAAATGAAGAGTGAGAGATTAAGAAACATGGGAGGGACTGTCCTTGGTTGTCCAGTGGTTAAGATTTGATGCTTCCAATGCAGAGGATGTGGGTTTGATTCCTTGTTGGGTCACTAAGATCGCACATGGTCTGGCGTGCAGTCAGAAAGTTCAAAAAAAAAAAGAAAAAAAAAAAAGGAAAGTAGATTGGGAAGCTCTGACATACATCTGAGTTTGAGAAGGAGAAAATGGTAATTGATACTTGAGAATTTTCCAAAATTGATGGATCAAGAAGCAGTAGTCTCAAACATGAGACATAAAAGTCAGTTCATACCCAGATACATAAATGTGAGACTACGGATTTATGAAACACCAGTAACAAACCTATCGGAAGAAATAGGGAAATGGTAAGATTGGTAATTTCTTAAAAGTTTTAAGAAGCCGCTAAATAATGAAGTGATCTTTGAAGTTTAGAGGAAAAATAACGTATGACCTTGAATTTTTTATCCAAATAAAAGACAAGACCACTTTCAGGCCTTTACTGAAGGAACACAGAAAAAGAAATCCAGAAGGGAGGGGTAGGATGCAAAAAAATGTAGAGGAAATAAATGCAGTAGATAAAAAGTATTGACTGTATGGAATCTTGAGGATTAAAATGATTACATTTAGAGTTTTTACAGTGGAAGCAAATGATACGGGAAAAAATGTGGAAGCAAAATGATAGGTGAAGGCTGTAATTGGCGTTATAGCATTAAAATTCTTATATTCTAGTGGAGGTTGAAGATCATTTTGAACTTGGTCAAAAATGTATGTTAAAAATTGAACATAATCTTTAAATTAATGAATGGTAACTTATTGCTGCTGTAACTTATTATAAAAACAGAATTTGAGCATCTAAAGCAGTAGAGGGGGAAAAGAGGAAAATCCAGTAGAAGGAAGTGAAGGAGTTGGGGGGAAAAAGACCCTGGTGAGTCCAGTATAGGCTAGTAGTAATAAATAAAAAGTAACAGGAGTGGAAATATGAAAACATCCATTGAGAGACAGATTGTCCACATTGGGAAAAATTGATCTAGATTTATGCTTTCAAAAATGATACAAAAAGTGAAAATGTTAGACAGTCAGTGATGCCCGACTCGACCCTGTGGACTGTAGCCGGCCAGGCTCCTCTGTCCATGGGGTTATGCGGGCAAGAATACTGGAGTGGGTGAGCATTCCCTTCTCCAGGGGATCTTTCCTACCCAGGGATCGAACCACGAGCTTCTGCATTGCAGGCAGATTCTTTACCATCTGAGCCACCAGGGAAGATCTCTAAAGCATCAGAATAAGAAATGTTAAGAAATATAGAGATAGGAAAGACTAATCGGGCAAACATCAACCAAAAGGAAGATTGCTTAGTTACCAGTCAAAAGAAAGTTTGGACATTTTTAGTGATAGTCTTCATGTTAAAAGGAATGTTAAAAGGAAATTCACCAGGAAGGTGTAAATATGTACTTTTATGTGCCTGACAGTATAACCTCAAAATGTGGAAGCAAAAAGCACAGAAGAAATGGACAAATACAGAATCAGACAGGGAATTTTAAGTTTAAACATACTTCTCTGTGTAATTAATAGATCAGGTAGATGAAACAGTAGGAATAGGAATGATAGAATTAACAAGCATCTTAACAAAATTCTTTGAACATTTAGAAAATGCAGTTCTTTTCAAGCACATAGGGGGCATTTATGGACGTCAAAGTATTTACCAAGGGGAAAAGCAAAATCCTGACAAATACCCAGAATAGAGAAAATACCTTTTTCTGGCTGCAATGGAATATAATTAGAACCACAAAGAGTATCAAAACCCTGTACACTTAGAAGTAAAAGCACTTCTGAATAATTCATGGGCCCAGATAATAAGGCTCAAGTGCCAAGTACTTAATAATGAGCAATTGTTTGAAATGCCTTAGAATTTATTTTTTGTCATACAGTTTATAAACTGATTTTCTCTGAATGTAAATCATCTCTACTTTTTCAGTCAAGTATACTAAGGGCTAGACTTGTTGGTCAATATGCTTCTATGTTCTAGAGTTTTAAAGTCAGCCAGCTGAAGAAGACATATTTACACTTTCAGAGAGAAGTGACTGGGTTAAGAGCTCTAACCCTTACTTCATAGATTAGGGTCGTATAACATGTGTGCTGTGTACTTCTATAATTCTTGCCTGAGCCAAAGTATAATAAGATCTTGGACTCTACTTTGTTGCTGGGAGAACCCACATCAGTGCCTTGGGATATAATTTAACCTAAAGCTTTATATCCCCAGTGTTTGTATATTTGTTTCACTCTTACACTCCCTCCTTGCACTGTAATCCTTTTTAGTTTCTGAATTGGTTGAAACTAATTTCCTTTGCCATTTGATAGAAGCATCTAATATTTTAGATACACCTAGTCTTTGAGATGCATCTAACCTTTTTATGATCTAGGTAGATTCTATATTCTTTTCATATATTTCTTACTTGATTGTTAGCTACAAATCTAGTCATTTTATTATTACAGGCTTGTGCGTGCTAAGTCACTTCAGTCATGTTTTACTCTTTACAGCCCTATAGACTGCAGCCCACCAGGCTCCTCTGTCCATTGAATTCTCCAGGCAAGAATACTGGAGTGGGTTGCCATGCCTCCTCCAGGGGATCTTCCCAAGCCAGGGATCGAACCCATGTCTCTTAACATCTCTTGCGTTGGCAGGCAGGTTCTTTACCATTAGCGCCACCTGAGTATTATGGGCAGTGATGCACAATTTTTTTCCACCTCGGTTAGCCACCAGGGAAGCCAAGTTCTCTTTTCTAGTAGCTAAGTCATGTCCGACTCCTGTGATGATGCTGTGGACTGTAGCCCGCCAGACTCCTCTGTCCATGGGATTTCCCAGGGAAGAGTACTGGGGTGGGTTGCCGTTGCATTCTCCAGGGGATCTTCCCGACCCATGGGTCAAACCCGCAGCTCTTGCATTGGCAGGTGGACTCTTGACCACTGTGCCACATGGGAAGCCCCAGTTCTTTTACTCATCACTAGTAAAGTTAGGTCATTCATTTGAATCTGAGGAGAATCCCAAAGGATATATACTAACTGGCCAAGTCCCTGAAGGCATTGATAAAGTTGGGGTTAAACAGCTGACTTAGCTTTTTACCAAGTCTTCAGAGATCTTATTGTTTCTACTGACAGCCAGAGCAGTCCAGTCCAATCCAAGGGAATGCTGTATATTCTTTTCCTTTCCTTTTCTTAGAGTGTGTATTTTCCGTTTTTTAAAAGTCCTGATTAGTTTTAACAGATGTCTTTTTGTATATAAAGATAGTATAGCTTGAGCTTTTGAGTTTTTGTTAAAAGGATGGGTTTTTCACTGATTGTTTCTTATTTATTTACTTGGTTTTTGTGACATCAGGACATATTTGTAGAGTAGTTGTTTTCAGAGATATTACTGTAAATAGCCAATACTGTTGACACAGATTTTTCCTTGCACTATATTTTTAACTTGTAGTTTTCCTTTCTGTAGTTACTTTTTATAATATTTTCTTATCACATTTCATCTGTAAGAGCTAAAGTCAGCCTTTGAGGGAAGCCTACTTTTAAATAAGATTAAACATTCTTTTTATGTGTTTTAGATTCTGGAAGTTACGGTCAGTCTGGGGGTGAGCAGCAAAGGTAAAGTATATGCACATTTCAGTAATACCATGAATGAGTAGAACTGAGGAAAAAAGATACATTTAGTCAGGTGTCCCTCTTGAGATGTGGTATCTTGATGTCTTAAAGAGTTAAATATTAGCTTGTCGAGGGGAAAGAGTTGGCCTAGGTACATAGATGCTATAAAATATATATATATTTTTAAAGGCTGTTTGAATCAGTAAATATAGATGCCCCCTAGAGATTAAAACAAATCTCACAGGTATTGTAAAGATTGTTTTCTTTAAGAAAGTTTTCAGCAGAAATCATCATTAAAAGGATTTAAGCAGTTGAACTATAGCAGCTTCTTTGAAAAAGCATTTTTTTGATTGTATATAATATGCTAACATGTTTCTGGAGTGGATTTTCTTGAAGTGCTATGATAGTGTTTAGTGTTTTTAAAGGCTCCTTGCCATGCTCACAATAAAAAGTCTGTTTTTATGTGAATACATTCACATGTAGTAGAATTCTCTTGCTTCCTAGAAATACAGCCTTCAACTTACACTATAAATGTTTTGCAGCTCAGTGTGAGATTTTCAGGAGAGCATCTCAGAATCATCTGTCATCAAGTTTTAAGCTTAATGAAAACAAGACCGATTTGACTTTTTTATTTTTATAGGATAGACCCTCATAGTAGGCAACTGGCAAATGTTTATTCAATGAAATATATTTTATAAAGTTAAATTCTTTTAGTACTTGACAGCTCTAAACTAATACTTTGTTTGGCAGATGTTTTATTTTTCTTTGGCATATATTCAGAAAGTTTATTTCTGTTAAAGCTTATATACAATAACATTAAAGAAAGTTCGAATCTGAGGAAGCTACATGTATTCATTCAGTCAAAAACTATGCCAGGCTGTGTTGTAACACTGAGGGTACAATACACTTTTACTCTGTGATAGTGCTCTGAAGATATGCATACCTCTATTACTGAGGCACTAAAAATTGGACATTCAGTGCCACACTGTGCCTCTTCTAGGATCTTAGAGGCAAGTTAAGGTAAATGGTAGGAAGAAATTAACCTGTCAAAGCACAGTTAAATTGATTGAAGCTCTAACTTAGAGTCTTTTTTTTTTTTTCAAGTTACATATTTATGAGTCTGGCTACCATGTAGTCATTCCTTTCTATCCCAGCCTCTCACCATCCAAGCATAATTCTCTTGGGACGTTTTAGCTCTGGTGGTAAAGTTTTTGTTTGTTCTTTTTTTTGCACAATAAGCGTATTTTTATTTATTTTTATCTTGGGCAGCATTGGGTCTTAGGTGTGGTGAAGTTTTTTTTGTGGGAGATTGTCAAAGCAAAACTTCTGGGGATTGACATTCAAGAGGTCTCGGAACAACTTCATTTATGTTTTGACAGTCTTTGGTTATCACCTTTCAATTTAGACTCTTAAGAGGTAGGCAGATTGACCATTTTTCAAGAAAGAAGCTTGTATTTGGGTTGAAAGTTGAAAATAAGGATAGCGTTCTTGTAAGCTTTTAAATTCTAGCACATATCTTTCAAGTAGTACGTCTTTCTTTTACAGTTATTCTTCCTATGGAAATCAAGGCAGCCAAGGTTATGGACAAGCACCACAAGTAGGTTAAATATAAATTGAGTTCTTTATAAATAGTTTTAATTTTAAATATACAATGAAACTTCTATTTATCTAAATTTCAGAGCTATTCTGGCTATGGACAAACTACTGACTCTTCATATGGACAGAACTATAGCGGCTACTCCAGTTATGGACAAAGCCAATCAGGTTGGACCGATTTGTTAAATTTACTATTTTAGAAGTTAAGAAATCAGAACCTTTCCTAAATGTATATCCATTCAATCTTTAGGTTATTCACAGTCCTACAGTGGTTATGAGAATCAAAAGCCCAGCTCATACAGCCAGCAATCTTATAATAACCAGGGACAGCAAAATATGGAATCATCAGGAGGGTAAGGAAACAGTAGAGTGCTGAGGTTGTGTTGGGAAGTGAAAGGAACACTGTGGGTATTAAACAGTTTCCACCAAAAAGGCCTTGCTTTAAACACTTCAGAAAAGTGTTGATGAAGTATGAATTTCATAGTTTTGTGTTATAAATAATGTGGAAATTGTCAGTTGCTATTTTGTTGTTTCATGTGTTAGTTATAAAATTAGTTCAGCTCTAAATGAATGCATGTGATTTAAATGTTAAAAAGTAAAATTTGGACCTCTGCTTTGTACCTGAGATGAAATAAACTGCCTGTGTTTACTTACTTTTTATTTCCATTTTATTTTTTAACCATTTTAATGTCTTACCTTTTCAGGGACAAAAATATTAAAGAAAAAGTGCCAAAAACTATCCACATATTTCAGATACATTAAAAAATGTTTTAATTGTTAATATAGGTAGGTGAATATTAGCAATTTTACAGGTCTTTTTTTAATAATTTTTGGATTTGAGGGGCCTGTCCTTGTTATTAATTTTAATAATAGCAACTTTTTTTACTGTGCTTTACAGTTCGTGAAATGCTTTTGCATTCCCTAATGTAACTGGGAGTACACTATGGGATAGTACCAGTAATTATCAAAAGTAAAGAGAAGTTGTTAAGATTATATAGCCTTGCAAGTTACAGAGCTAAAAAGTGAGACAGAAATTGAGGTCACTAGTATTTTTTTATCTCTGCAGGAAAGAAATTATTCTAAGTGAAATTCGGTTAAATAAAAGCATTGGGAAAAAAAATTAGGAAAAGATTTATGAGATCACATTTATCAGTCTTAATAGATAGAAGAGTGCTTTGAAAAGTAGAAATGGAATACAAACACAGGGAATACTATCCTGAAAGCATGTTACGTTAGAAGGTTCTTCAAGTCCTATCGGTTAGTTTTAAATTTAAGGAGAATCTTTTTATAAGGATACATTTTTGGAAATGAGACATCTAAGTGTGGACCAAAGAGAAATGTTAGATTTGGTTTAAATCATTCTCAAGGAAATTCTAGGATTCTGACCATTGTGATGTGTTTTGGATAGGGAGTTGGGGAACATACTGATCTTTATTAGATGTTTTGATCATTTGATGCAGAATAAGATGTGACTATTAAGATAGGAGGCCATTTTTGTCCCCCCTCCCTTTTTTTTTAAGTAACTCAAAACTTTAGAACTCAAATCCAATGAACACTCCCATCCTGAGAGCAGGTAATTAATAACCATGTTGCTCAGAACCTGTTTAGAATTTTTGTAATTGCCGGAGATAATAAAGCAGTCTTCTTTGATAGTTAGACTTCTTTTCAGTTTAAAAGTGGCATCACAAAGCAAGTTCCTTCTACTCAGCAGACTAAAAATTTGAATGATTTAATTGCTGGTTTCTAATAGCAATATTTTGTACTATTGGATATCCTTAGAAGAGTATACTAATGATAAGGTTCTAAAGATAAGAAAGTAGTCCCCAAAATATTAAATATGGTTTTCTTCTCTATAGTTTTCAAAGGTGTGTGCTTTTTCTCATAATGCGACACCTCTTTAGTGATAGTAGAATTATTGTTTGAAAGTCATTTCATTGGTGATAGATTCTCTAGATGTAAAAACTAGATAATTCTCACCAGAAAGGAGTAGTAAATGTGGTTGAGGTCTTATAGCCATCACTCAGTCAGCTTAACTACAGTAAACAGTCCTGTAATGTCACTTAAGTTGTTGATCTCTGTTTTAGACAAGGTGGAAGAGCACCTTCATATGACCAGTCAGACTATGGTCAACAAGATTCATATGACCAGCAGTCAGGCTATGATCAACATCAAGGCTCTTATGATGAGCAGTCAAATTATGATCAGCAGCATGATTCCTATAATCAAAACCAGCAGTCCTACCATTCACAAAGGGAGAATTACAGCCACCACACACAAGGTAAGATATGCTGATTTCTTTTTTTCTTTTTGGTTGTATTTTCTTTTTTTTTAAAATATAAATTTATTTATTTTAATTGGAGGCTAATTACAATATTGTATTGGTTTTGCCATACATCAGCATGAATCTGCCACTCTTATTTTTTTTTTTAACCTTCAGAGAATTGTTTGTATATTGAACTTTGTTTTGAAAGCCCCAATACAAATTACAGATTTCAACTGTAAAACTTTGGAGTGACCTTGAACAGATGTTCTCTCTCATATCCATCAAAGTTAGTTTCTTAGATTGATGTTTCTGAACTTCTTAGAGACTCCAAATGGTCACCTGATTTTTTTTTTTGCTGGCTAATTAAAAAATTTCCTTTGTTGTCTCAATAAAGTGATCAGTTGACAGTGCTGCTACTGCCATTTTTTTTTTTAATTTGAAAATTTTGTATTTTTTGACTGCACCATGAGGCATGTGGAATCTTCAGCTTCTAGCCAGGGATTGAACCCTTGCTCCCTGCAATGGAAGCACGGAATCTTAACCACTGTACCACAGCAGGGAAGTTCACACTACCAGTTTTATTTTTTGGTGGTGGTGCTGTATGTGATTTGAGAAAATTGTGATCCTATATTAACTTTCTCTAACATCATACCACTTTGTTTTGGTATTTAAGAATCTGACCAGCCATAAAAATGAATGCTTCAAGGGCAAAGGTCCTGCCTTACTCATTTTTATACCTGTTTAATAAATATTTGTTGACTAGTTGAATGAATGACTTAGCAACTGAGTAAAAGAGAAAGTTCACTCACTAAATACCTTATTCAGTGAATATATTCACTACTGTTTCTCAGTTTGAAAATCTGGTTATTCCTTATCTGTGGTTTATTTACATTCAGATATTTTTGACATGAAAAAAAGTAGCTTTTAAGATTAGGGTGTCCTTTTAATTAACTAGGGTTCTGTACCTAATGTACTTAAACTATTTCATGTTACCATCACATCAAAATGTGTTAACTATGTCACCATTTTGTTGTCTAACTTTGGTAGAATGGAATTTGACACAGGTATAATTCTCATACATTTAATTCCAGATTGTGTTATGGTGACTTGCATTCGAGTTTTGTGCACAGGTGCCATTTTCTGAGGGTCACGGGTGATTTAAAGAGCCATTTAGGGTTGTGTTGTGGAAAGCCTTTGTCAGAAATTTCAAGTTACTCATGTATGTTTGTATTAATTTTCTTTTCTGTAGATGACCGGCGTGATGTGAGTAGGTATGGAGAAGATAATAGAGGATATGGCGGGTCACAGGGAGGAGGTAGAGGGCGTGGGGGATATGACAAGGATGGAAGAGGTCCTATGACAGGATCAAGGTAAGTTTTTAGGTACAGATGCCTACATTTCTTTTTTTTTTTTTTTTTTTTAAGCTGGTTTGATTCCATCATCTGATTTTGTTAAGATGCCTAAAAAAGAGATTTGTATTCTAGACAAGAGGACAGAAATTCAAATTTTATTTTCAGTGTTAAGATGTCACATAAATTATCTCAAAATAGGTTTTCTTAGCAGTTAGTTTTTGTGGTATTAAAACCAGTGGAGAAAACTTCCCTATTATAATGTGGTTAAACCACTTAACAATGTTTTTCATGCCAGAGCTATAGACTCTAAACTCATTTAAAAGATGACTCTGGGAAATCCAAGTGTTTCAGTCTGTAGAAGATAAAAGGTAAGTTTAGAATTCTAGATTGGAAGATAGAGAGGCTGTTTTTTAATCTTGAATCCCCTTGGGATGGGAAAATATTAGGAAGCAATAGCAGAGTATAAAGTTGAGGTTGGCAGAGGAGAGAAAGATTGTATGTAACTGAACTGTTTTGTTCCTATTTTTAAGTAAATAATTACTGAAATAATTAGTACAATGTCATATACCATTGTGTATTTTGTGTAGACTAAGCTGTGGAAAAGGAATGACTTTTTAATTCAGCTTTCCTTTTTTTTTTATTGTTAGTTTTACCATGTTTTGGTATTTACTTACGGCATATGTTATGAAAGCTGGTTTTAAAATTACTTTCAAGTATATTTGTAAATTTAGCACTTTTGCTCTAAAAACAGGAATGAAAAAATAGTCGGCACTTATTGTCCTCAGATGAAATTTGTACATTGCAAATTTCATGTATAAAATATACAGGCTTAAAGGATAATTTGTGTTCTTTGGGAATTGAAATTGTCAGCAGCATGTTAACTGGCAATAATACCTCAGTACTCTTTTTGCTTCTTAGGGACTGAGTGAGTATCTGTTCCCTGAGGTAACCTGAGAAAATCAGTTACATATAGCACTGTTAATTTTTCAACTGAGCCAGGAATTCTGTCTCACTGACTTTTTCTATTTAGCGTGCAGTGCTTTGATCTAACAAATCTAAAGTCTAAACATATTTGAAAAATGTTTATAAGACTTGAACATTAAAAGTTTTGATTAATAGCCAAAGTCAATGTATTAAGGTAAAGCACCTATGTTGTATGCCTCTTCATTATCAAAGAGGATTGTGTATCATCATGTGGATATAAATGAACAGTGTACAGTGATACAGTGCTTACTCTCTATCCGTAGCTTCCACCCCTCAAACAGCATCTCAGACAGGATAACTAACAGGTTACGTGCTTTTCCAGGTAATATGTTTTAGATCAGTGGTCCCCAACCTTTTTGGCACCAGGGACTGGTTTCGTGGAGGACAATTTTTCCACTGACTGGGATTGGAGGGGGATGCTTTTGGGATGATTCAAGTGTTTTACATTTATTGTGCACTTTATTTCTATTATTATTATATCAGCTCCACTTGAGATCATCAGGCGTTAGATCCTGCAGGTTGGAAACCCCTGTTTTAGATAATTAGCTGCCTTGGGATGTTATATGTTTTATAGTATATCATAAGTTTCATTTTCTTCATAAGGAGGTTATAATTATATGTATAGATTACCTGTTAAATTATGTCTGTCTGAGAATAGTAGAATCCCACTTTTTAGAAGGAGGAGAGTAGGGAAGTCTTCAAAAATATGTTTTCAACTTTGGCAGATGACTTATCTTAGAATCAAAGAGTTGAAGGACCTTTCCTGATAAAGGAGGGAAGATCCATATCTTAACCAACCCAGGCATTTTAAGCGCTTTGATAACTCCTTGGCAACATATTTCAGTATAATTTTTGACCCAGGTATTGAATCATGAGCTAAATTTTTGATTTTCAAAAATTTTATTTAACCTTAGAAGCTCTTCAAACAAAATCTTATATACAAGCCCAGTATATATTAGGTCAAAATATCTGGTTCAGGTCAGGGTAGAATTTGGGCCTCCCTCCCCCTCTACTCCCCTTCCCACCCCACTAGTAAATGGAATGTACATAAAAGGTCTTTTTAAGAAATTTATGTAGTTGATTATGTTTACTTTCTATATTGGATTGGCAGACTTTATGTGAAAGGCCACATGTTTTCTGTTGCAGTTGCTCAGCTCTGCTCTTGTAGCACCAGAGCAGCTATAGACATTATATAAGTGAATAAACATGGTTTTGTTCCAATAAAACTTAATTTATGGGTACTAAAATATGAAGTTCATATAATTTTCATGTGTCACAATATCTTGCTCAGGATGTGATTTTTTAGCTTACTTACAGGAGTAAAGTATTTTAAAAAATAGAGGCCCAGTTTCAGGGCTTAATTTCCTGTACTTGGTTTTACATTTAAATACCAAAATACCCAAACATCTTTTGTTAGTCTTCATTAACACTCCCATTTGTGTTTGTAATCATCTTATTTAAAAATAGCAAGATTGAAAATATCCTTTCAGGGCTGTTTGAAGAATATCTGACATTAGTTGGCTTTATTTAAAGAAGAAGGGGCACAGTTTGCTGGTTAAGGTGGGATGGGTGGTAAAGGATGGGACATTCTTAAGATTCAGGTTGTTGCTTGAGTGCAGGAAGAATTCAGACCAAAGAGATCTGTGAGCTTTCCAGTTACCAAAGAGAAACATGTGAAGGCTGTAGGAAACAATGTTTTTCTTTGGAAAACACTTGGCAGCAAAAAAGATTGAATTTCTAATTGTCATCTGTTAGGTTGGGGCAAATGTAATTGTGGTTTTGAACTGAATTTTAAATCATTATAACTAGGTTCAAACACATCTTTATTAATCAAAGTAGAAGCTGTTATAATCAACCATTTTTGCCAATGACAGATAAGTTTGTTTATTTCTGTAGCATAAAAATCCATGCTTCTGGCAACCATTTTTGCCAGTGACTGATAAGTTTGTTCATTCCTGTAGCATAAAAATCCATGCTTCTGGATTCGATGAAGACTTGGAAAGCATTTTCCCTGCAAAAAGTTGTCGAGATGCTTGAAGAAGTGGTAGTTGACTGGCAGGAGGTCAGGAGAATGTGGCAAATACGGCAAAACTTTGTTGCCTGATTCATTCCACTTTTGAAGAGTTGGTGGTGTGATGTGTAGTTGGGCCCTTTCTGTTGACCAATGCCAGCTGCAGGCATTGCAGTTTTTGGTGCATCCTATCAATTTGCTGGACATACTTCTCAGATGTAACGGTTTTGCTGGGATTCAGAAAGCTGCAGTGGATCAGATGTGCAGCAGGCTACCAAATAGTGACTGTGGCCCTTTTTTGGTCCAAGTTTGACTTGGGAAGTGCTTTGAAGCTATTTCTCAGTCCATCTACTGAACTGGTTGTCACCAGTTGTCATATAAAATCCACTGTTCGTCACAGTTCACAATTCCATTGAGAAATGGTTTGTTGTTGGATAAGAGATGATGACACTTGAAAATGATTTTTTTGATTTGTGGTCAGCTTATGAGGCATCCACTTATCAAGCTTTTTCACCTTTCCAGTTTGCTTCAACTGCCTAGTAATCATAGAATAGTCAACGTTGAGTTCTTCAGCAACTTCTCATGTAGTTTTAAGAGGATGAGCTTTGATGATCCTCTCAGTTGGTCATTGTCAACTTCTGATAGCCAGCCACGCACTCCTCATCTTCAAGGCTCTCGTTTCCTTTGCAAAACATCTTGACCACCTCTGTACTAATGTGTTCGTTAGCAGTTCTTGGGCCACATGTGTTGTTGATGTCATGAGTTGTCTCTGCTGCTTTACGACACATTTTGAATAAGAAAGTTGCTCAAACTTGCCTTTTGCCTAATACCTTTTCCCTAGTCTAAAATAAATGTAAAATAGACAGCAAATAGTAAGTCATTAGCAAAAACACAGTGAGAAATGTGCATTAAAATGATGTATAACATAATCACATTTATTTATTTAAGAGTGTATTACAGTATCAGATGGCAGAGTTCAACAGTGCAAAACCACAATTATTTTTGCACCAACCAAATAAAATGCCATTGACCTTCTAGTGTACTAGAAGCTTAAAAGCCATAATTTTTCTCAGTGTTTTATCATTGCAGTGAACGCATTGCAAAATTACTAAAACTAGATGATCATTTTCCATTATTAGTATGTCATCACATTAAGTAGTTTTTTAGGCTTTAACATCTTAAGTCTCAAAAAGTTATCTTGAATTTTGAATGTTCTTAAAAGAGTTTTTGAATAGCTTGCTTGGAAATGTGCATGTGTGCTAGTGATAGTCCAGACAGTGCTGCCCAATAGAAATATGCGGATCAGCAGTGAGCTACATATGTAATTTAACATTTTCTAGTAGCTACGTTAAAAAAATAAGCAAGTGAAGTTAATTTTAATAATAAATTTTATTTATTCTAATATACCAAAAATATTTTATCATATTATTATAAAAATTGAGATATTGCACATTGTTTTTTTCATACTAAGACTTTGAAATCCATTTTGCATCTTACATTTAGAGTACATGTCAGTTTAGGTTCTCCATATTTCAGAAGGTCAACAAACAGCTACATATGGCTAGTAAATGCTGTATTGGACAGTGCAACTCTAGAATGATAAGATTCTTGGCCTTCTGAAATGTTGATAAGTATTGAATCCAGAAAGCCTTTTTACCATACCTATATGGAATGGAAGGAAATAGAACATAAGTACTGAAACTTCCCTGTGGTTCGCTGGGTAGGACTTCACCTTCCAGTGTAGGGGGTACAAGTTCGTCCCTGGCTGGGGAGCACAGATCCCACCCACATTCCTTGTGGCTGAGAAACCAGAACAGAAGCAATATTGTAACAAATTCAGTAAAGATTTTTAAAATGGGGCACATCAAAACGATAAAAAACAAACAAACAGAGCTACTGTTGAGAAATGGGATCTAAATCCACTTGAGTCATTTATGTTTGGAATTAATATTAGCCTGGCATGCTGCAGTCCATGGGGTCACAGAGTCGGGCACAACTGAGCAACTGAACTGAACTGAATGTTAGTCTTCATATCCAAAAAATTACATCCTGGACTACTGGGATGAAAAATCAAACATAGTTTTTTAAAGAACTAATATTTTTCACCTTTTAGCTAAGTTGCTTTTTCTCTTTCGTTATTGAGTTTTCTGAGAATAAAGATTCCTGTATTGTCCTGTTACTTTTTGGAAGTTTTAGTCCTTGAATATAGATATATTTGGAGTTTTAAAAATTAAATTTTGGAATAGAGATTCTGTTGAAGAACATTTTCTTGACAAGCACCTGAAATTAAATCTGATGATCTTCTCTAAATATGTAGTGCTGTAACAGTGAAGGAACCCTCAGTCTACCCTTGAGTAGGTTTCTCGTCATTTTGAACCTGGGACAACCATTTCTGTAGTTGAGTCAAGAATATACAGTTGAGTTTCTTATGCAGGGGACACTCAGTCATAAATTTGAGTATGGTTATATTATGTCTCTAGTAAATACCTCTACTTCTTTACTTTAAAACATTCTTCAGGAATTCTCTGTGTATACAGTTTTGCTTTTTCTGGGAAGAGAAAAAATGTGTTGTGGCAACACCTTGACTCAGACGTTCATATGCCTTCATGTCTTAATTTGCTAGCGAGGCCTTTAGTTTGTAGAAAAGGAACTTGTAACTTGACTGTAGATTTGAAAGAAAGATTCGTAACCAAAGGCCTGCCTTCTGTTAACTGATTTGGTAGTGGTACTGTTTGAGGTTTGTTTACTGTATTTGATACAGTGTTTCCTAGTAAGGAACTGTAATTAATTGAACTCACCTCATGCGAAGAGTTGACTCATTGGAAAAGACTCTGATGCTGGGAGGGATTGGGGACAGGAGGAGAAGGGGACGACAGAGGATGAGATGGCTGGATGGCATCACCGACTCAATGGATGTGAGTTTGAGTGAACTCCGGGAGTTGGTGATGGACAGGGAGGCCTGGCGTGCTGCGATTCATGGGGTCAGAAAGAGTCGGACATGACTGAGCGACTGAACTGAACTGAATAAGGAAAGAAAAGTGTTGAAATACTGGAAATTGAAAGAAAGCCCCACATAAAATTATAGATTATCTAGACCAGTGCTTCACTAACTGTAATATACATACGAACTCCTTGGGGATCTTATTAAAATGTAGGTTCTGATTCAGTAGGTCTGGGTGTGCTTGCTTTTCTGAGACACTTCTAGGCTCTGCCTTTGTTGCTGTTCCGTAGACCACCTTTCAGATAGTAAGGATGTAGACCAGCAATCCTAACCTTTTTGGTACCAGGGACTGACTTCATGGAAGACAATTTTTCCATGGACTGGGGATTAGGGGGATGGATTGGGGATGATTGAAGTGCATTACATTTATTGTGTACTTTATTTCTAATCTAATGCTGCTGCTGATCTGACAGGAGGTACTGGTTTGTGGCCTGGAGGTTGGGGATCCCTGATGTAGACCTTTATTTTGTGAAAGAGGAAACAGAAGCCAAGGGAGAATTACTGACTGGTCTGTTTTCAAGATTGATTAGTGATAGTTAAGACTGTATATCCTGAGTCTCTTAATTTGAAGACTGGTATTAATATACCGTGTTTGAAGTGTTCAGCTGTTGAATTTTCAAAGTGCTCAGTAATGATGATTTAAGTTAAAATATTATTAAATGGAGGAATAGGAAATTATAAACCTATTCAAATTTATTTTATATCCTTTATATTTTACAGGGAGTATGTCCTTTTTTTTTTTCCTCCTTATTTGTTCAAAGTTGTATTGCTGGCCAGAATAGATATTATGGGAACTAGATGATGTATGAAATTGTATATTTTCCCCCCACTGCAGCCAGATATGAACAGTTTGGTTCTTGGTTAAGGTGACAGCAAAATAATTCAGTGGTATCTCTTCTAGCACTTAGTTGTGAAAAATTACTGTTTAAAAAAAAAAAAACAGCTTTATCCTGGGTGTTTTGATGTCCTGACATAGGGATATGAGCTTAATATTTTCCCTAGTTCTTTTCTCATCATTTCTAGTGATCATCTTTGAAGAAATCTGAGATATCTTGTTTCTAATAAGATTTTTAGTAGTGTAATCTCAGAACTCTGGCTTCCTTTCCCTGAGGAGTTAAGCAGCGATAAAAAGGCCATTTAGAAGTAATGGGTTGATGGGAGGGCCCCTTGGGTAGTGTTTGGAAAGAGAAGTCTTAGATACTCAGCAGGGAACTGTGCACATGAAAAGGCCTGAGCTTCACTTTGTCTGCGTAGCCTTGAAATAGGCTTATTCTCCTTTTTAGATTTCCTGGGTATCAAATAAAAATTAATAGCAAATTGAGATGCTTGTGTCTATGACTATATACCAGTTGCAAGGGAATTTTTTTTTTTTAACATCAAGGTAGTTAGAATAGACTTAAAAATTTTTTTCTCATTTAGTCAGAGGATTTTTCTCAGGATGGCTCAGAAAACCCGTCTCGACAGCAGAGTTATTATTAAAGGGACGTTAGTACATTGGAATAGTTTCTTGAGTTATAGTAGAAGATGAGTAGTAGTAGAAAATTAGGTATCACTATCTGAAAACTTTTTGATTATTTTTATGTCCGTTTCAGCACATGAATCTTAGAGGATTACATGGTTCAGTTAAGAGAAACAAACTTTTTATGTATGAGTATTTAAAGAGTTCCTTGATAAGAGAATTTCTTATATAAAGCTATGCACTCAGGGGCATTGACTTCCTGGCAGTGGAAATTGCCACTTAAAGTGATTTCTTGTGGAGTATGTAGCGTTCTGTCTCTGATGTAGTCTCCTGATTGGTGTGGAGGGCACTGAGTAGCTTGAATTTCAGCAGTTCTGTGATGAGATCTAGCATATGGCAATTTATACTTTCTGCTAGCTCATTTTGCTAGGTATCTGAATGATTCATATTTTTAAGACTGCTTTCATTCAGTCTCACTTTTGTGTGTATTTGTACCTCGCTTTTTCCCTCATCTCATAAAAGCCACTGTTTGATATCACAGTAGAACATAGTGCTTGAGCTTTTTCCTCTCCCATTCTGTCAAAATTTTAACTTTGCTTTATATTCTTCTAGTCCTTTTCTTTTTTCTCATATTTAACAAAAATATCCCTTTGGAAAGAATGTTTGCTCTAGTTTAGCATTCTTCCTGTTGTGTCTTCAGTTTAAGTTGATTTGAATAGTATCCCTTTGGCTTGGGGTTGGGAAGATTTTAAAGTAAGAGTATATTAGATATGTTCTGTAATGCTCTTGAAAAGGCACCCTTGTGGAAATAGATCCTTGGGAAAACATTTAGGTGAAAACAACATTTTGAAGTCTATGAAATGAAATTTACTGGAAAGTTAGAGGTGCTACTGTTTTCCTGGGCACTCTACTTGAGACAGTTAAGTGTAGATTGAGCCCAGGGCTCAGCACATTAGAGACTTAAGGAAGAAATCATTTCTTCAATTTTTCCTCTGCAGTGGTGGTGACCGCGGTGGCTTCAAAAATTTTGGTGGTAAGTGCTGAGTATCCCAAAATGTTTCAGTGGAAATGCTATATAAATCTAAAAGCCACCAATATCCCGCAGACGTAGTCTAAGCCCTTTCTTATTCTGTTGAGGCTGGTGTGTGTTGTGTGCTTTAAAAAGTTATATACATATTTGTCTCAAAATATTAAAAAAAGACAAAGTTGATCTCAAATAGTCCAATGGGTTTCTACACAGTGAATTTGCATGAGAGTCTGTGGTGACCAATGAATGAGACCGTCACTGGATTTTGTCAATAACGTTTTTTAATAAAGGTAGCTGACATGGTGTTTTAAAATTACTAGGGTTTTCCAATCAGCCTTCACAATCAGAGCTTAACAAAAATGATGCTAGCATAACGCCAAAGTGGCTGGTGCCGTCTGGGACAAGCTTAAGGGAATATTGACATTCATCTTGATTTCTTAAACTTTTAATAAAACTTAATTTATATATTTACTTTGTAAATCTGTGATGGTTACAAGGATTTTGAAAGTATTGACTTTTCATGCCTTGGTTATTATTACTGTTTTAAATGATTTCTGATGAGTTGCCTTAAATAGCTTTCTTTCTCTTTCTCTTTTCTTTTCCCTTAGGTCACAGGGATTATGGACCCAGACCAGATGCTGGTAAGGTTTATAATAGTTTGTGACTTTGCCATTAAGGAAATGTTAGTTTTCCATTTTTTCAAAGGAAGAATATGTGTGTTTGGAGGAGTTAGTACAGGAGAAAGATTTGATTTGATAGTATTGCCAGAACCAGGAAGCTTCCCTTTTAAAGATGTTCCAGCAAGAAAAATTTAAGGGATTTGGAAAGTTTGCTAAGGAAAGTCACTGTTTGGGAGCTTTCCCCTGCTCCCTCTTGCTTTTGTGAAGAAACACTTGATTTTGTATTGCTCATTAACATTATTTAATGACACTAAATCAGGTACAAGAAGATTTGTATCATTGGGGAATTAGAAGTAGAATAGCTATGTTGAAGAAAAATGTTGGATGAATAGTCTGCTTAATGGGCCTAAGAAACCTGAAATCATATATGAGAAAATTGTCTTACTCTGTGTAGAGGTCACTAATTTCATGTGCCTTTTTATTTTCAAATGAGGTTCATGGCTACCTGGAGCCTTTTGAAAGTAATGATTTAGATATTAAAAATTTGAGTTAAAAAATTTTAATATATATTGAAATCAGAACTTTTGTTTTTATTAAGATGCTAAAGTACTCATGTGGATGTCAATTTCTGAATTATCTCTTGATGGACTGAATTTTTGTACATCTTTCTTACTTTTTTGTACTAATCCAAAAGTATGTGAGTAAGGTAAGGTGTGTGTCAAGGTGCTCCTAATAATCTCATAAGTATTAACATATTCTGGTTAAGATACATAGACTACGTAAGAAGTCCACACTCTAGTATCATTTGTCTCTTATTTATACCCTCTGGTATATATAAAGCTTATTACAATGAATGGGAAATGAGCAATTCTGCTGGCTTGCTTGGAAGTCCAGAGTGTCAGATTTGGGGAATTTCTACCAGAGAGCCTTAAAAGTATTGATTAGCCAGAAAGAATTAAAGCCCTCCAAAGAAAGGAGTGCTACTTTATACTTTCTTCATCTCTTCCTGAGCTTGAGTCCTGTATCTGAATTTGAAGAGTAAGATTTATAAGATCTTCCTTAATTGGTCTGTGTATTTGGCAGCGTGTGGACTTGAGCCACTTTTCATGAAGTTTAGTTGCAAGAATTGACCTACCAAACAACTACTGTGACCACTTTGTATGTTTATCATAAGAGGTTTCCTGTATTGGACCCTCTTCCTTTTGGTCATAGAAATAGTTGAATATTGAGCAACAAATTACTGTTCTTTGTCACTAAACAGGATATAGTTAAACCTAAGCAGTATATAAAATTAATCATATATTTTTTTTTTCCTTTAGATTCAGAATCTGATAATTCGGATAACAACACAATCTTTGTACAAGGACTTGGGGAGGGTGTGTCTACAGATCAAGTGGGGGAGTTCTTTAAACAAATAGGAATCATCAAGGTGAGTAAGAAGTTGGCTTATGTTGAAAATATCATAATTATTAACATATTCTGGTTAAGATGCATAGATTATGTAAGAAGTCCACACTCCAGTATCACTTGTCTCTTAAAATTCCCTGATGCATGTGTTCACCCCTGGCTGTAGGCCTTTGCTGAATTGCTAAATACATAAAGATTTTATTCCTTGCTTGTGTTTACCTTTCTGCAGCCTTCCACAACTTTGGTTTTCAGTCTTAGTACTCTAAACATAGTCTCGGCCTACCTCCTAAAATTGTGAGAACCAAATGAAATTGTGTGAACATTTTTATATTCTGCAATACCAACATATGAAACCCAAGTTAATACTAACAACTTTTTATGTTGGTATTTAATGTCTGCTGTATATTTGCCCAATATAATAATGCTTTATTTCATAACTTTATTGTACTTAAGTGTCTTGTGCACTGTCTTTTTCATGCATATATTTTCATCTTCAACTAGAAAGCAGCATTTAGAGCCGTGTTAGTAGATTATAGCATTTGCCTGAAATCAGGGTGTTTTTGGTGTCTATGGAATTACTTGAATCACTCCCTCCCCCCTCCCTTCTTGGAGAGCAGACATTTCTTAAGAAATTAACACATAAAATATGTTAAAAAAAAATTCACGTAGTTTCGAAAAGTGAAAATTCTTGTTTTCTACTCCCTTCTCAGCCAAATCCAGTGTGTGTGCCTTAATGGTAATTTATTTGCTTGGTGAACATTCTTCCTGTTTTTCTTTTTTAGTTTTACAAGGTAAATGTTTATATGAAGCATAATTTTTATTTCTTTGTGGGTTTGAGGAAATTATATATGGATAAAACAGTATGACGTGTATCATTTTTATAGTTTGCTTTTCACTTAATGTATTTTAGAATTTTCCTTTTCAGAACCTACAGATAACTTCATTTTTATGTTGGTAGTATTTATAGTATGGATATGTGGATTCCTTTAAAAAATAAGGAATTTTAATTATCTGAGTGGTTCATCACTTTTTCTTAAAATACTAACACCAGCTTGTTCGTCCCTCAGACAAATAAAAAGACTGGAAAACCAATGATAAATCTATACACAGACAAGGACACAGGAAAGCCAAAAGGGGAGGCAACAGTATCGTTTGATGACCCTCCTTCAGCTAAGGCAGCCATTGACTGGTTTGATGGTATACCTCATTCATATACTTTCAGTGTGTGGTTTTGATAAATGTTTTCTGGTCTTGAAGTCAAAATATGTTCTGGTAGACAATGATTATCTTGCTGTTTACTTTTTTAGATATCCTATTGAGAATACAGGCCAGAATTCTTATATACCTTTAGAAGTGAGATGAACTGTTTCTTTGTCTAAAATATTTCCTAATGTCATCCTTTGTGCTTCAGGCCACCCTCATAGAAATGTAAAGGGTTGGCCTGGTTGACTATATTCTTTTAAAATTTAGGTTAATTTCCCTTCAAATGCAATGTTGATATGTAGTAGAAGACTAGTACAATAAGACTTTTTTCCCCTGAAAATAAGAAAATATTAAAAAGTAGAAGAAAGGAATAAAGCTTCCATAGTCTACATAGAGAAAACTACTGGTGTTTCTTCCAGCTCTTTAAAATGTATTTTTAAAATAGTTTTATCATTCTACTCCAAAAGTAATTTTGTCTCATGCTTTTATTTCCTTGATGTCTTATAGTCATTTCCCCATGTTATAAATTTATTGTTTTTGTTGTACCTTGTAATGGGGCTTCCCAGGTGGCACTAGTGGTGAAGAACCCACCTGCCAGTGCAGGAGAATAACACTGTGTGTTTACTGTAGTTTATGAGCTAGGCATAGTTCTAAGAACTGTATGTGCATTAACTCAGATCTTCACAGTAACTGTTACTTTTTTTTTTTTTTATTGCTTTTATTACCATCTTACAGATGATGAAACTCGGGCACAGAGAAGATAAGTTAATTTCCAGGACCACAGAAGAAGTGTAGAGTTAGGGCTCAAACTCAGGCAGTCGGGCTGCATTCTCTCTGAAGAAGTAAATTGCGCCTGATTGAGAGGCACATGTGGTTTCTTGCAGTTCCAAGATTATTGCACCTGTCTTCCAATGCATAGTTGCATTTTGATTTTTTGCTCTAAGCAGATCTTATCCCCTCGCCCTTGAAAGGCCAGGTCCATCCTCCCTCACTATTGTTTGTTTAGTAGTTTCTGTGACTCATACAACTATTTAGCTTATAATATGTTAGAACACTTTCTCTGTCTTTGCCTCATAGGGCAAATGAGCCTCTTAACAGAAACTCCATAGTTCAGATCTTAATTACCAGGTCTTTGCAGAGCTTTTAAAATATTTATCCATGGTTTGTTTCCTATGTCAAAGAGCTTGCTATACCATTTGACAACTGTGGAAGGTTGCCAGTCATAGCAGTTAGAGTTTGCTGAGAGGGCTAAGACTCCTAGATTTATAACTATTTTATGAATTCCTTGGGCACCTTTTTCTGATATGTCTGTTCTCTTGTTTAATATATAGAGTGAAAAGGCTAATTTTTGTCTCCAAGGCCCTGGGACAGCAGAATATGTATATATGTACATGTGTATAATCACAAATGCACACATTATTTTTTAAGATACTACTTCAGACGTGGTACCAACAGTATATAGTAAAAAATGAGCTTCCTTTCTAGCTTTTCACCTGCTGAGAGTTAAGCAACAATAGGCAGTGTGTAAATAGGCATATGTGTGCACATGCACGCACGCACGTGCGCACACACGCACACACACTCATTCCCTTAGAAAAGAAATGGTAGCATACTGCATTCATTGGCTTTCAGGTAAAAATGGTTAGACATGAGCTTTTTCGCTCAGTAAGAAATGGCTATCTCCCAGGGACAAATCTGTTCTATTCAGTAGATTGTATCATATTCTAGTATAGTTACCTTGACTCTTGAACGTTGCTGTGTTTGAATTTCTGTGAGAACATGTGAGGTATTTCTCTGAAATTAAACATTTCCGAGGCAGTTTTATATTTTGTTAAGAGGTGGAAATGTGGAGTAGCATTTCTTCAAAACTATTTTCATTTTTTTCCTTTAGGAAAAGAATTCCACGGCAATATCATTAAGGTGTCCTTTGCCACCAGAAGACCTGAATTCATGAGAGGAGGTGGAAGTGGAGGTGGGCGACGAGGTAAGATTCTTGTTCACAGGCTTGGGTATTACACAGAGGGTTTAAATTTTCTGTCTTAAAGTGAGATACAGAATAGATGATTAGGTAAATAAAGTGTCATAACTAAGAAAGGATGGAAAAAGGTTCTAGAAATCCCTTTGGAAAGCTATATAATGCAGTTTCAGTTGGAAATTAGGAGGCAGTTGTTTAACTGATACCTAATTTGGTAGTTAATCTGGCCCAATGTGAGTTCCCTGATATAGTTAGTGCCAACTTGTTTATTTCTGTTGTGTTTTAATTTCTTAAATTTGGAATATGTCATCTCACCTAATCTTTACCACTGAGATTCTCAAACTGAGGAGGGTACTATAGAAAGAAGTTTCTTAGTGCATTATTTGAACTATAATGTGCACCTTGGAGCTTCTTCCATATTTACTGCATTGACTGAATAAGTAAAGCCCCAAATCAAAGAATCATGGAGTTCTTCCATAAGAGGTTAATTTGGGGGGAGCTGCCCAGTTATTGATGAACACTTAGTTCTTTCACCTGATGCTTTTCCTCTGCTTTGTTAATATCTGCTACTGATTCTTCCCTCCTCCTTACTTATCCCAGGCCGTGGAGGATATAGAGGTCGTGGAGGCTTTCAGGGGAGAGGTGGAGACCCCAAAAGTGGGGACTGGGTTTGCCCTAATCCGTAAGTATCCTATTTACTTTGGTGGATGTAGGGGTTGGGATTGGATTTGCAAGTTGCAAGAGGGGGTTCTGAATCCATTGGAAACTGTTGAGCATTTTCTTTTCTTTCTTTCTTAGGTCATGTGGAAATATGAACTTTGCTCGAAGGAATTCTTGTAATCAGTGCAATGAGCCCAGACCAGAGGACTCTCGTCCCTCAGGAGGAGGTGGGTCAGCCTTAACGGCATCTGCTTCTAATCTTCTGGCTAGCATTAAGGAGGCTTTCCATGATTCTGCTGGCCTTACTGGTTTTCATTTCTACCTGCAGATTTCCGGGGAAGAGGCTACGGTGGAGAGAGGGGCTACAGAGGCCGTGGGGGCAGAGGTGGAGACCGAGGCGGCTACGGTGCAGACAGAAGTGGGGGTGGCTATGGTGCAGACAGAAGTGGCAGTGGTGGCTACGGAGGAGACAGAAGTGGGGGTGGCTACGGAGGAGACAGAAGTGGCAGTGGTGGCTATGGTGGGGACCGGGGAGGTGGCTATGGTGGGGACCGTGGTGGGGGCTATGGAGGAGACCGAGGAGGCAACTATGGAGGAGACCGAAGTGGCGGCTATGGTGGGGACCGTGGTGGGGGCTATGGAGGAGACCGTGGTGGCGGCTATGGAGGAGACCGAAGTGGCGGCTATGGCGGAGACCGAAGTGGCGGCTATGGCGGAGACCGAGGAGGCTATGGCGGAGACCGAGGAGGTTATGGCGGAGACCGAGGAGGCTATGGCGGAGACCGAGGAGGCTATGGTGGAGACCGAAGTGGGGGGGGTTATGGAGGAGACCGTGGTAGTAGCGGAGGCTATGGTGGGGACCGAGGTGGCGGCTACGGAGGAGACAGGAGTGGTGGCGGCTACGGAGGAGACCGAGGTGGAGGCTACGGAGGAGACCGAGGTGGCTATGGAGGCAAAATGGGAGGAAGGTGAGTATTAGAATGTATTTGCTAATGTTTCCACCTCACTGCTCCTAGATTTTAGAGTCTAAGCCCCTTTCAATCACATTTTCTTCTTGTCCAGTTTTTTGTGACTTGAATTTCCCATTGTCAACTCTTTCAGCTAGGATGGAGAAGATCCACTTATTTCCCTGCTTAGTAATTTCCAAAATTTATTTTGTTTTGGAAATTCTTGTGATGTTTATATTTGAATAATGTATGATAGGTGTATGCATTCTTATAGCTAAAGATAATAGAGATTGAGAGATGATTTGAAACTGTGTAAATCAGGGATTCTTAATCTAAGTGAGGGGCAAGCATACCTTTTATGCTTTTTCAGTCACGTGCTACCTTGCAGCTGTTTCTTTGGAGATGGTTACACCTTTTCCAGGTTAAAAATCACTGGTGGTATTGATGGGAGTGTGTGATGCACGCGAAAGGTGTAGAGGCAGAAAGAGTTGAGTAACCAGTGATGCAAAATAACTTCAAAGCTGTACTAAGCTTCTCCTGTCATAAACAGTGTAGGGCAGCCAGAATTAGTATAGCATAGAGTTTGGAACACAGAGTTTGGAGACAGATCATCTTCTTTGAAATCCTGGCCCCGCCACTTATTATTAGCTGTGTGACTTAAAGCAAGTTACTTAACTCTTTGGAGCATCATATTCTCATCTGTAAAATAGGGCTAATGGTATGTAGCCCTATTTTGTGGAGTTGTATTAGATTATATTACCGCTGGCCATGGTAATCACTGAATAATTGTTACCTACTAGTAATGATCATCTACTGAATACTTCTTAGTGCGTGGCAAATTGTGTGAAACTGTCTTTGTATACTGGAGTTCCAGTCCCTCTGTCAACCCAAGAGGTAGATGTACTTTCCATTTTATGGAATAAGAAATGTTAGGTAACTTTTCCAAGATCACATAGTAAGTGGCAGATCCAGAATTCTTATATGAAGGTGTTTCCTTGCTTATTCCAGTAATCTATTCCCTTTAGAATGCTGGAATGGCAGGGTCTGCAACCTGAAATACCACAGTGGTTTAGAGTCTTTATTCTAGATGAAAAATTTTTAAGAGAATTAGTCACAGCAAAGCTTCTAGGAACTTTGTATGTCTTAAAGCTGATAAATTAGACATTTAGTAAGCACCTTCTAGAAGTAGAAAAATACACTAGGCATATTGTCATCCTTATAGAAATTTGTCAAGCAGATGCTAGTCACCAGCATCCTGAAGAAGTGTCTTATGCTCCCTCTTGGTAGAAAATTAGAATTTAGTCTGGCTCTTTATTTTTCATTCCTAGAAACGACTACAGAAATGATCAGCGCAACCGACCATACTGATGACTGGTTTGAATGTTCCTTTGTCTCTGACAAGATCCATAGAGAAATTGCCAGAGTTTTGCCTGCTGCTTTCCTCGTGGCCTCTTCTTGGGTAGTGAAATTAAATGACATTTGAATTTTTATTTGGGTGGGAGGGTGGGGACAGTTTTTCTTTTAGAAATGTCAGTTGAAATATCCCCCTTTAGTTTCCAGCCTTCTCCTTCTCAACTCTTGAAGCTAAGTGCGTTGTAAAATATTGCCAAAATGGAAAGTGTTTTGTAATACTGCAATAAAGAATGCTTGTTTTGTGGACTTTTGTACATTAGTGCATTGTTCTGTCACACTTAGGGTGCAGTTGCAGCAGACTTGAACCCTAAAGAATTAGGAAATGAATTCTACTTCATGAAATTAAAATGTTACTCCAACAGTATTTATTGATCTCCTACTCCGTTAAAAATAGTAGTTTTCCAAGCATGACTGTGTGTCTGAACCACCCGAGGAGGTTGTGAAAATTCCAAATTCCTAGACCTCATCCCAGGTCTGCTGGATTAGAAATTGGTGGGATGTCGGGAGGTAGAGCTGGGAATCTTATTTTAAGATCACCAGGTGATTTTGATATAGTTAGTGGACAGCTGAATATCATTTATTTAGGGGAGTGTTCTAGATGCTGGGAATATGGAGGTACAAGAGCTAGGTAGAAGAGTCAGGGTTTGACAAACCAGGGTTAAGATATCAATGCACATAGCATGTTATGTGACATTCTTTAAAATATTTTCCTACCCTTAGCAAGGATAAGGCACCGCATCAATGCTGGACATACTGCTTATCAAGCAAACAGATAGTATATAGTCTGATAAGTGCTACAGTAAGAATAAATGCAAGGTGCTTTGATGGCTGGTTGAAAGGATGCTTAACCCAGTCGGGTGGGGTTGGGAAGGCTTGATGAGTATTGAAAGAAGACTAGGAAATTGGTTAAAGAGGCTGGGCTGAGGAAATGATGTTCCCAGCAGAAAACTGACATGAATAAATCAAGAGTTAACAGAGTGAAGAACAGGCTATTCACTTGAAAACTGTGTGGTTGTGATTGGAAGAAGGAATTTAAGAATGGGCAAGCAAAAGTTAAGGTGGAGAGGTAAACCAGCTCTATGATAAGGTCCTTGCATTTCGTTTTCCCCTTACCTCCATATGGAGGCGCCATTAAAACATTCTAAGCAGGGGAGTGGCCTGATCTGAGCGGCATCAACGGAAAATTCTGGCTGCCTTGTAGAGAGGTTGGACTGGAGACAGTGGTACGCCAGGTGAGAGAGGATACTGGTCTGAGCTCAGTGACTCGACGAGGAGGAGATAATAGATTTGAGAAATGAAGGGGGGAAATTTGGCAAGATTTGGCTAGATGTCAGAAGTAGTGGGGGGAGAAGTCAGGTTTCTGGTCTGAGCAGTCGGGTAGATGTGCTGCTTATTAAAATGTTAAGAAACACTGGAAAAGGAAACGGGAGTAAGATGAAGGAATTGAATTCAGTTGTGGGTAAGTAGAATTTTTGACACTTGTGAAACTTTCACATAGGGACATTCAATAGGCAACTGGGTGTGCAAGTTGCAACTCCATTTCAGTGGCTCAGTCGTGTCCAACTCTATGACCCCATGGACTGTAGCACATCACCAACTCCTGGAGCTTGCTCAAACTCGGGTCCATCAAGTCGGTGATGCCATCCACCCATCTCATCCTCTGTTGTCCCCTTCTGCCTTCAGTCTTTCCCAGCATCAGGGTCTTTTTCCATGGGTCAGTTCTTCGCATCAGGTGGCCAAAATATCAGGTGGCAACTCAAGAGAACAGCAGAATTCAACATTACGCTCCACTGATTCCTTACTGACTGCTTTCTCCTTCGCTAACTTCTTATTTTTCTCTCTTCCTTCGCTCTTTACACGTTAGAAGTTTCTCAGCTTGTTCTGATCCCCTTTCTTCTACTTACACTCACTCTTATCCCGGGTGAACTCATTCAGGCTGTGGCTTTAAGTACCATGTAATATGATGACTACACCAAATTTGTGTCTCCAGTTATCTCTTCCCTTAACCCTGGATTATATCCAGCTGCCTACTTGACCTTTCCACCAAGTTGTGTGGAACATTACTTTTTTGAAGACTGCTGGGACCAAACAACATCTCCAAAATCCATTTCTCTTTTCCTAGTATTCCTTATCTCAGTCTTCATCCATCCATCCAGGTTGGATCAGATAAAAAACAACTTTGGTTTCTTTTACTCATTTATACTTGAAAATCCTTTTAATTCTACCTCTAAAATACAGCCTTGAAACCATCTTTATATTCCTAGTTGTAATCCTAGTATGAGCTATAGTCTCTGGTAAGTGCAATTAGCCCATTAATAGACCCCCTCCCCCTACAGTCTTGCACCTCTAAAAACCATTTTTCGTACAGTAGCCAACAGTATTGTATGTCATGTCTCTTTAAAGTCCTTTCAGTGACCTCCTATTGTACCTTGGCTTTCAGAGCCCTGAGTGATCTGGCCTTTGTCTCTGCGACCTCACAGAACACTTATCCATATTAGCCTGCCTTAACCACAGCAGTCCTAGCTCTTAAAGGTACCAAAAGTGCTTCTGCTTTAGCGTGTCTGTATATGGTTTGTCTCGGGTTCTCTTTTCTCATGCTTACCTGGCTGACTGCCTTTCATCACAATGTTGGGTCACATTCCACCCTCCCTCCCAGATCTTTGCTGGCCTTCCTATCTACAATACTTCCAGTCACACATCACCTCTTGTAATGTCGTCATAGTACTTAGCACTACGTGAAATCTTTTTGTAGTTAGTTTTTCTCCATTAGGAGGTAAGCTCCAGGAGAGTAGGGAACCTCTTCTCTTGATCACTGTTCTACCCCAGTACCTAGAACAGTGTCAGACACAGAATAGGTAGGTACTCAATAAATACTGACTAAATTAATCTATTACAGATTTGAGTCATTAGTGTATAAATGGTAATTAAAGATGAAAGTGGATATGATAAAGCAAGACAGTAGTGGTTTTTCCATTCTCAGTGAATACTAGAATTAGGAACTTTTTTAGAGAGTAGAGCCTAGGATGAAACCTTGAGAAATACCAACATCTAAGAGATAATAGAAGATATGGAAGCAGACTGAATGACCAGTGAGGTGTCTGTGGAACCCAAGGGAAGAGTGGATTTCAAGGAGAGAAAAGCTACTGATGTCAAGTGCTCAAGTTGGCCAAGCTATATAAAGACTAGGGGCTTCTCTGATACCTCAGCTGGTAAAGAATCTGCCTGCAAGTCAGGAGACCCTGGTTCGATTCCTGGGTTGGGAAGATCCCCTGGAGAAGGGATAGGCTAACCAATCCAGTATTCTTGGGCTTCCCTTGTGGCTCAACTGGGAAAGAATCTGCCTGCAATGCCAGAGACCTGGGTTCAGTCATACCTGGCTTTGATTCCTGGGTTGGGAAGATCCCCTGGAGAAGGGAAAGGCTACCCACTCCAGTATTCTGGCCTGGAAAATTCCATGGACTTCTGGCCTGGAGTATATAGACCATGGGAGTCGCGAAGAGCCGGACACGGCTGAGCGACTGACTTTCACTATAGGAAGCATTCGTTATGTATAGCAACGTGGAGTTGTAAATTATCTTTGCACAGGATTTCTCAACCTTGGTGCTACTCACAGTTTGGGTTGGATAATTCTTTGTTGTGAGGGGCCCTCCTGAACTTTGTAGGATGTCTAGCTGCCTCCCTGACACCAGTAGCAGTCCCCAGTTGTGACAACCAAATGTATCTCTGGACATTACCAAATGCCCCTGGCTGGTGGGGGCAGAGGGGTGGGGAGGAATTACCACTTTTGAGAATCACTGCCTTAGCAAAGGTGGTTTTGGCAGAAAATTGAACCCAAACTGAAGTAGGGTAAGGAATTAGAGAAATGGAGACAGGTGATGTGAATGACGATTTAAGAGCCTTGATTATGAAGGGTGGTTAGAAGTAGGATGAGTTAAGAAGGGGAGACGTAGACCAGGGGTATGGGTTTTTATTTTTAAGATGGGTGGGAATTGATCATGTTTATGCACTACTTGGAAGGAAGTGGGGTAATTGGTATTTAAATTCCTTGAAGGAATGGCATCCAGAACCCGAGGATTTTGCCTCAGGAGAGGAGAGTGCCTCTTGCATCGTAATCGGATTTAAGTGCAGATGCTGTTAAGAGTAGTAACAAATGACTAACATTTATTGGGAGCTTCCTATGTACCAAGTGCTTAATAAATTGGTGTGTGTTAACTCATTTAATTCTTGTAACAATGCTGTGAGGCAAAGAGGTATAGGGAAAAATACTCTTTTTGAATATGAAATCACTGGAGAGGTGAATGGTGTAAATGATTTTGATTGCTACCAGAAGGGGCTTTCAGAGGATACACTGAGGAACAGAGGCTCTGAAAGGTTAAGTACCTTACCCAGCATCACGTCTCTAGTTAAGTTACAGAGATCAGATACTAACTAGAGTATCTGGCCTTAGTACCTGTGCTCTTAACTACTGTGTATAAGGATTCTTATAACAGAGATGGCAAGTATTTGGGGTAATTTTCATCTGATGTCTTTTTTTTTTTTTTCTCCCTGAAGAGAAATTACAATGGTCTGCTGAGAGTTGAGGAGGTAATGCAATAGAAAGTTTGAAGAGACTGTAGGAAATGTGACGAGAACAGAGAAAGCCTGAAATAACTTGTAGGAAATAGGAAAGTATCATTACTCAGCACCCATAAGGTTGCCAGAGAGCAATAAGGGCTCAGTTAAGATAGGAGGCAAGTATTTTGGAACCAGTCTATGGATGTGTGAATTCTCTCCACCGTAATCAGCAACCTGGTTATAGGATCAGAGGCAATTTGATTCAGGGTTGGGAGTTTTTATTAGTCAGGGAGAGAGATGCTAGTGGAAGTATGAGGCTAGTGAGGAGATTGGTTGCTGGATGGGGTCCAAGCTGAGTAGAAATTATAGTGAGAGGGGGCTGGCTAACAATGTAGGGAAATCAAGAGCTTAGGGTTATTGATGAGATTCAAAGGACTGGTAGTGGGGATAAAAAGAGCTGGATAGATGGGAGATTCGGGTCAGAAAGTATTACAGATGTTCATGAGTATTTTGGAGTTGGAGCCATTCATGGGGGTGACAAGGGCTAAGCATGGCCACGGAAATGAGTAACTGAAAGGGAAAAGCCTTCGTAGCTGAGCTTAAGGACCGAGGAGCTGAGGTGTCAAGACGGTTGTCCATAGCGGTGGCGATAGCAAGACTAAGATTCAGGCAGCGAATGAGAGGAACTAGGGAAGTGGGCAGAGGGTGGGAGAGCTAGTTTGAGCCAAGACCCTCAGGGAAACAATGGCAGGAGATCGTCACGTTGGAAGGAATGCAGAAGGAGGAACATCTGCTGTTTTGGGAAGAGGCCAGTTCAAGAGCCAGGTTTCAGTTACAACACAGAGACGGGTGAGAAATGTCTGAAGAGGTAGAGTATAAATCCGTTCCCCACCCCCAATCTCCCATTAGGGAGTATCTAGAGATCCCACTAGAAAGGGAGGAGAAGGGAGGGGTCTTACATTTTGGATGGTGTCCAAAATCAGTCCCAACAGATCCGGATGGTTGAGAAGAGTGGGCAGTTCAGGCCTCAGAGAAGTTGCCCCAGCTTGGACTAAGCATGTTTCTAAGAACGTTGGGTCTAGGTAGCTCTAGTACTGGGAAGACTGGAATGTTGATGGTCTACCAGATGGTAGATGCTGTATGCCGACCTTTATGCCCATGCTGTCTTAAATCTGGTGAGGGCTGGTGGAATTAGGATGGAGGTCCTGCTGAGCAGAGACTGTGGTATTTGGCTGAATAATGAGACCCCCTGCTGGAGAGATCCACAAGTGTGGAAGAGGAAGGGTTGGAGATCTGTGGGCAGAACTTTGCAGGGAGTGGAGAGCCTGAAGTAAGTATACAGTTAAGGACTCATTTTGTACCCATAGGCTGTTAAAGTGTAAAAATGTTAGTTGCTCAGTTGTATCCAACTCTTTGTGACCCCATGGAGCCTGCCAGGCTCCTCTGTCCATGGAATTCTCCAGGCAAGAATACTGGAGTGGGTAGCCATTCCTTTCTTCAGGGAATCTTCCTGACCCAGGGATCAAACCCCAGGCTCTTTCATTACAGGCAGATTCTTTGCCGTCTGAGCCTCCAGGGAAGCTCACTTTCACTTTTCACTTGTACCCACTTGTACCCACTGTTAAGGCCCAGGGAAATTTAGGTTAGGATGCTCATTGGTGCAAAACTGCAGAGTGGACAAGAGAGGAAAAGATCATTTTTCCATCTTTGGCCTTTGTGCCACACTATTAGAGGCAGTGCTGCTTATACCCCAGAATAGTGATACTGTTCCTTTGGTTTTTTACTTAAAATTCTATAAAGCAAAGCATGAATTTATAAGTGGTAGGGCAGGTGGGCAGATAAATCTCAGTGACATATACCATGCTGGATTCAGAATAACTGGACTACTCTAGAACCTGGAATGTGGGGCAGTAGAAGGGAACATTTTGTTTCACTTTGGCCTTTCCTGCTCAACAGGAAGAACTTGACCTCTCACTGACCACTCAATAAGATGGCAGGGGTAAATGAAGGCAGCAGAGCTTTTTAGATCTCTGGTGGTTACAGGCTCACATGGCAACGCTGGAGAGAGGAACAGAGAAAAGAAATCTCCACTTGAGTGCCTTCTATGGAATACCAGGCACCAGTAGGTTTTGTGTTATTCTGACTTCCCAGGCGGCACCAGGAGACATGAGAGATGCAGGTTCAATCCTCGGGTCGGGAAGATGCTCTGGAGGAGGCATGGCAACCCACTCCCAATATTTTTTGCCTGGAGAATCCCCATGGTCAGAGGAGCCTGGCAGGCTACGGTCCATAAGGTCACAAAGAGTGGGACACGACTGAAGCAACTTTGCACACACGCACGTAATCCTAAGAGCCCTCAGAAGTAGTGTGCATTACTCCCTTCATTTTGTAGGTGAGGACGGTTCAGTAACTTCACAGTCGAAGATCAAGTGAGTGATGGGCCCTGGGACTTGATTTCAGATTTGTCTGACTCCAGAGTCTGGGCTTTTCCTTTTAATGGAGGACATAGCTTGCTGGGATTGGTGTGACCAGTCCTATTGGCCGAGGGAAACTGAAGCATTTCGTAAAATGAGGGAGGCGCTAAGGCAGTTCTTAGAGAGTAAATTGAGTCTGTCAGAGGGAATGACCCTAAGGGAGTTGGAAAGCAGGTGTGAGAGAAGAGACAGTGGAGAGGATGGTTATCTCTTGACCACCAATAGGGAAATGGGGAGGGGGGATGGGGAGGGACTAGTTAGTAAGAGGAAATGGCCCAAGAGCCAAGCTCTCCAGGATTTTCTCCCATTTTCCTCCTCAGCAGCCCCCTCTGGACAGAGGCTCAGCTCTGGCTTTGTCATCACATTCTGGGTGCAGACAAAGGACTTGATGTAGGACGACAGGCTGGCCATCCAGAGCAGGTTTGTCTCGTGGAAAGGACATGTGGCTGAGAGCAAGGAAGGCCCAGCCAGGAGTGAGGAGATCTGTGTTTCAGTGCAGCTCATGAGGAAGGGAACCATCATCATGATGAAGGTAGGTAGAGTGATGCTCATTTATTCATGGAAGATAAGTACTGAACATTTTCTCAGGCGAGCCTGAGAAGCACCCTTAAGAAAAGAGCAGGGACTCGACCTAAACCACTGACCTAGTTGGGGGTCTCAGCAAAGATCTGGAGCTGTTTTCTGATCCCTTGTGCCCAGGACCCCTGTGACTTGTGTTTTGGGGATATAGAGAAAGAGGGTAGGAAGCCAGGGGTATCAGACCCTTTCTGGGGGTTTAGCTTTTTCTGGTGGTCTAACATGGCACTGGACTTTGTAAGAAACAAGGGGTTCAGCTCTGTAAGTTGAAAATCTTGGATATTTGACTCTTCAGGTTTCTCAGGCTCTTTCCGGAACCTTGTGAACTCCACCTTCGTGCTGGTCTTTGGCATCTCACATACAAAAAGAACCTTGTTCTTTAGCTTGTTTTGGATCCAGGGATCGATGGAGGCCAAAAGAATTAATGTTTCTTGTAGCTGCATTGAAACAAGCCCCGTGGCTGGCTCCCTTCAGGCCAGCCCTGGGAGGCGGGAAGGGGAATTCTGGCCACAGGTCACTCTGAGTCCCAGGGAATGAGGTCAAGGGACAACGTCTAAGGGCTTATTCCCTTCCCGTCCGTCAGAGGGCATGTTGTGTGAGGAGAGTGGGAGAGGCTGGAGGAAGAGGAGAGCAGGGATGCCTTACACTCTTCTTCACAGACGCGTTCTTCTCCACATCCAGCATGTCCAGGACCAAGTGGAACACCTGTGGGCTGCGGATCCCCAGGACACTCTGGCAGAGGCAGGATGAGGGCATCTCAGTAGCCGGCCCAGGAAGATGCCCCGTCTACACTCTCTTCCATTCTAGCGCCCTCATGATGACCCTTTACCTGGACAGGAGATGTGGCTTCCCAGCTGCTTCCTTACCTTTGAGGGCCTGCCTCTGCATTGGGTTCTGGTACAATTTTTTTCACCAGAGGGGTCAAGATAGTTTCTGTCACATCTGAGCAATGCCCCTCACACCCTTCACCTGTCCCTTCTCCTACCCAGCTCCAGTCCTGCAGAAAAGCTTTCCCTTAACTCCTGGTACAGTGGGTAGTCTAAAAAAGCCGGCAAACCACCTCCCCACACTTTGCCGCCCTTTCTTCCCCTCAGTAGCTCTCCTGGACTGCCCACTCCCCCAGCCATCAACACATCTGGTCAGAGTTGCGGAGCTGGCCTTACCAGAGAGATGACTGCTTCCTTGCGTGCCAATGCATTTGAGCTCATCAGCTGCCTGAAGAGAAGGGAGTGAGTGTGTTGTGGTCCAGTTAAAGGGTAGGGGAGGAAGACTGGCTGCTTGTTACAGTCCAGAGTGACTCAGGTATAAAGCTGATGAGTGATGTTAATTTCATTAACGGCCCCTTCTTGTTTCTTGGGTCAGGAAAGGGACTGGAAAGGGAGAGGTCGGTACAACAGTTTTCCGAGGGGCTCTGTGTGATGATCAGGACTCACATTTGTCCAGAACTTTACCGTTTACAAATCCCTTCCAAGTCCTCATCTTAACTTGAGCTTTAAATAGTACCTCTGAGTGGTAGGTATTACCAGCCCCTTTTACAGATGAAGAAAAGCCCAGAGGTCAAAGAGTGACTTGGCCAGTGGCCTGGGCAGTGTGATCTGAGACCAGGCAGTAGGCTCTCCGCTCTCACTGGCCTTCTGTCCTCTTCCCACAGCCTAGGATTTGGCCCTGGTAGCTCCCAGCCCAAGCCACTCACGCCTCCACCAAGTTCAGCATCATGGGCTTCATCTTAAGCTCTTCCACGGTTTCAGCAACAGCCTGCCTCATAGCCTGAAGAGAGATTAAGGTGGGACAGAGGCTCAGGGGTGTGCTCTTAAGTGCTTCCCAAACTTTTCTTTTGGATGTGGACCATTTTTTAGCCTTTATTGAATTTGCTACAGTATTGTTTCTGTGTCACGTTTTGGTTTTTTGGCCCACAAGGCATGTGGAATCCTAGCTCCCTGACCAGGGATTGAACCCACAGCCCCTGCACTGGAAGGTGAAATCTTAACCACTGGACCATCGACCTTCATTGAGAGGTTACTTTGTGCTGTGTGTATGGCCCTTGCCTCAGGGAGCTCACGGTCTGGTGGGGGAAACAGACAAGTGAACAGGCAGTCAGACTCGTGAACTAAATGTAGGGACAACAGGAGGGTCTCCTAACTCAGTCTGAGTTCCAGGAAGACTTCCTGAAGGAAGTGATGTCGCAGCTGAAACCTGAGGCATGAGTAGGAGTTAGCCAGGCTGAGAGGCTAGGGGCCAACTTCCCTGGGCTGAGGAAAGCAGGTACAAAGGCCTGGAGGCAGGAGAGAGCACAGAGAGGTTAGGGGACAGGAAATGGTTCAGTTTAGCTAGGTGACCATACAGAGTCTTCAGAGTGGGACACTGAGCAATTACACTGGGACCATGGGTGTAAGTCAGGACAGGGTGCTCCTAAGCACTGCTGGTGCGTGGCTGGGCACGAGTGTGGTGAGGATAAAGAGTCAGACAGGTCTTGGGTGGTGAAGGGCTATGTAAGCCCTCCTGAGAGCTTGGGGAGTAACTGAGAAGTTCTTTGCAGAGGTGAGCTGCAATCTGATTCACAGGTTAGAAAAATGTCTTTAGCAGTGCTGTGGCTGGCTTTGTAGCAAGCTCTAAGAAAGGTAAAAGTGCAGGGGAAGGCAGGGTGATTCTGTTGGTGGTGATTGGAAAGCTTCCCATAGGAGGTGTTGTCTGGGCTGGTCTGGAAGGGGTAATCATATTTTAATAGGCAGTAGGAGAGAGGAGCTACTTACCAGTGGAACTGAAAGCAGAGGCAGTTTTCCACCTTTCAGGGGAGGGAGGAATAACAGGGCACTTTAAGCTGAGAGGACTGCCTGCACAGAGGCCAGACAGCTTGGAGACAGGAGCTGTATTCTGGGGAGTGTGATGCACGCTTTGGGGGGCATGCATACACAGAAGAACTACACAAAAAAGATCAACGACCCAGAGAACCATGATGGTGTTGTATGGAGCCAGACATCATGGAGTGTGAAGTCAAGAGGGCCTTAGGAAGCATCACTACGAACAATGTTAGTATAGGTGATGGAATTCCAGGTGAGTTATTTCAGATCCCCAAAGATGATGCTGTGAAAGTGCTACACTCAATATGCCAGCAGATTTGGAAAACTCAGCAGTGGCCACAGGACTGGAAAAGGTTTATTCCAATCCCAAAGAAAGGCAATGCCAAAGAAAGTTCAAACTACTGCACAATTGCACTCATCTCACATGCTAGTAAAGTAATGTTGAAAATTCTCCAAGCTAAGTATGTGAACCGAGAACTTCCAGATGTTCAAGCTGGATTTAGAAAAGGAAGAGGAACAAGAGATCAAATTTCCAACACCTGTTGGATCATAGAAATAGCAAGAGAATTCCAGAAAAACACTTACTTCTGCTTCATTGACTATGCCAAAGCCTTTGACTGTGTGGATCACAACAAACTGGTGTAAAATTCTTAAAGAGACAATACCAGACCACCTGACCTACCTCCTGAGAAATCTGTATTCAGGTCAAGAAGCAACATCTAGAACCAGGTGTGAAACAACGGACTGGTTCCAAATTGGGAAAGGAGTATGTCAAGGCTGTATTTTGTTACCTTGTTTATTTAATCTATATGCAGAGTACATCATGCAAAATGCTGGACTGGATGAACACAAGCTAGAATCAAGATTGATGGGAGAAATATCAATAACCTCAGATATGCAGATGATACCTCCCTTACAGCAGAAAGTGAAGAGGAACTGAAGAGCCTCTTGATGAAAGTGAAAGAGGAGAGTGAAAAAGCTGGCTTAAAACTCAATATTCAAAAAACTAAGATCATGGCATCCCATCAGTTCATGTCCCATCAGTTCATGGCAAATAGATGGGGAAACAATGGAAACAGTGACAGACTTTATTGTTTTGGGCTCCAAAATCACTGCAGATGGTGACTGCAGTCACAAAATCAAAAGACACTTGCTCCTTGGAAGAAAAGCTATGACCAACCTAGACAGCATATTAAAAAGCAGAAACATTACTTCACTGACAAAGGTTCACATAGTCAAAGCTATGGTTTTTCCAGTAGTCATGTATGGATGTGAGAGTTGGACTATAAAGAAAGCTGAGTGCCGAAGAATTGATGCTTTTGAACTGTGGTGCTGGAGAAGACTCTTGAGAGTCCCTTGAACTGCAAGGAGATCAAACCAGTCAATCCTAAAGGAAATCAGTCCTGAATATTCATTGGAAGGACTGATGCTGAAGCTGAAGCTCCAATACTTTGGCCACCTGATGCGAAGAAGTGACTCATTGGAAAAGACCTTAATGTTGGGAAAGATTGCAGGCAGGAGGAGAAGGGGACAATAGAGGATGAGGTGGTAGATGGCATCACTGACTTGATGGACATGAATTTGAGCAAGCCCCAGGAGTTGGTGATGGATAGGGAAGCCTGGCTTGCTGCAGTCCATTGGGTTGCAAAGAGTTGGACACAACTGAGTGACTGAACTGAACTAAACTGAACTGAACTTTGGGGGGCAGTGTGGTGGGAGCCAAGGCAGGGTGGGGGTCCTTTAGGGAAAGGTGAAGAGACAGGTTTGGGCTGTCTGGGCTTGGGAGCGTTGGTCTCACTTACAAAGAAGGGTTCATTATATGTCTTCCTCCTGAGTAGGTCAAATGTGAGGTCTTCCAGACCATGTGCCTGGATCCATTCCAGTCCTATGGCCTTGAGCATCTGCATGGCTTCAAAACGGTGCTGAGGGCAGACACAAAGGACAGCCCACCTTCCTCATCCCCCAGCACATCCTTGTGCTGGAGCAGGAAGGGTACTAGGCAGTTGAGAGCTTACCTCCAGGACGCTGGAACAGGACAGCTGGTCCAGGATGCTCCTGACAACTGTGGCTGAGTGCACACCCATTATCTTGACCAGCACAGTGAGTGCCTGTGGGGGTGGGCAGGGCGGGGTGGGGTACACCAGACCAAGAGGCATTTGGATGGCCAAGCACGCTTGAGGGCTAGAACTTGTAGGAAACAGGCAGAGTCCTTTCTCCTCCCTCTTGGCCTCATGAGTGAGTGTGTAAGTTCATGTGAGCGCACACGTGCACATATATGAATGAATGGACTATACACAGATCTGTGTACACTGGCTCCCACGCAACCCATATACATATTCACAAACACACAGAGGACCCTGCGGTGCTCCCTGCTGAAGCTCCTTTTCTCTGGGATGAGGATGACAGGGACCAGAGCCCACCAGAGTCAGCACCGTTTCCCCAGGGCTCCCCAGGGAGCCCGGCCCCCCGCCCCTCACACCTTCATCTGCTGGGTCTTCGGCCCTTGGCACAGGCACTGCAGCAAGTGCTCCCGGGCCACGTTGCTGTGGGGCCTCAGGAGCCCCAAGCACAGGGCCGCCTCCGCCGCCGCCTTGTACGCTGCCTTCTTTATCAGCATCAGTAGCACCAGCGCCAGCTTCTCTTCATCCTCCACCTGAGTCCTCTTGAGAGGGAGACGGGGCGGTTGGAGCAGGTCTCCGGCTAGGCTTTGTGAGGGCAATTCATGACTGCTTCCAGCCCATTCTCCCTCTTCCCCAGAAGGAGTCTCCTGTCAAGAGCTCAGTTTACCCACTTCCCTTCTTCTTGCTGCCATCTGCTTGCTCCCAGCTACATCCTTTCACTTCTCTATGACTTCTTCTTGTGAGTGGGTCGGCGTTACTCTCTTTAATACCTCTGCTGTCTCAGCTCTTGGCATTTGAAAAAAATATACAGGTCATTGCCCCGACGCCTCTCCTCCCATAACCTTGTCCTTGGCGCTATGTCAGCCGTCAATTCCCACAGCGGGACTTCATCGTTACCCGTTACTGCAGCTTCTCTCTGACTCCCTCTCCTCCTGTCTTTCTGGTTCTCCTCTGATGTCAGCACTTACTGTTCTACCTACTGTATAGCACAGGGAACTCTGCTCAGTGCTGTGTGATGACCTAAATGGGAAGGAAATCCAAAAACGTATGGGGCTTCCCTGGTGGCCCAGTGGTGAAGAACTTGCCTGCCAATGTAGGAGACCCGGGTTCGATCCCTGGGTTGGGAAGATCCCCTGGAAAGGGAAATGGCAACCCACTCCAGTATTCTTGCCTGGAAAATCCAATGGACAGAGGAGCCTGGTGGGCTGCAGTCCATGGAGCTGCCAAGGAGTTGGACATGTTTTGTCCAAGTTTGTTGACTAAACAGCAACAATAGATACTAATGACTGATTCACTTTGCTGTACAGTGAAAACTTAACACAACAAGGTAAAGCCAATGAATTTTTTTTAAAGGAGTATATTAAATAGCTTTACTTTGAACTTATTTCATTATCTGTACGTGAATATATATGTGGGTTAGTTACTCATGTAATTTTTTCTATCGTAAATTGTCTATAAAATTTCCTTACATTTGTATAGTGCGGTCAGAGTGCTCCTATTTATTCCTGTTGTTAATTGAATTCTTCTAAACAGGAATTGGGAGTCTTTACTTGGATATTACATAAAAGATGAGTTCTTTTATGTAAATGTAGATGTATATACGGGGGACTGTGAAGGTTTATAAAAGTACACGGTCAGATCTATCACTTGGGCATATTGTGTTATTGCCATTGCTCTTTTATTTTTTAAACTTTTCTTAATGAAAGAATTTATCTGTAACTTTTATATTCTTTACTTTCAAATTCTTATAAATAAAAACGAAAGTGAATTTTTTTGTATATTTAATGCTAATAAATCACTCTATTTAAAAAGTTGTTGGACTGCATGAAGACTAACAATTCATTGAGCAACTTTGCCCTCCTCCTCACTTTCTTCCCTTTTACCCAGCTTCAGTTCCATGGTCCCTGAACTCCTTTACCCCCTCTTTATTGTATTAAACTCTCCACCGACTCTATGCCTGCACTTCCCAGAGGAAATCAAAGTAATGATGACTAATCTTGCTTGAAGTATATGAACACAAACCTTAAGAAAACCCTTAATGATGCCTAACGGTCAGACTGCTTTTCCCTGGGCAGTTCTGTTTCCCACCTTCCTAATTCATATTCCTTCCTCTGGACACTCTAACACTTCCTCCTCTGTTCTCTTAAGTTGATGACCTTGCTTCCTACTTTATTGAGCAAAATAAAAGCAACTAGAAAAGAAGTTCCAGAGACACTCACCACCACTCGTCCAACTTTCAACACCTGCACCCATATTCCTTCCTTTCCGCATTACTGTGGACCATGACCATCTATCTAAAAAAGTCAATCTTGGGGACTTTCCTGGTGGTCTGGTGGCTAGGACTGCACACTCCCATTGCAGGGGGCCCAGGTTCGATCTCTGGTCAGGAAGCTAGATCCCACATGCTGCCACCAAGGGTCCACAGGCAATGAGAGATTCCGCATGCCACAACCAAGACTTGGTGCAGCCAAATAAATAAAAATATTAAAAAAATAAAGTCAGTCTCTTATGTGTTTGCTCTCGTCCCTTCTCATCTTCTCAAGAACATTGCTGCCCAACTCTTCCCACCCTCTTCCAAACGATCATTTTCCTAACGACTGGATCGTTACTCCTCAGCGTTGACACATGCTGCTGTTTTTTCTCTTTCTAGAATTTACCCCTGCTGCTGACTACAGCTCTTTCCAGGAAAACTTGGACAGTTGCCCATTCTTGCCAGCTTGCCCTTCTTTCCTCCCATTTTCTCTTAACCCTACTCCATTCAGACTTTCACTGCCCCACCAGAGTAGTTCTTGTTAAGATAATCAATGATCCACCCATGTGGTTAAAGCCATTGTATGGATTCTCAGCCCTTATATTATTTGATATGGTTGATTTGTCTCCTTTTCCTTGATGAAGGTTCTCTACTTGATTTTCAGTATACCACACTATTGGTTGTCTTCCTACCTGTTGGCTACTTCTTAATATTTATTGGTTCTTCCTCTTATCTCTGACCTCTAAACACTGGGGTGCCCCAAGGCTTGATTCTTGATTCTTAGTGATCTCATCTTGTTGAATGACCTATATGCTGACAACTCATAGATTTCTTCCACTGGTTCAGGCTTCTGAACTCCAAATTGTATATCCAGCTACTTGTTTGTTGTTTCCTTTGGATGTCCAGAAGACGTCACAAACACAACTTGTCCAAAACTGGACTTCTGATATTACCTCCAAGCCTGTTCCATGTGCAGCTTTCTCCATCTTGAAGTGAAGTGAAAGTTGCTCAGTCCTGTCCCCATGGACTATACAGTCCATGGAATTCTCCAGGCCAGAATACTGGAATGGGTAGCCTTTTCCTTCTCCAGGGGATCTTCCCAACCCAGGGATAGAACCCAGGTTTGAATGAACCTAGGTCTCTGGCACTGCCAGCAGATTCTTTACCAGCTGAGCCACAAGGGAAGCCCAAGAATATTGGAGTGGGTAGCCTATCCTGTCTCCAGGGGATCTTCCCGACTCAGGAGTTGAACCAGGGTCTCCTGCATTGCAGGCAGATTCTTTATCAACTGAGCTATCAGGGAAACTCATCTTAGCTGATGACAACTCCATCCTTTCAGTTTCTAGGCCAAAAGCCTTGGCTTCCTCCTTGTTGCCTCACTTTCTCTTATAGCTCACATTTAACCTGTCAGAGTTTTACTTTAAAAATATATGCAGGGGATTTCCCTTGTGGTCCAGTGGCTGAGACTCCCAGTGAAGGGGGCCTGGGTTTGATCCCTCTTCAGGGAACTAGATCCCACATGCTGCAACTACAAGAGCCTGCATGCTGCAACCAAGACCCGACACAGCCAAAACAAATCGATAAATATTAATACATATATACATATTCAGAACTTAATAACTGCTTACCAACCCCACTGCAACCACTGTGGTCCAAGCCACCATCGTGCCTCACCAGGACTGCTTTAACAACTCCTAACTGGTCTCTCGGCTTCCACTTTTGCCTTTCATCCCCTGCCCGTCTTTCTTCAACACAGCAGTCAGAGTGAACGTTTTTTTGTTTTTTTGGCCACTGTGCCACATGAGGGATCTTAGTTCCCCAACCAGGGATCAACCAGGGACTGAACCCAGTCCCCCTGCACTGGGAGCACAGAGTTTTAACCACTGGACCACCAGGGAAGTCCCCCAGAGTGAACTTTTGAAACGTAAGTTAGAGCACATCATTGCTTTGTTCAAAAACCTATTCCACTCGGGAGAAAAGCTCAAGTACTTAAAGTCGTCCAGAAGGCCTCATATGCGCTAGTCTCCTATTAGCGTCTTTGGCCCAACTTCATTTCCTCCTGCTTTCTCTGCTCCCACCCCACTTCTGTCACAGGGCCTCCTTGCTGTTCCTTGCCCATACCAAGCCTGCCCCTGCCTTCGGGACTTTGGCTCGATTCTTCCTTTGCTGGGAATACCTTCTCTCAGATATCTGCAAGGCTCACCCCTCACCTTCGTGCTTGAGCTCAGACGACGACTTCCACGTGAGGCCTCCCCTGTCCCTCGTGTTTAAAATTGCAACTCATTCCATCTGCATTCAGCATCCCGGTCACTCTCATCCCTCATCATCCCGGTCACTCTCATCCCTCTACATAAGTCTCCCACTTGCTGTATCTAACATACTCATCTGCACTCAGCATCCCCAGTCACTCTCATCCCTCATCATCCCAGTCACTCTCATCCCTCTACATAAGTCTCCCACTTGCTGTATCTGACACACTCTATAATGAAATTTGTTGGTTATTACATGTCTCCCTGGGCTTCTCCTGTAGCTCAGCTGGGAAAGAATCTGCCGGCAATGAGGGAGACCTAGGTTCGATCCCTGGGTTGGGAAGATCCCCTGGGGAAGGGAAAGGCTACCCAGTCCAGTATTCGGGCCTAGAGAATTCCATGGACTGTATAGTCCACGGGGTCGCAAAGAGTCAGACACAACTGAGTGACTTTCACTTTCACCTGTCTCCCCTCCCCACTTCCCCCACCTCACTGGAATGTAAGCTCTACCCAAAGCTGAGATCTCTGCTTGCTTTGTTTGCTGACATATCCCAAGGGCCTAGGTTGATGTCTGGCCCATGATAGCTGTTCAGTGTAGGTTTGTTGAGTAAGTGGATGTAATGAATTCTATTTTATGTGGAGCAGTGATGGGGTCAAAATAAGAGGATCCTAAAGGGGAAAAATCTCAAGTAGTGTCAGCAGACTTCCTTGGTCCCTGTCCCCTCTGGGCAGAGGTTTTCCTTTAGCAGGTTATTTTAAGGATGAGGCGTGGTCACTGGAAGAGCACAGGCGCTGGGACTTCCGTGGAGACCAGTGGCTAGGACTCCACACTCCCGATGCAGTGCGCCCAGGGTCGATCCCTGAACGGGGAACTCTATCCCACATGCCACAACTAAGAGTTTGCATGGCGCAAATAAGACCTGGTGCAGCCAAATAAATAAATGTATATAAAAAAATAAATCTAGGCATTGAAGTAGGTGCTTTGCATATATTATCTCATTTAATCTTCTCAACGATGCTGTAACTACTATAGCCACTTTAGAGAAGGACAAATGACAACTCCGAAAGCTGGCTTTTCAGAGGTGGCATGACCAGTTCGGGAGCTACACCAATGATTCTGTCCCGGCAACCTATTCCTCAGGGGACTCCACAAGGACATCATCCCCCTCATCAGAACTAGGAGCTGGTTACCCTCTCTCTGGCTTAACCCCCAGCCAGCACCATTGATGACCTGTCCGACCTTGCCCCGGGGACTGACTCTTCCCCCCCAGTCACCTGATCTCTGGGGACAGCAGCCCAGGAGTCCAGAGCCGCCCGAAGTGCTATCAGAGTATCCATCCTCTGCCCCTCATTTTGGCCCTTCAACTTCTTGATGAGAGTTTGGATCACATGCTTTTTCAGGCATCCTGGACAGGGAGGAGCCTCAGGTCAGGGCGGAGCCTCTGGGGCGGCTCCTCTCTGCCAGACTCCACCTGACTCCACTGAGGTCCCACGGTCGGCCGTCCCCCCAGGACACCAGAGCAGCTGGCTGAGCATAACCGCAGTTCCCAGAACCTGCTCTCTGTCTCCTTCCCACCTCTTCTCCCTCTTCACCCCACCTTCCTCTCTCTGCCCAACAATCTCTCAGATCACTCCCAGACCTGCCAATGACTAGGTTGCAGTTGGGGGGCCGTCCACTGCCTTCTGTCTTTCCCTAAAGGTGGATTGTGGCTACATAGCCTCCTTCCTTCCCTGCCCCTACTCCCACCCAGGGGGGGACCCACTCACCCAGGATGGCCAGGGTTCGACAGGCCTCATACTTCAGTTTCTCCGATCCGGCTTGGGCCTGATTTAAGGGGGTGGAGGGTGGGAACATGCCCTAAGGTGGTGGAATATCAGGAGCTTTCAGGATCAGCTCAGCTTAACTTTTCATTTTACAGGTGAGGAAACCGAGGCCTAGAGAGTGACCTGTTTATGTTCAAACACGGGTGTGGGCAGGGTGGTGTGATGGAAGGACCATAACTTAGGAGTAAGACTGGTGTCTTAGGAGTATCTGGTGTCTGATAGCCACGAGGCCTAGGGCAGGTCACCTGGCCTCTCGGAGCTTTCATTTTCTCATTAGAAAAATGCAGCTACTGCTAACTAGTTCTAGTATCAAAAGATTTAAATGAGATTATGGGTAAGAACACAGCCCACCCCCACCCCCAAAGTCAACTTCTCTGTCAGACAAAGGGGATCTTCAGATCCCCCCTTCCCCATCCTTTAAGATCAAGCTGCCCTTTAAAGGAGCCAAGGGCATGAGCTGGGCACATGTCGCACAAGGCGGCTGCCTCCTTCCAGCATCTGACCCATCATCCTTGGCCCTGGTGGGCCTTGTCTGTGCTCAGGTGCCAAGGCTCTGCAGACCGCAGGCCCTGTGTCCTCCTCTCCTGGACTCCGTGCAGCCCCAGACTCACCACCTGCCACAGTGCGTCCAAGACAAACTTGTCGCTGACCCCCAGGCACCCCAGAGCCTGCAGGAACAGGAGAGAGGAAAAGGAAGAGAGCCTGGACACCACCGCCACGAGCTGCCACCTTCTGGACACTGCTGGAGGTTGTTCTTGGAACATCACTCCCTCCCTGCCCTCCACCTCCAGCATCTTTCTCCTCACCAGCTCAGCCGACATCTACCTGGCCTGTAACCACACCCCTCCACCCTTGCCACTTCTCACCTGGGCTGCGTAGAGCTGTTCATCCTCACTGGGAGATTTCAGGCTTTCTGTGAGTTCCTGCCCATCCAGGGAAGCATGTGGAAGGGAAGAAAGGGACAAATATAGTTCTATCATGCTTCTTTCAAAGTGGAAGGAGCTCACCCATTCCACTCTTCTTCCCCAGCTCCCTTTTGCTGGCGGGGTCTGAGGGTGGAAGGATAGTGTGAGCCCGAGGTAAAGGCATCCTCAGAGTCTCCCCATTCTGCCCCGGCTCCTGCCATGGCCCCTGACCTTTAACCTTTGCCACTTCAGGGGGTCTCCAGCAGGGTCTAAGGGCTTGGACTCCATTGGAGACCTGCGAGTCAGCTTGCTCATGGGGAGATGGAGCTTTTGGCTGAGGGTACCCTCCTTGAGGTACCTGTGGGAGAAATCACACAGGTAGCCCTGGTCCCCTTGTTCCCTTCCTCCTTACTTCACAGACTCTCCTCTGCCTCTGGTCCTCAGCCCAGCTCAGATCAGCTTCCATCTACCCCAGGGTCTCCTCGGGGGTCTGTAGGCTGATTTGGCCCACCCCAGCCCCCCAGCCCTACTCCACCCCTTTCTTCTCTTTCCATCCTTTCTTAGAAGATGGGGAGGGCGTGGAGAACAGGAAGAGACGAAACACACCTGGGGTGATCTCTCATTTTCCACAGTGTCTTCTGGGCCTCCCGTTGCTTTCGGCGATCATACAGGGTATACCAGTGTGTGTAGAGCTCAGGCTTCTTGTAGTAGCAGTAAGGTATGGCATTTGGCTTGCTCGGGTGCTCCCTCCAGCACTCTGGACTTGGGGGAAACTCTTCCTTTGGTGCCTGGAGGCAGGGGCGAGTGGCAGAGCAGCCACAGGGGACATTTCTCAGCCAGGAAAAGGGCCAGGGCGAGAAGGGACTAGACGAGGGAAATACCCTTCAGCCTCTCGTCCTGAAGACACAGCCAGCTCCTAACAAGCTGTGTGACTCGGGCAAGCGACTTTACCCTACCAAGGTCTCAGTCTTCTCATCTGCAAAATGGGGCTAATCATCCTTGTTCTGTACCCCTCCCAAGGTGAAGGACCACTGACATAAAGACTGGGAAACCGTTGCCGGTTTGTAAGTTGATCTGAGTACAGTTGGCCCACTGTATCCACAGGTTCCACATCCATGGATTCAACCAACCATGGGTTCAAAATATTAGGGGGAAAAACAATTCTAAGAAGTTCCCAAAAGCAAAACTTGAATTTGCCATGTACCCGGTAACCCTTTACATACAATTTACATTGTATTAGGTATTATAAATAATCGAGAGAGGATGTGTGTAGGCTATATGCAAACACCACTCCATTTTATACTTGAGTATCCATGGAGTTTGGGATCCCCTGTGGACACCAAGGGACAACTGTCCACAGTTCAGTTAGTTTAGAATTTCAAGGGACTTGAGAAAGTCATCTGGGGACTTCCTGGTGGCCCAGTGGATAAGAATCTGCCTGCCAATGCAGGGGACGCAGGCTCGTTCCCTGGTCCGGGCGGATCCCACATACCAAGGAGCAACTAAGCCTGCCTGCCATAACTACAGAGCCTGCGCTCTAGAGCCCATGAGCCGTGCCAAGAGGAGCCACCACAGTGAGAAGCCCACAGCAGGCAGTAGCTCTCACTCCCCATAACTAGAGAAAGCCCGTGTGCAGCAGTGAAGACCTTGTGCCACCAAAAAGAAAAAAAAGTCATCTGGGCAAGGAGATGAAAAGGCCAGGGGCAGGGGAGACGTGGAGTAAAGAGAGGGGTATTTTGGGCTCCTGCTCATTCACTCAGGCATTCGACAGATTTTTATTGAGCACCTACTATGTGCCAAGTGCTCAGTGCTGGGGAGACAGTTATCATTCCTGTCCTCGTGGAACTTAATAGTTTCATTGGAAAAACAGGATTTCTTCAAATAATCTGTCTTAGACACTTGTGAAACTGCAGCTCTGGTTGTGGCCAAGGGGTTTTAGATGGGTCAGGGGATTTCTCTGAAGATCTGACAAGGATTCATTCTTGTCTCTTCTCAAGCCGTCCTGTCTCTACAACAACTCTCTGAAAAAGAGCTTTGGCTACTGGTTCCCAGTGGGGTGACTGAGACCATCATGAATTCGCAGGTGATTTTCGTGACTTCAGAAAATGGGACATTGACTCACTATAAGCAGGGTTGTCAGATTTTGTAAGGACCAAGCAAATAAAAAACAGGATTGAGACTTCCCTGGTGGGTCCAGTGGCTACGATTCCAAGCTTTCATGGCAGGGGACCCGGCGGTGGGGAGTGATCAATCCCTGATCAGGGAACTAGATCCCACATGCCACAACCAAGACCCAGAGCAGCCAAATAAATAAACTTCTCTACTTCAGTTAAGAACAAACAAACAAAAAACCCCAGGATGTCCCATTGAATTTCGATTCCAGGCGGTGAAGGCAATATTTAGGACATAAGCATGTTGAAAAAGTTCATTGTTTCTCCGAAATTCAAAAATAACTCATTATTAAGCAACTGCCTACACAGCCAAAACCTTACAGATGTTATCTCATAGCCAGCCAACAAAGGGAGCGGGGCAGAGGTTGGCTTGTGACAGAGGCTACTCCTGCGGTTCAGGAAGGGAAAGCCACTTGTCCAAGGTCACACAGAGTTCGTGGCAGCCCCGGGGGTGAGAGCGGAGTTCTAAGTACATGTTTGTATTAGTCATTCAGTGGTGTCCGACTCTTTGTGGCCACATGGACTGTAGCCCACCAGGCTCCCCCATGGAGCCTTCCCCTCGTCCATGGAATTCTCCAGGCAAGAATACTGGAGGGGGTAGCCATGCCCTTCTCCAGGGGATCTTCCCAACCCAGGGATCGGACCCAGGTCTCCTGCATTGGCAGCTGGATTCTTTACCGTCTGAGCCTCCAGGGGAGCATGTAGGGTTCTATGAACCAGCCTTAATGGGGGGGTGGTCTGCTGACCCTCTTCCTCCAGCGAGGCTCTCGGGGTGGCGGAAGTCAGGGGTCTCACCTGGTGACAGGACAAGGAAAGTAGGACGGGAGCTGCAGCTCTTCTGAGTTCTGTGGTGCAAAGGAGACCATGGACAAGGGTGAGCTGAAGAGTTGTCCTTCCGGGCATGCGTTTATCGAGCATTAGCATTTAACGAACATGATATCAGGCACCAGGGACGTAAAGAAGCCACAGTTCCTGTCCTTAAGGGACTTGTACGTTTCTGGTGTCTTGGTCTGTGGAATAGCAGCATTGCCATAGCCTGGAAGCTTCTCAGAAATGCAGAATCTCTCAGGCCTACCAAGTCAGGATCTTTATTTGAGGAAGATTCCTACGCATGTTGAAATTGGAGACACACGGGTCTGGCAGAGTAGGTCTCATCCCTGGCTGCGTATTAGAATTATTTGAGAGAATTTTTTTAACATGCCTCAGTCCTGCATCAGACTAATTGAATCAGATTGTCCAAGGAAGGGACCTAGGCATTTTAGAAAGCTTCCCAAAGGATTCTAATGTAAAAATGGTCAGTGGTTCTCAAATGTGAGTGGCACTAGAAAAAACTAGAGGTCTTGTTTTTTGTTTGCTTGTTTTGGCCATGCTGAGTGGCATGTGGGATCTTAGTTCCCTGACCAGGGGTTGAACCTATGCCCTGCTTTGCAGTGGAAGCAGAGTCTTAACTACTGGGCCACCAAGGAAGTTCCTGGAGGGCTTAATAAAATACAGATTTCCTTATCCCCAGATGAAGACTCATCCCCAGAGTAACTCTGAGGTGCGGTCTGAGAATTCACTTTTTTGGTTGAGGAGGGTGTGGTGCACACGGCATGTGGGGTCTTAGTTCCCTGACCAGGGATTGAACCCCTGCTCTCTGCATTGGTGGCACAGAGTCAACTCCTGGATCACCAGGTAAGTTCTGAGAAGTTGCATGTCTAACAAAATACTGATGCTGCTGATCCTGGGAACATATTTTGGGAACCACTGGTCTACTGGTAAGATAGAACCGTTTACTGGGGATTAATTAACAAAGGGAAATAAATGTGAGGATGGATAGAGGCATAGGTGATCGTGATGAGGGGGTCCTAACCTGGTGGGGAGGAGCAGGGAGGGTTTCCAGAGATTATCCACAAGCTGAGTCTTCAGCGCAAGTAGGAGAGGTAGCCAGACAGATGAGAGGAAGAACAATGGGCAAGAGGAACACCTCGAAACCTTGGCTTTGTGAGAGTGCAAAACAGGTGAGGAAGCAGAAGCTGGGGAGTCACAGAGACATCCCGCCTTAGAGGGCCCTGGAAACTTACCTTGAGGGGTGTATGGAGCCTTGAAAGTACCCAAGGATCCACCCTGACTCTGCCCATAGCTTTGCTGACATCACCCGGACTCCTGCCTGGGAGTGGGGGCCAGGGAACTTCCCTTTTCGGGTCACTATTCCCAACTCCACTCCTGTCCATTCTAACCTCACCTTTGGTCCTTCCTGGATATTCCAGCCATGGGCAGTTGAACATCGCCCTGTTGATGTCAGAGATGTCGACTGATTTTTCGTAGGCCATCCTCTTCTCCTGGGGAGTGGGCAGGGACTACAGGGACAGCTCCCTTGCGAGAGCCGGGGCAGAGCTCAGGGAGACCTGTCGTCTGCGGCACAAGAGGGACTAGTGAGGTGTCTGGGCTTCTAGAGCTAGAAGCCTCCGAGTGTTGAGTGAGAAGATCACCTAGGTGCATGGAACACTCTGGTTCTACTCTGGAGCCCCAGCCCCGGCATCTACTGGCCTGTAGCTTGAGCCAGTCGCTTTCCCTCTGGGAGCTTCACTTTCCTCATCTGAAGGGAGGAAAGCCACGTCTGTCTGGCGAGCTCGAGGGGCGGCGGTGAGGCATAAATTAGAAAAGAAAGTCAAAGCACTTAATGAACCTCAAGCTCACGTAGCCCGTGCTATTTTTTTGTCTCCTCTGAAGTGTTTATTTTTTAAAAATTTTTTTCAAAAACTTTTAATTTTGTATTGGGGTATAGCCGATTAACTGAAAATCGTGTGCCAATATAGTATATTAATGCATATATATGGAATTTAGAAAGATGGTAATGATGATCCTATATGTGAGACAGCAAAAGAGACACAGATGTAAAGAACAGACTTTTGGACTCTGTGGGAGAAGGCGAGGGTGGGATGGTTTGACAGAATAGCACTGAAACATGTATATTACCATATGTGAAATAGATCGCCAGTCCAGGGTCGATGCATGAGACAGGGTGCTCAGGGCCGGTGCGCTGGGATGACCCTGAGGGATGGGATGGGGAGGGAGGTGGGAGGGGGGTTCAGGATGGGGCACACATGTACTCCTGTGGCTGATTCATGTCAATGTATGGCAGAAACCACTACAATAGTGTAAAGTAATTAGCCTCCAATTAAAATAAATATAATTAAAAAACAAGCAATGGTGTGATGGTTTCAGGTGAACAGTGAAGGGTCTCAGCCATACATATACATGTATCCATTCTCTCAAAACTCCCCTGCCATCCAGGCTGCCACACAGCACTGAGCAGAGTTCCCTGTGCTATACAGGAGGTCCTTGCTGATTATCCATTTTAAATATAGCAGTGTGTACATATCCATCCCAAACTCCCTAACTATCCCTTCTCCCAATGATACACATACCTCCTCCTTTGACAGCAAGAAATAAAAGTCTTTTGGTTGTTGTTCACGAACATATTTACTTTATTTCATTTTAGAAAAAAAAGTGAGTTTTTAAAACTATATGAGGACTTCCCTGGTGGTCTGTTTTGCTAAAAGTTTTGCTTTTGTTTTAGGTATGAAGGCTTTGTTAACGAAAGAGACCTCTTGATACACACACTATGCAATTCCAATATCTAATAGAGCATTGTTTGGCTTAATTTCAATATACAGTCATTAAAAGAAAAATAAAAACAACAGGGAAAGGTAACCGCATCTACATCAGCAACTTGGACTGAAGCCTGCATCCAGACTTGAGTGCTGGGAAGTCCCAGATGACAGCAATCCGAAGCCTGAACAAGACCACCTCCATTTAAAGTTTCCTAACACCGTCTGGGCTTAAGGCTCCATGTTTGCTCTGCAAGGGACACAGGTTCGATCCCTGGTTGGGAAACTAATATCCCACATGCTGTATGGTGCTGCCAAAAATTAAAAAATAAAAGAAACCCTTGAACTATTAAAAAAAGTATGAAAAGCAATAATAAAAATGCAAATGTGGACAGACACTCAATTAACATTGATAAGTAGAAATGTCGTCCCTTTACAGATTTTATCTCAAAGTCTATCAGCTGTACGTCAGCTTGCATTGCCGCCAGCAGCCCCCGGCTGTAGAGTCCTGCTTGCTGAGCCACTGCTTCTGGTTGAAGGTTCTGTGTCATTTGTACCACAGAGAATTCCTTTTATTGCTTGTGGTGATTGCTACACCGGATCCCAACGCTCGGCACACAGTGGGCACAGTGGGCACACAGTGGGCAGCTTGCTCTGAGAAACCGCGGCTGCTAAGTCCTCCGACTGGGCCTTCACTTCCAGTAAACTGACATCACGTGCCCTGATGGGCCACATTGAGAAAGACAGCGTCACCTTGTGGCTTTCTGCCGAAAATATTCAAGCTGAATCTCCTTATGGAGAAGCAAACAGACAAACCCCTCTTAAAAACTATTCTACAAAAATCCAATCTGAATTCCTACGAAAATAACAATGTACTTAAAGACAAAGTCTGTTAAATGACATGTTAGCTAAATTCAATATGTACTTGTAATTGGATCCTGGATTAAAGAAAATAATGACTATAAAGGGCATTACTGAACAGTTGTGAGCATTTGATCATGGATGGTATGTGAGAAATTAATATTTTACCAGTGTTAAATGCTACTCATTCTGTGGTTCTGTAGAATGTCTTGTTACTAGGAGATGTACACAGACTGTTAAGCGGGAAATGATATCTCATCTGCAACATTTATTTCAGAAAAAAATGTGTGTGCCAGCCATCCATACGACACACGTGTGCCACGCATGCACACATACGCACAGATAAAGCACATCGATAAAGTAACATTTGAATCTAGATGGGAAGTATATTCTTACAAATTTCAGTAGGTTTGAAATCTTGCAGATTGAAGATGGAAGAGAAAAAAAGCATCAGCTTTGGCACTGGACCTTGGCCCTGGGGGGGTCTAAATGTTCATGGTACCCCCTCCCACCCCCCCCTTTTTTTTGCTTTGGGGCCTTGGGCAAGTTATTTCCATCTCCTGCCGAGGGTTTTCTCCCACTATAAACTGGGTTAGTAACACTAACTGTCCCAAAGTGTTATGAGGATGAAGGATGGTGGAAGTAAGGAGCTGGCAGTGTGTGGCACAGAGTGAGCACTCAGTTAACGCCCGCTCTAATTATGAAGATGTATTTTGCTAAGACAGGTTCACAGGAAAGAACACATCAATGGGAAAGTTGGAATACTCCCACCTGCAAAGTGCTGGTACCCTTGCAGAAAACCACAAAATCCCCCCTTCTCTTTATTTGAAAGAACTGAGGTGTTTGGGAGGAATAGGATGAAAACCCATTCCAGGGGCTTAAAGAAACCACTGCAGGTAAGGGGTCGGGTGGGCTTGGGTGGAAGCCAGCAGAGCAGGCGGAAGGGCTATCCATGGTCTGGGGAAGCAGGGAGGGGTGAGGCAGGGAGGGACAGAAACTCTTGGGGCTCCAGGGCTGGGAGATAGTGACTGCTCTTCTCTCAGAGTAGAAAAACCACCAGTCGCTTTATCTGCCTTGTCCTGCCTATGTGCCTTCTCACAGAGCCTGCCCCCCGGCTCTGCTCACAGCCCCCAGATCCAGGCTGGACACCCAACGGGACAAGCCCTGGATCCAAGGCTTGGCTCACGAGGGAGGGGGCAGTTCTGGAGAGGAAATCAAACCAAGAGTCAGCTTTGCAATCACTTGGAGAATTTTAATGAAAAGCTGATTTCTCCACATTTGCCAGTCCAGCCCTCCCCAGTGAGGGGCCGAGATGGGGGCTCTGGACATGACCAGAGGAGCCCAGTCTCCCGCCCTCCTTCCCCTCCCGAGACGCTGACATCCTTTCTAACTGCAGAGCAGTGGCTGGGCAGGGGCTCTGGAGCTCGGAGCTTAGAGACCTTCTGTGCGCGAGGGCAGAGCCCCAGGAGCCCTGGGGGGCTTTTACAGCAGCTGCTGCGTGGGGTGGAATCGTGCCCTCCCAGAAGAGGGTGGGAGGAGGGCACTGCGGGGGAGCCTCCCAAGCTGCTTAGGACAAGAGCGAGAAGCAGAGTTGGCACAAGTTCAGGTTCAAGGCGTCCTCCACCCTAGCTCAACTCCAAACTGTTGATGTACTCTCGAACCCACTTCTTCTCTGGGTTGGCGCACACCTGACGGTTCTTCCTGGTGATAAAGCTGCAGGAGAGAAGAGAGGGGGACTTGGGCAGTGTGGAGACAGCCAGGTTTGGGGATGAGGGGGACTGAGGCCGGGAGGAAATGATACCGGGTGGGTTATTTTTGGAGCTCCACAATGGTGTTTGTGGCTTTCAAGGAAAGAATGCTTTCTCTTCTGTTGGGTCAAAGGGCTACAAGCCAGAAGCAGCTATGTGCGCACGGTAGCCCTCATGCCCCTGTACAAATACATGTACCCTGGAGAGCTCAGGGAATACAGGGCTCGAGGCGCCCAGGGTTGAGCGGGTCAACCACTCACTAGCCTTTTCTCAGCACTTCCTGTTTTAGAACCTGTGCTGGCTGCTGAAGATGCAGCGAAAAAGAGGCACCCTCCAGAACTGAGTCACGGCTGACTAAGTGCAAGACGAGGCGGCAAAACAAATGGGCAGTGTGGTTCTAGGTAACACAGCGCCTGCCACACGCAGCCACTCAACGAAGGAATCCGTCTGTGGATGAATGGAAGAAGGACTCAAGTGAGTCTTGAGTTCACCACTCACTGGTTAGATCACCTTGGGCAAATCGCTTAGGGCCTCTGAGTCTACACTTACCTCTAAAATACGGAGAGAAATAATTCCTACTTTGCACAATTGCTCAGATGAGATAAATGAGTGTGAATGAGTTTTGGAAAATACCATATATGTGTTGTTATTGGGGTGCTGTGGGGCCTCTGTTTTAGGGTGGATCAGAGCAACATGAGACCAGAGGTTCTGGTAGTGGATGTGGTGGCTTGGAGAGGTTGAGGGCCCTGAGATATGGACACTTGTCAAAGCAATTAACTGGCCGGGATGTGGAGGCCAGCCTACAGGTGTCGATGGTATCAGCTGGAGGGCTCGCACCCTGGGGACCATGGGCTCCGTCCAGCTGCCTGCCCTGCCAGTTTGCTGGGAGCGTGGTTCTCTCTGGGGGATGCCCTGGGCCTGGCCAGCAGTGCTTCTTGAGTTATTCTGTTTAGTAGCTAAGTTGTGTCCGACTCTTTTGCGACCCCACAGACTGTAGCCCGCCAGGCTCCTCTGTCCATGGGATTCTCCAGGCAAGGATACTGGAGTGGGTTGCCACACCCTCCTCCAGGGGATCTTCCCGACCCAGGGATCGAACACGCATCTGCTGCTTGGCAGGTGGGTTCTTTTCCCCTGAGGCGTCAGGAAGGGGCCGGCAGGGCTGCCCGTTCATTCACGGCTTCCTCTCCACCTCACCCTGCCTCCCTGCACCTTTCTCACTTTGCCTTCTCCTGCAGGCCGCTTTCCTGCGTCTTTCTGGGATTTTTTTCAGACAAAGTGAAGGCTTGGGTTGTCTGATGAGGAAGCGGATCTCTGGGCCCCTTTTCCTGCTCTGTCGTGGAGAGCATGTGCTCTCAGGGGAGCTGCTGCACCTTCTCTGAGCTGCGCTCTGAGCGCCCCATCACCTCTCTTTCTCCCCCTTTCTCCACGTGCAGAGAAGAGAAATCGAGCAGAGGGCTGTTCTGAGTTGCCCTCTTGTTTGGGGTCGTGAGGGAGCTTCTGGCGCAGACCCTGCTCTGGGCCAGCCAGGTGTCATACAGGAAATCCTGCCAGCTCACTGTCCTCTCCTCCACCCCACTGGCTTGTGGCCAGGAAATTAAAGGTCAGGAAACCGCCATCTGGAGGCTCCTCCCTGATGAATGCGAGACTGGACGGCAGCCTCCCTTGCCAGGCCATCTCTCCCTGCGCCCCCCGCCTCCGTGGGGACCCTGTCTTGGCCCAACTGCCCTCTACCTTCAGCTGCTCCTCCTGGGGAGCAAGTGTGTTCAGCATCGCTACCCTTTCCCCTCATGTGCTCCCTCAAGTCTCTGGCCCCGGGTGTGGCACACCGTGGGTGCCTAATGAATGTTTATCGAAAGAGTTAGTGACTGGATGAATTGCATTTGCTCATCAAGTTTCACTTCTATGTATCTAAGAATACATTTTTGGGGAGAAAGATGATTAGTTAACGCCTACCAGGCACCTACTTGTGTGCCAAGACATAGTCTAATTTCATTTTTCTTTTTATTATTCTCACTTTGACCCAGGGAGGGAAATACCTTTATTCTCCTCCATTTTGCAGACAAAGAAATTGAGGCTCAGAGAGGCGAAGTGGCGAGCCTGAGCTCACACAGATACTAAGTGGAAGAGCTGGGGTTCCAGGGAAGACAGGCTGGCTGGAGCAGCCGAGATGGTTGGAATGCCACTCTGACCTCAGAAGATCCCCTCCTCCTTTAAAAAGTGCCACAGCTCCGGCCCCAGCCCCGTTTCCTCAGCTCCTAACCCTTCAGCTCACACTCCCTGCTGGACACTTCCACAGGCTCACGGTGCTGGCATCTTCGTCCTTTTTCTGCTTTAATTGGAGTACAACTGCTTTACAAAGTGGTGTCAGTTTCTGCCGTACAATGAAGTGAATCAGCGGTGGACTTCTCCCCACCCCACCATCCCACCCTCTAGGTCACCACAGAGCACCGAGCTGAGCTCCTTGTGCTACCCAGCAGTTCCCACCAGCTCTCTGTTGTACACATGGATATTTATGTCAAACCCAATCTAATTCATCCCACCTTCCTGGGATCTTAGTTCCCCTCTCAAGGATGGAACCCAGGCCCCCCTGCATTGGAAGCACAGAGTCTTCACCACTGGACCACTAGGGAAGTCCCAGCCCTTTCCTTTTAAAGCAGCTCTTCCTTGGGACTTTGGGGGCTCCACGCTTCACCCTTCTCCAGGTGTGGGCTGAAACCTCAGCGTCACCCTCAAGCCCTGTCTCTTCCTTGCTCCTGACCTCACATCACCTCCCAGGCTTGCTGATTCCACCTCGGAAGTTTCCTCACCCCTGTCTCTCCTTCCCTTCAAGTCCTCTTCAGCCTCAGTACCACTCATGTGGACAGCCTCTCCACTGGACCCCTCTTGTCTAGACTTTCCCTGTTCTAGCTCATTTCAGTTTTGATTCCTTGTGGGGACCCTTGAGGCCCTCAATGCTTTTCTACACGGAGACTACAAAAACCTAAAGAGAGTTCTGGCAACATCCCTGCTGCCCAATACACCCTGTCCCTCAGTCCGATCCCAAGTCAAACAGTGCAAACTTGCCCTAAATCCCTTCTCTTAGCTGGGCCCCGAAGCGTTGCCTGTTCCTTCTTTCCTCTTGTCACGTTCTTATAGGGTGTCCTGGTCATTGCTGCATCTAACTGAGACCTGGAAGGGCAGGGGTGGATGTTTACTCCTCTCTGCCTGTCCATAGTAGGTGCTCAAAGAAGGTTTTTCTGTTTCGCTTTTCTGTCCGAAAAATACTTGCTTTCAGAAATAAAATTAGTAGTTCTAAATAGCAAATATATAGTATAGCAATAATTTGAAGAATTCATCAGGACCAAAGGCCAACTCTGAATACCTACAACTCTGGATCCTACAACTTCGCTAGTGCCGCAGGAATTTTTGGAATAAAAAACTTCATCGTGGGTGGTCCAGTGGGTAAAAGACTCCATGCTCCCAATGCAGGAGCCCCAGCTCCATCCTTGGTTAGGGAACTAGATCCCACGTGCCACAACTAAGAATTGGTATGCTGCAACTGAAAGGGTCCTGCAGGCCAGCAGCTAAGACCCAGTACGGCCCAACAAATAAGTAAATATTAAAAACAACAACAACAACAACAACAAAGTCCTCATTATACAGAAAACTTCACGATTGCCCCATTTTCATTCTTTAAGCCTCTATCGTCTTAAACTCCATAAGCAACTATCGCTAATGATCTTACTAGCATAGAAAGAGGAGGCTCCAGAAACAGGCTCCCTCCCTCACTTACTGTGCAAACTTGAGCAAGTCACCGAACCTCTCTGGGTCTGTTTCACTCTCTGAAACGTTGAGAGAATTCGTCGTATCTGTCAGGGATGCTATGATAAAATGTAGAGCTAATGCATGTAAGACATTTGACACACAGCAGGAACTTCCTAGGTAGCAAGAATTATAATTTTTCCAAATGTCATAGCTTGCATGTTTAAAGGAGAATCTCATTTCATTATTTTTTCTTCATCAATCAAATACTATTTTTTTAACATGCTGCAACTAGGGCCTTGACCTTTGACCTCTCCTCTCTAGTTTCTCTGAGGTTGTGGATGGCTTTGATTGGGGGCAGGATGTGGGGGACTGTGGGGTCCTTTTCTGGAAAGGGATGTATGAGTCGATCTTCTCCACTCAGGCATGTTGCAGACCAGGTTCAAGTAACAGTTACATCCATAACGATCAGAGAGCTAACCTAGCCCATCAGAATCAGGGTGGGGGGGTGGGGGGGTGGTGCTCCTCCAGGAACACGTCTAGCTTGTTCCACGATAGCTGGGGAATTTGAATTCAGAGAGGGCAGAACCACAGCTGTTTGAGCAGCTGGAGGATGGGTGGGAATGGACCCGGCACCCTCTCTGAGGGCTCCTCCCAGGGGAGACTGATTCTGGGGCAGGAGTTTTCCCTCCCTCCCCGCCCCCCACCCCCCGAGGGTTCCACGGGGCTGAGACTCACACAACTGCTGCCATGGAGCACTTGCTGCTGGTGTAGAAATATTCCTGGACGTGCTTGCGGGGCAGCGGGCGGGAGAGGTAGGCAAAGCAGCAGGGCGTGGTGTCCGAGGCATCTGGGAGAAGGAGAGAAGGAGACTCCTGGATCCGTCGCCAGTGCACAGTGGGTACTGGCTGGGCGCTTTATAGGATTTATCTCCAGCAGACTATTTTCCTCCTTTGGCTGAAACTGAGGCTCAGAAAGGTAAAGACACTTAGCCATGGACACACAGTGCCAGAGTGGGGATTCTCTCACCTAACCCTTGAGACCAGCTGGCCTCCTTCTTTCTACACCACAGCCTGATGCCTTGGGTTCTCAGGACAGGCTGGGTCTCCTCTGGGCTGGTCTTAGTTCCTCCGCCCTTATTCTTGCCCTCCTAGGATCCTCGGTGGATTCAGAACTTGGTTTCTTTGAGACCTAGGGTGGGTTGTGGGGAGTTTTTTAAAACTCAGACTTCATGACTCAGCCAGGGCACCAAAGAGGGGCCTGAAGATGCATACTGCATCGTGGGCATCTCTGACTGAAGCTACTGAGAGGAGGACGACCCAGTAGTGATATCAGGATGCCCCCGGGAAGGGTCAGTTGCCATTTCTGAACGGAGTAGTAGTGTTTCAGAGCCAAGAAGAACTGGGTTTGAACGCCACTTTTCTTACTTCCTAGCTGCGTGACCCTGAACAGGTTACTTAACCTCTCTGGACTGTCAAGGACAGCTACTCAAAGATTAGATGCAAATATTAAGTAAGATGAGATATGCAAGGCAATCAGCACAATACTTGATCCATAGTGGACATTTAATTAGATTTTGTTATCTGTTCTCTAAATCTATGAACTGGGGAAAGTATGACTGTCCCAGGAGGATTTTAGTCAAGTACTTAGAAACTTCTTAGAAACCCTGCTGGTGATGGCAGACATGAGTTAGTGGTGTTTGCAGGTCAGCTCGAGCAGCCTTTGCCTGTTAGTAACCCCAGTCCACACTCGGTGAGCACCTGCACAGCTTGGGGTGTAGACCTTGAGGACACAGACAAATTGATCAGAGGGGTCCCTGCCATGCAGTGGCTTAGAGATCTATCCCAGACAACTGGACATCTGAGTAAAGCAATGCGGAAGAATATAAATCATAGGAGTCAGATGGTATAAACGCTGCAGTTGAAAAGAAGGCAAGGGCTTCCCTGGTGCCTTAGTGGTAACGAATCTCCCTGCTAATGCAAGAGACACACATTCAACCCCTGGTCTTGGAAGATCCCACATACCCATGGGGCAACTAAATCCCGGCTCCACAACTACTGAGTTTGTGCTCTAGAGCCCAGGAGCCGCAAGTACTGAGCCCAGGCACCCTAGAGCCTGCACTGGGCAACAAGAGAAGCCACTGGAATGCAAGGCACTGCAACTAAAGAGTAGCCCCCTGCTTACTGCAACTGGAGAAGAGCCCACGCGGCAATGAAGACCCAGCACAGCCAAAAAAAATAGATAAAAATAAATAAATATTTATATTTAATATAGAAAAAGGAAAGAAAAGAGGGCGAGATCCGGGCGAGTCTAAGGGCTGGCCCCGGGGACTGTGGAGGTCAGGACTTGGACTTACATGGGGAGGCAGATGCAGGAGCGCAGAGGGCGGCCGCCATCAGGAGGACAGCGAGGGCAGCGGAGAAGACCTTCATGGTAGCTGTGGTCAGAGGCTGGGGCGATCCACGTGCTGATCCTCTGCAGCTCCGGCTGGCTGGCCGTTTACAGGGCGCCCCGCGGCCCTTTATAGACAAGCAGGCGGGCAGACAGGGCGCCCCCCTCGGGGAGTTTCCAAATAGCAGCCACACACTGCTGCTGATAATCATCAGTGAAATTGCACAAAACGGAAAATAAAACTGAAATAGCCTCCGGAAATATATGTCTGTACGAGAGAGAGAGTGTGTGTTTGAGTGAGTGTGTGTGTGTCTCTCTCTCTTCTCACGGCCTTCGCATCCAGAGTGAGCTCATCACTTCCCTCTTGGCCCTCGAGAAGAGCCAGCGCAAGCCGCGGTGGCAGAAAATCTCTTCCACCGCAGACAGCCTGGGCTTTGTTGGCCGGGGCACTCCCTTGTCCTCCCAGAGGTCCGGGAGCTGCTTCCCCCCGGGGCAGGAGGAGGGGCGGAACGACCAGATGGAGCCTGGGTTCCCTGGTTCCCATGCAGTGCCCCGTCCATGAAGCACTGCTCGTCGTGATGAGATCTGTCATTGGGGCATGCTTGAAACCGAACCCAAGTGGCGGTCTGGATTAGACCCGAGGTCCTCCTTCTGTTTCAAAGCGTTAGATACAGTCAATGTTCATCAATTCCTATTTGGGTAATTCAGAATTAGTGACAGTTTGGCCTGGGCTGAAGTTGACTTCTGAGTTATCTAAAAGTGTCTACTGACAGTGATGAAGGCAAACACATTTCAAAAAGTGTAATTTTAAAAATATAATCTTATGCCAAGGATGTTTCTTGCTAGCTACTGTCACATATGTAACTTGGCAGCTGACGAGGACTGAATTACCCAGAATGGGGAGAACTTGTTTCTTTTCTTCTTTGTGAAGACTTGAGGCAGGATGGTTGTTATTCTCCTTTTATAGAAGTGAACACTAAGCCTCAGAAGAGGTCATTAAGGTCCTCATAGCACACTGCAGGAAGTGAGGCTTGAACCCAAGTATTTCTTTTCTATTTTTTTCAGACTGACTTCAAAAATGAACCATGGTTGATTTACAAATTGTGTTAATTTTAGGTGTACAGCAAAGTGATTCAAATATATATGTATAGATAAATTTATATCTATCTCCATATACATATGGGCTTCTCAGGTGGCACAGTGGTAAAGAATCTGCCTGCCAATGCAGGGAACGTAAAAGACTCAGGTTTGATCCTCGGGTTGGGAACATCCCCTGGAGGAGGAAATGACTACCCACTCCAGTATTTTTGCCTGAGAAATTCCATGGACAGACGAGCCTGGTGGGCTGCAGTCTATGGGGTTGCAAAGAAGTCGGACACGACTGAGCACACACACACACACACACACACTGTATATTCTTTTTCAGATCCTTTTCCATTATAGGTCATTGCAAGTTACTGAGCATAGTTCCCTGTGCTGTACGGTAGGCCTTGTTGTTTCTCTGTTTTGTGTATAGTAGCGTGTATCTGCTAATTCCAAACTCCTAATTTATCTCTCTGCCTCTGCCTTCTCCCTTTGATAGCCCTAAGTTTGCTTTCTATGTCTGTGAGTCTGTTTCTGTTTTGTCAATAAGTTCATTTGTATCATTTTTTTTAGATTCCACATATAATTTATATCACATAATATTTGTCTTTCTCTGACTTAGTATGATAATCTAAGATATCTGACTTACCTCACTTAGTACGATTGTCTTTAAGTCTGTCCATATTGCAGCAGAATAGCACTATTCCATTCTTCTTTTATGGCTGAGCAATATTCCCTTGCATATATGTACCACACCGTCTTTATCCATTTATCTGTCTGTGGACACTTAGGTTACTTCCTTGTCTTGGCTATTGTGAATAGTGCGGTTATGAGCACTGGGGTGTATGTATCTTTTCAAATTAGAGTTGTCATCTTTTCTAGGTATATGCCCAGGAGTGGAAATGCTGGATCGTATGGTAACTCTATTTTCAGTTTTATAAGGAACAAGGAACCTCCATAGTGTTCTCTTTAGTGACTGCACCAGTTTATGAACCCAAGTACTTCTGATGACCATGCTCAAGCCCTTTCCACTGACCCCCATTAAGTTAAGCTGTTCATCCTCTCTAGGTGCCAGGTTTATTGTTCTAAACCTATAAGAATCCTCTTATTACCTCCTGACCTATTAATCAATTAGCAATAGAAAATACAGTTTTGGAAAACACAGGCCACGTCATTCAAAGAAATAAATTGCAAGCACTTAAGAAACATCCAACCTTCTACACAAAATGATCTGCCTGTTTGAATTGCTCCCTTCACAGAATCCCATTAGTCCCCAGACACATGGGAGGCTGTGTTGCCTAGTGGTTAAGAGCAGGCACTATGGTGTTTTTCTCCTTTATGAGCCAGGTAGCTTCCTACAAGTTACTTCATCTGCCTGGTCTCAGTTTCCTCATCTATAAATCAGGGATAATAGTACTGGCTCCTCCCATAGCTGCTGAGACAATTAAGATCCCATAATGTGCTCATGCTTGTAAAGGTCTTAGTACAATTCCTGTTAAGTACTTCATAACATTAGCTAATGTTATTAGCTATTATCATCATATTATTATTAAGAGTAAGAAAATGGCAGTCTCTTTAAGGATATTCTATACTGTAGGGTTTTCACTGATTTAAACCGGACCCCCCCACTCCTACCGTTGATATGGATTAGTGAACTTTATTGTAGCTGTTTAGTCACTAAGTCGAGTACCCCTGTTTTGTGACTCTGTGGACTGTAGCCCGCAGGCTCCTCTGACCATGGGGTGTCCCAGGCAATAATACGAGAGCAAGTTGCCAAGCCATTTCCTTCTCCAGGGGTCTTCCCGACCCAGGGATTGAACCTGTGTCTCCTGAACTGGAGGTAGATTCTTGACCGCTGAGCTGCCAGGGAAGCCTGAATTTATCACAGAGACTAATTTTAAGCAGGGGTGAGTTGAGGCTTAGAGAGGTTAAATGACCTGCTTAAGGTCACATAGCCTAAAGTGGTAGAATTCAACATGGAACCAAGGTTTGTCTGGGTTCCTAGCTTTCCACCACACTGCACTGTTTCTGGAGAAATCCTGAAACTTTTGCTAAGGCCCAGTTTCCCACGTGAGCTCCGTTTCTGTTGCCTTTCCTGGATCTCAGCTTCCCTTTTTCAGGAAGAAAGGAAAGTACTTTCCTGGATGCCAAATCTGCTGAGTTGGGACTCGAGCTGAGGACAGAGATATGGGAACCACAGATGGACCAGATTCATCCCCATTTTTAAATCCAAGTGAACCTTTCTGGTGGGTGTGTGTGTGCCTGTCAGTATATAAGTGGTCGTGGAAATGGGGGTGTGGTTTGCAGGGCTGGTTGCTAAGCAGGAATAGCAGTGGGCATGTCAGGACTATTTTCTTCCCTTTCGGTGGTTCCAGTGGATTGTGGGGTTGCAGAGGAGAGAGAAGAACCCAATTGTGATTCACTTCTGCCCTTTCTCCTGTGTGAAATCAGACTCATGGAGTCAGTGTATCTGTGGCTCAAAGGTACTGATTCCAGGAGGAAATCAAAACACCTGTGTGAACAGTTTGGTACCTGGTGCAGGGTGTGTCCAATGAATGGCAACTATCATTAAGACTCACCCAGAATTTTATGTTTCTGAAAACCAGGACTGCCTGCCCGTCTGACTGAGCACACGGTGGTTGAGAGGATCTAGGGAAGTGATGATGGCCGATGTGCCTAGGGACCAGGGGAGGTACAGACGCCATGAAGATGCCTCTGCCCTCCCTGTCCTGCCAGTGTGCCTAGCTAACACCGCTCCTTCCACAAATTGTCACTGACAATTGCTGTGAGCCAGGCAACCCTCTCTTGGGACCCGGAGGGAGCCAGTCAAAGGCCTGCCCTCTGGAGCTTCTGTTTGTGGGTGGGGGAGGGGGAGCCAACCCAGGACAAGGAAAACAGACTCCTTTCTGTGTTTCACTCCTCTTGTTTTCACTCCCTGGATACAGTAACAATGTCGTATGCTTTTTTTTTGTTGTTGTTCCAATTTGTTTATTGCATCGTTTCCCTGCGTTCCAACAAATGTCTTGGACGTGACTGATGCTAAATTAATGCTGGTTTATGGGCTTCCCTGGTGGCGCAGTGGCTAAGACTCTGCACTTCCAAGGAGGGGGCCTGGGTTCCATCCCTGGTCAGGGAACTAGATTCCACATGCCCCAACTAAGCATTGGCAGGCTGGAATTAAAGATCCCTCTTGCCACAACTAGGACCTGGAGCAGCCAACTAAATATGGGGAAGGATACAGGCACCGATGCGTCGACCCCCTACCTCACGTGTGTTCCACCCCTGTCCCCCGCAAGGGGACCTGCGGTGTCCCCGACCTCTCGTTTGCACCCGGCCCCTCCTCTTTGCCCGTACCAGCCCGAGGCCCAGCGCGGGATGGAGAGGAGGGCGCGGCACGCCGAGGCTGGGAGGCCCGCGAGGGGCGCCCCCTTCCCTTTAGACGCCCCTCCTTCTGTCCTGATCGTGCCCTCCACCCTGGCCCCTCGGTCTAGGCGGGAAGGGCGCCTTCCCGACCGCGGGGATGAGACGGGCGCCCGCCAGGGTGGGCCGCTGGCGGAGAGGCGGAGCCCCGCAGAGGGACGAAGGGAGGTATGGATGCTAAGAACCAGATGAAAGCTGTGAACGCTTTCCACAAACACGTGGAGACCGACCCAGACACACGCACACATCACTTTGCATGTAAGAGGTTCATAGACCCAGCAGGATCCTTGATGGGCCTCTCGAGTTCAGACAGCTGGTTCTCTGTCCTGAAGGAAACCAGACGCACGCTGTCCCCGGCCGAGTATGGCCCCTCCTCGGCCCTTCTGGCCCAATCTTTAATTTTCTCTTTCTTTAGTTAATCTGGCCGCCTGCCCAGCCTAACACTGTGACGTTAGGAAACCAAAGGCAGGCAAAGAAAGTGAAACCCCATGTCCTCTGGATTCCAAAGCTTTGCTCTGACCTGGAGTTCCCCGCCCCGTGACTGTGTGGGGAGTGGCTCTGGCTTTTCTGGTGGACATTAAAAAGAAAAGAGAAAAAACGTCCAGAGCCAGGGAAATTCCCTCCATCCTCTAGGAATCCCAGTCGGGGGGCCCTGAGAGAAGTCAGCAGCAAAGTCATTTCCTCTGGATGACCCTTAATTGTCTCCATCCACAAGTTAGAGAGGGGGCTTCCCTTATGGCTCAGTGGTGAACAGTCTGCCTGCCAAGTCAGGAGACACAGGTTCCATCCCTGGATCGGGAAAATCCCCTGGTGACGTGAATGGCAACCCACTCCAGTATTCTTGCCTGGGAAACTCCTTGGACAGAGAAGCCTGGCGGGCTGCGGTCCATGGAGTCTCAAAAGAGCTGGACACGGCTGAGCAACCAAACAGCAAGGCAACAAATTGGAGATTTGCTCTCTGATTGTGTTTTTCTTCTGCACCCTCCTTAACACGAGTGACTATCTCAGGCTTAAGCCAGGGTGCTGCTGTCTTCCGCTGTGTCTGCAGGGCCCCCTGGGGTAGGTGCTAGTTTGTGAGGGTGGCGGTCTTTAGGGGGCGGCAGTGTGAAGGTGAAGGGGAGGCCTCCCAGTTGATGCAGGGAGTTTGCCCAGGTGGGAGCGGGATCTGAACCCCTATTCAAGACTTTTCCTGCTCCATCTTGCCCTGTCCTTTGATGCCGAAAGCTCAGCTTCTCTGTATACCGGTTCTGAATTTTCGAGACAGAGCTTTTCGTGAAGTAGAAAAGAATCGATTTATCACTTTTCCAGGCAAATGGGACCATGGCAGGCTCATGCCTTCAAAACCACTTGGGGAAGATAATGAGAAGTTTTATAGAAATTGTTGAAAGAGTGCGTAATCAGCTCTTGGCCATTCTTCTGATGGGTTGGTGGTGAGATAAGGAGGAGTCAACATCATCAACCTTCAGGTCCAGCGGGTCTGGGGTCTCCAGGCTTGTGGGCAAGCAGGCCATACTTCTCCCTCCTGCAGAGGATTTCAGTTTCTGCAAAACAGCTCAAAGATATTGTGTGTATCCCTTGATGGGGAACCAGGACCTTGCCCCAAGGCTGCTCTTGACTGTTTCTGCCTGATCTCTCATCCCCTCCTTTCCCTATTTAACAACTGTCTGAATCTGCCCAGTGGAATTCAGGGAAAGTCATGAAGGCCATTAATCAAAGAAATGGGGGACACAGAAAGCCCTGTGCTCAGGAGGCCCAGGCGGCCCTGCACGGTATCTCCTGTTGGCCCAGCTGCGGTTTGCTCGTCCTGTCGTCCTGTTCTGGGCCGCCCTTCCCTTCCCCATCCCCCGGTACATTTCACTGTCAGGGCACCGGCCATCACACCCGGGCTCCGGGTTCAACCACAGCGAGGTCGAAGGGCTGCAGCTGCTCAGCCTCCCTCTGTTCGCGCCTTCACCACACAGGACAGGGGCTGTGTGCGCCCTGCTTGTTTACTGCGGGTGGAGACCACAGGTGGTGTGTGCGCGTGTGCTCACCCCTTTCACTTCGGGGCAGGTTGGGGAGGCGGGACTGGAGGAGCCCACCGCAAGGCGCCCTGGAGGTGGGGCATCGAGGCCTGGACAGAAGGATCCGTTCTTCCAAAATTGCTGGGGATGGGGGACGGGGCAATTCCAGGGCCTCCTACTCCTGACGCTTGTGAGTCTGTTCTTTGTTTCACTCTGCGTGCTTGTCGGAGGCTTCCCTTTCTCTGTACTCACTTTCTGAGCCCCCTTCCGCTGTCCCTAGACCCTAGGAGAAAGCCTGGCGAAGGCGGGGACAAACTTGGGGCTGAAATCAAACAGATCATTTACTCTCTGTATGTCTTTGGTCGAGTTATTAACTCGTCTACACTTCGGTTTCCTTTCTAGAAACAGGGCAGAAACTCCTAGCTCCTGGGACTTTGCTCCAGAGGATGAAAGGAGGCAACCAGTTGACCGCCCATCACCAATCCTGGCACCGGCATATAAAGAAAGCAATGCCTTCTCTCTGTCCTCCCAAATGTCAAGCTCCAGCGTTTCCTCCCTCATGGTACCCAGGCCCCAGCCTACCCCTGCTCAGGGGAGGTATTCATCTCAGCTCATCATCAGGAGACATGGGGGCAGGTGAGGGAAATTGACGGTGATTTTCCACTGGCTGTCCGGCACTGTGCTGGATATTTTAGGCATTGCTAGATATTTCAGGCGTTATTTTGTTATTAGGCAGAAAGCACACAAAAAACAGGAATGACCCAGGCCTGCCTTGACCTTTCCTGCCTTCTGTGTGGCAGATTTCAGAGACTCAGGCCCTGGATTTCTCACTCTCTGAGCCTGGCCGCTGGGTGAGACCTGGTCCCCACTTCCCCTTTCCTGGCTGGCCCTGCAGGCCAGCACACAGACCCTGTTTTCAAAGAGTTTCACAGACAAATTGACAAAGGAAGTAACACAAATTTCAGAATCTCACAGGGCTCTGTGGCTGTGGTCTGGATTCTGCCCCCTTTTAAGAGCTGGTTCTGAGACGCCCCTTGACCTCTTGCCTGTTGCAGCCATGCCTGGGGCTGGGGGTCTGCAGTCTCCTGTTTCTTTTCCAACCTGCCCCCCACCCACCCCTGGCTGCAGAGCGTTCAGGCCACAGAGAGAGGGACTTTAGGACCTCCCGAGGCATTCTCAAGGAAATCCCCTTGGGGAATTTTCTCAAAATGGGATTTGGAAATTCTGCACCTGAGTCACTCCTGACAGAGGCAGCTCTGGACAGTGACAAAAGGCGGGGACAGGGCTCTGGGCCCAGTTCAGCTCCAGACCTCTTTGTGAGATGTTGGCAGACCTCTGCCCTTTGTGGCCCTCCGTTTCGTCATCTAGGAAGTAGAGTTTTGACAGTATTGTTTCTGAGGCCGTTCTCGGTTAAAAGCTATAAAACTAGAGGATTTGTGGTATCCTGAAGGAGAGTTGGGGGTGCGTGTCCTAATGCCCCTAAAATTGATTCACATCACTTCTCCTGCAGGTAAGGCTGAGGAGTTATCTTATCATCTCTCCTTCCTTCCCGCCCAAGGGAAGGGACTCACCTTACCACTTAGCTCGTGAAGTCCTTGCGTGGGCCGTACGGGTGGGTCCTTTCACTTCACTCCCTCCTCGCTCCTTCCATTTCTCTACACGGCCCCCCTTTCCATTCATTTCTACGTCTGTGACATGTAACATTCTTTGGGGCTTCCCTGGCAGCTCAGTGGTTAAGAATCCACCTGCCATCGAATAGCCAAAGCAATCTTGAGAAAGAAGAATGGAACTGGAGGAATCAACTTGCCTGACTTCAGGCTCTACTACAAAGCCACAGTCATCAAGACAGTATGGTACTGGCACAAAGACAGAAATATAGATCAATGGAACAAAATAGAAAGCCCAGAGATAAATCCACGCACCTGTGGACACCTTATCTTTGACAAAGGAGGCAAGAATATACAATGGAATAAAGACAATCTCTTTAACAAGTGGTGCTGGGAAAACTGGTCAACTACTTGTAAAAGAATGAAACTAGATCACTTTCTAACACAGCACACGAAAATAAACTCAAAATGGATTAAAGATCTAAATGTAAGACCAGAAACTATAAAACTCCTAGAGGAGAACATAGGCAAAACACTCTCCGACATAAATCACAGCAGGATCCTCTATGATCCACCTCCCAGAATACTGGAAATAAAAGCAAAAATAAACAAATGGGATCTAATTAAAATTAAAAGCTTCTGCACAACAAAGGAAAATATAAGCAAGGTGAAAAGACAGCCTTCTGAATGGGAGAAAATAATAGCAAATGAAACAACTGACAAACAACTAATCTCAAAAATATACAAGCAACTTATGCAGCTCAATTCCAGAAAAATAAACGAGCCAATCAGAAAATGGGCCAAAGAACTAAACAGACATTTCTCCAAAGAAGACATACGGATGGCTAACAAACACATGAAAAGATGCTCAACATCACTCATTATTAGAGAAATGCAAATCAAAACCACAGTGAGATACCACTTCACACCAGTCAGAATGTCTGCGATCCAAAAATCTGCAAGCAGTAAATGCTGGAGAGGGTGTGGAGAAAAGGGAACCCTCCTACACTGTTGGTGGGAATGCAAACTAGTACAGCCACTTTGCAGAACAGTGTGGAGATTCCTTAAAAAATTGCAAATAGAACTACCTTATGACCCAGCAATCCCACTTCTGGGCATACACACCGAGGAAACCAGAATTGAAAGAGACACATGTACCCCAATGTTCATCGCAGCACTGTTTATAATAGCCAGGACATGGAAACAACCTAGATGTCCATCAGCAGATGAATGGATAAGAAAGCTGTGGTACATATACACAATGGAGTATTACTCAGCCGTTAAAAAGAATTCATTTGAATCAGTTCTGATGAGATGGATGAAACTGGAGCTGATTATACAGAGTGAAGTAAGCCAGAAAGAGAAACACCAATACAGTATACTAACACATATATATGGAATTTAGAAAGATAGCAATGATGACCCTGTATGCAAGACAGCAAAAAAGACACAGATGTGTATAACGGACTTTTGGACTCAGAGGGAGAGGGAGAGGGTGGGATGATTTGGGAGAATGGCATTGTAACATGTATACTAACATGTAAGAATCGAATCACCAGTCTATGTCCGACGAAGGATACAGCATGCTTGGGGCTGGTGCACGGTGATGACCCAGAGAGATGTTATGGGGAGGGAGGTGGGAGGGGGGTTCATGTTTGGGAACGCATGTACACCCGTGGTGGATTCATGTCAATGTATGGCAAAACCAATACAGTATTGTAAAGTAAAATAAAGTAAAATAAATAAATAAATAAATTAAATAAAATTTAAAAAAAAAAAAAAGAAAAAGAATTCACCTGCCAGTGCAGGAAGCACGGGTTCGATCCCTGGTCCAGGAAGATCCCATGGTCTGCGAGACCACTAAGCCCTTGTGCCACAACTGCTGAGCCCACGCGCAGCTATTGCAGCCCGCGCGCCCTGCAGCCCGCGCGCCCTATAGCCCGTGCTCCACAACAAGAGAAGCCACCGCAATGAGAGGCCCGTGCACTGCACCTTGAGGGTAGCCCCCGCTGGCTGCAACTAGAGAAAAAAAGTCTTCATGGCAGTGAAGATCCAGCACAGCCAAAAACAAATAAAATAATAAAAAATAAAATTCTTTGTTTCTTAGTGTAGACAACAACCCTGGCTAACTTAAGCAGGAGGGTATTGTACTGGGGCAATGTTGAGTAGTTCACAGAATGGATAGAGCATTGGAGAACCTGACTTGGAAAAAGGGCAAGTGAGAAACCAGGGTATCTGGGCGGCAGTACTACTGGACAGTCTCATCAGGGTACCGCTGTTGAAATAAATGCCCCCCAGCCATTTTTTCTACCCACATCTCAGTCTATTAAAGATTCAGAGTCCTAGGGGAGGGAGGGTAGACAGCCAAGCTGGTGTCATTTGCTTACTTCTTCGCTGGGAGCGGACAGAACTCTGGGATTTGCAGTACCACTGAGAACGTATACCATGGAGGAGAAATAAGTCCACGAAAGGACACTGCTACTACTACTGCTAAGTCGCTCCAGTCGTGTCCGACTCTGTGCGGCCCCATGGACGGCAGCCCACCAGGCTCCCCCGTCCCTGGGATTCTCCACGCTAGAACACTGGAGTGGGTTGCCATTTCCTTTTATCAAGATTATATTTGGAAGGGGGAATGGATACTGTGCAAGGAACTTAAAAAACAGACACAGAAACACATTAAACCAATACGAAACCCAACCATCCACCCATTCATCTATCCATCTATCTATCTATCCTTCGGCCAACCAAGAAACACACTTCTAAAAAAACCTAAAACCTTTTATTTTGTATTGGAGTATAGCTGATTAACAATGTTCTAACAGTTTCTGGTGAAGGGGGAAGGGACTAGGCATACATAGACATGTGTCCCTTCTCCCTCAAACTCCCCTCCCATCCAGGCTGCCACAAAACATTGAGCAGAGTTCCCGAGCTATTGCAGTAGGTCCTTGTTGGTTATCTATTTTAAATATAGCAGAAGAAACACAATAAAAAAAACTTTTTTTTTTTTTTTTTTTTGGTCTGTGTGACATGTAGGATCCTAGTTCCCTGACCAGGGATGGAACCTGTGCCGTCTGCATTGGAAGAGTGGAGTCTTAACCCCTGGATCACCAGGAAAGTCCCTGAAGAAACACATTTTTTATTCAGCACCGCTGGCTCAGACGGTAAAGCGTCTGCCTGCAATGTGGGAGAACCGGGTTCGATCCCTAGGCTGGGAAGATCCCCTGGAGAAGGAGATGGTAACCCACTCCAGTACTCTTGCCTGGAAAATTCCACGGACTGAGGAGCCTGGTAGGCTACAGTCCATGGGGTTGCAAAGAGTCGGACACGACTGAGTGACTTCGCTTTCACTTTCATGCACCAGAGGCCAGACCAGGAACTTAGAATGCAAACCCATCCATCATAAATATCCCAAGAGTCTGCTTGGATGTACCTACAAAGGATGTATATGTGGCGCTGAGACAAAGACGAGGACCCAGAGAAAGGAATTCGTGTCCATCCACGCACTGGAGGGCCTCTAACAACGTTTCTAGGGACGGAGTGGCTCGTTTTGCATGTGGGCAGACAAGGGATGGTTTTTGTGGATGTGTATTGCAGGAGATTGCTCACCACAAGGGCACAACAGGATGTGGCCAGGATGAAGCCTCTTAATCCTAGGTTCTGCCTCTAGTCTCTACCTCTCTAGCAGTAGGGAAGTCACAGTTCCTTTTCAACATCTCTCAAATGGGGACTGTGAGTATTAGAACCCCTGCCCGGTATAACTCAGGGAACTTCTGTGAAGGTGGGGTGAGTTAGTAGGTGGGAGGTACTTTCCAAGTGCAAAGACAGAACTGTTTTTGCCATGCTTACTTCTGTCTCCAGAATGGCTAATGAGAACACTCCTGGCTCACGCGTCCCTCTCACTTCTTTCCAGTCCTCACTGCCCTCCATCTAGCGGTCACCCTGGAGAGGGTCTGTTGAGATTTTTGGTTCTTTAGGCTGGTGGATGAATGTCCAGGATAATCACTGCTACTCACCTTGGAGCTGTGAATGGCCAGGGCTCTGTGGGCCCTTGCAGGTTGGAAACAGCCCCTGGGTGAGTGTGTGTGTGTGTGTGTGGGGGGGGGGTGGGGGGCAGGTCCTGGTTTCTTGTAGAGGGGAATACAGTGACTCAGAAAGCCCTAAAAAAACGTGGGTGGCTCAGCTACTTTCAGTTCACAGTAGAAAGGAGATGGTTCTCCAAGTTTTTGCTAAGTCAGCACAAGAGATTAGAGGTGAGATCAGAAGGTGAAGCAGATAGTCTGGAAATTGACCCATACTTACAGGGACCCAGGCCATGACCCTGGGTGAAGCTTGTCGGTTCCCAGTGCCTGTGTTGTCATCTGTGAAATGGGTGGCTTGCCTGTTGGTGGTGCTGCCTCGTCTTTGTCACTTGTCCTAGGATGAATGTCTGGCCAGGCACAGGCCTGCCTGTCTGCCCCCAGCTTGTCTCTTGCAGCCAACAATCATTCCTCATATGGAAAGTACTCTCTGCGCTGCCTTTCATTGCTGTGGTCTACACACACTGCCACGTCTCTGGAGGGTTGCATAGCAAAACCCATTGAAATATTAAAAGCGCATATTGTATTTAATAAGCACAGGCAATTCTACTTCTAGGAATTTATCCTTCATTCATACGCACACGTGCACAAACTTAATATATACAAGATAGTCATGGTTGGTAATGGTGAAGGCTGCAGACAGCCTCACTGTCCATCAGGAAGGGACTGACTGGGGCTTCCTCCATGACTCAGTGGTAAAGACTCTGCCGGCAAAGCAGAAGCTGCAAGAGATGTTTGTTCAGTTTCCGGGTGGAGAAGATCCCCTGGAAGAGGGCATGGCAATCCACTCCAGTATTCTTGCCTGGAGAATTCCATGGACAGAAGAGCCTGGTGGGCTACAGTCTGTAGGGTTGCAAAGAGTTGAAAATGACCAAAGGGCCTGAGCATGCAAGGGGCTGATTAATCTGGCACTTCTGTATAATGGAATTTTAGGCAGCTACTAAAAAGAATAATGTAGTTCTTTATGAGCAGATATGAAATGATGTCTTAGGTGCAAGAGGCAAGAAACAGAGCAGCTTTTGAAGTGTGCTACATGTGTGTGAAAGAAGAAAACTCATCTATGCTTGTAAATGTACAGATTCTCTTCTGGAGGCTCTTGGGAAACTGGTATTAACTACCTTCCCTTCCTATCAGAAAGGGCAATGCAAAGGAGGCCTAGGGGTAGGGATAAGAAGGGTAGTGCTTTTTTTTTTAATCTTTCAGACACTTAAAACATGAGTTTAGGGACTTTCCTGGCAGTCCAGGGGTTAAGACTCCAAGCTCTTAATGCAGGGGGCACGGGGTTCAATCCATGGTAAGGGAACTAAGGCCCTACATACTGCATGGCAGAGCCCAAAGGGAAAATGTGAGTTTATTTAGGACAAAAGTACATTTTGAAAAATTGACATGAGTCATTCTTTTTAAATTTATTATTATTGTTATTATTTTTTACTTTTTGGCCACAATGCAGAGCATGTGGGCTCTTAACTCCCTGACCAGGGGTTGAACCTGGGCTCCCGGCATTGGAAGCGTCGAGTATTAACCGCTGGAGCACCAGGGAAGCCCCAACATGTATCATTTTAAACAATATAACCATTCAAAATTATTAAAGTATTTATTTTAAGTTTCTGGTAAAAAAAAATTACCCTTTTTACATGACTCCTTCACCCAACTTGGTTGATTTTTTTCTTTAAAAAAATTTTATTTTATTTTGGAATACGATTTTGCTGACAAATGTCTGTATAGTCAAAGCGATGGTTTTTCCAGCAGTCATGTATGGATGTGAGAGTGGTACCATAAAGAAGGCTGCGTGCCTAAGAACTGATGCTTTTGAACTGTGGTGTTGGAGAAGACTCTTGAGAGTCCCTTGGACTGCAAGGTCAAACTAGTCCATCCTAAAGGAAACCAGTCCTGAATATTCACTGGAAGGACAGATGTTGAAGCTGAAGCTCCAATACTTTGGCCACCTGACTCGAAGAGCTGACTCGTTAGACTCTGATGCTGGGAAAGATTGAAGGCAGGAGGAGAAGGGGGCAACAGAGGATCAAATGGTTGGATGGCATCCATGGGCATGAGTTTGAGCAAACTTCAGGCGAGAGGGAAGGACAGGGCAGCCTAGTGTGCTGCAGGCGCAGAGAAAGACATGACTTAGCGACTGAACAACAGCTGATTAACGATGTGTTTCATGTGTTCAACAAAGTGACTCAGTGAAACAGATACATGTATCTGTTCTTTTTCAAAATCTTTTCCCATTTAGGTTATTACAGAATATAGAGCAGAGTTCCCTGTCCTCGTTGATTATCTATTTTAAATGTAACAGCGTGTATATGTCAGTCCTAAACTCCCAATTGATTCCTCCCCACCAGAGGGATACCATTTTTGTATCTTCAGAATTTAGTATCATGTGCATTTTCTGTCAGTTTATAAAGAGTCATCTGGCAGGAAGTGCCCAGGAGTCCCTTGGCATTTCAAGCTTGGTCTTAGAGTCTCTTTAATCTCTAAGTCCAATGAGGGACCCAGGTCTCACGGGGGTGGGATGGCTCACCCAGAGGCTCATCCTTGCTGCAGTCTCTCACCCAACCCCTCATCCCACCAGCTTTTAGAATCGTGCTTTGACCCCCAAAACACAGCCTTCTGTGGTTTCCCCTAGAAGGAGACCAATGTCTGGGCCTTGGGAAGGAGGGGCGTATTTCTATCTCCTCCGAGAGAGGGTGTTGCGTAGTGGAAATTGCACAGGCCTTGCAGTTGCACAAGCTTAGTTTCAAATTCCAGCTGCTGCTGCTGCAGCTGTGACAGTTCAAGAAACTGCCGTGATCTTGCTAGATGGTCTGCTCATCTGTAAAACGGGCTGACTGCTACTGAGCCCTGGGACTGGAAAGACGAGAGGAGGTCATTGTGTATAGTGCCTGGCACACAGCAGCTGCTCAGTGAATAGCTGCAGCTGCGCACATGGTCACTGAGGTCAGGGTGACCTCTTCTCGCGAGGGAGGGAAGAAACAGTGGTGGTTGGAATTGATGGCCCCCTGGGCTTGGCCCCTTGCTGGGTAGAGGTGAAAGGGCATGGTGCCTGGCAGCCAGCGGGGAACAGTGCCTGCCTGCTAGGGGTGCTTGGTGATTAGGTAGTCTGGAGAGCCTCGAGTCTGCAGCCGCCTCTCTGTAGCTCTGACGTCTGGGGATGGTGTGGTCGGCCCCAAGGTGACTGTTTGCAGGACGGGACTTGCCCTGGTGTTTGCCCTGGTAACTCTGGTCAAGGAAGAGCCTGACTCAGGAAGAAGCAGGAGTGCTGGAAGCTGCTCTGTGAGGCTGGCATGACCCCAGCATCAGGGGTTCTTATCTCCTGGCTCCACACGTGACTCTGCAGCACACTGGCCTTTCCTGCCACTTGGGAATTGTTTTAAAAATGGGGTTTTCCTCCTAGCTACAGAAACATCCAATCCTCCAAGGAGGGGCAGTGGTGGAGACCACAGAGTTTAGAGTAAGGCCCGCCTGGGTTTGAGTTCTTGCCTGGATGTTGATTCACTCGTTGGCTGTGTTCTTTAACTTTGCTCAGCCTCAGTTTCCTTGTCTGTGAAATGGGGGTAATAATGCTGCCTACTTTGCACTGGGAGGATTCACAGAAATGTATGAGGCAGTACAGAAATGTTGTCTCAGGAGAGCTGGTTAAAGTTGAGCTGATTGCTCTAAAATGAGGGCTAAAATCTTCTTAGGGAGGGAATTACTTTTGGGTTTGGGGAAAAGGTGCATAATGGGCATATCTGATCAGAAAAGGGGAGACTCCCTGCCTTATCCCGCCCTACCTCTGTCGTCTAGAGAGGGCTAATTTTTCTGCAAAGGAAAGAAATAGGTTTGAGAGTTTTTCATGGTCAGTGTGAGAGTTGGTGTGTAGTTGTGAGGGAGAAGAGGGGAGGTGCCCAAGGGTCCCAGGTCTTGGGAAGAAAGTCAGGCCAGGAAGAGATTAATTTTTTCTGTCAGGAAATGGCCAGTGGATTAAAATTTTTTTTTTATCTATCTATCTATTTATATTTCGCTGTGTTGGGTCTTTATTGCTGTACTTGGGCTTTCTCTAGTTGCGGTGAGCAGGGGCCACTCTTCATTACGGTGCAGGGGCTTCAGTAGTTGGGGCTTAGTTGCCCCATGGGGTTTAGTTGCCCGTGGCATGTGACATCTTCTGGAACCAGGGGTCAAACGCGTGTTCCCTACATTGGCAGGCAGATTCTTAACCGGTGGACTACCAGAGAAGTCTGGCCAGTGGATTTTTAAAGCAGGGATTTTTATGGCTAACATCTGCTTTTATTATTTATTTATAATTAATTTATTTGGCTGTGCTGAGTCTTGGTTATGGCATGCAGGCTCTTCAACCTTTATTGCAGCCTATGGGATCTGTAGTTGCTGTGATGAAGCTCTTAGCTGCAGCATATGAACTTAGTTGTGGCACGTGGAATCTAGTTCCCTGGCCAGGGATTGAACCGGGATCAGACACCCTGTATTGGAAGCACAGAGTGCTAGCCACTGGACCACCAGGGAAGTCCCTAATATCTAATTTTAGGTTCCCACCCAAATTATTCTGTGCTATATTCAGAACCTATCATATGCCCAAATTTCCAGTAAACATGTTAACACCCAATAACTCACAGAGGGGTTACTCTGGGGAGATGAGGGCCCTGCGTGGGAAGGGAGAAATTCAGTGGAAGCTGGGAACTGGAGGGGAGAGGTGGCAGGACCCAGCCCCAGCCTTCAGTCCTCAAGAGGGCCTGCGGATGGGCTGCGCTTCCTGACAGCTTGCAGTCGCTGAGATGCCGGAGGGAACCGGCTTTGGGGATATTTTGGTGAGGCTCCGGATGACCCCAGAGCAGAACCTGCTAGGTGGGTGGCTTAAAAAGGAGGGAAGACACGCTGAGACTCAGGTCCAGGAGCACGTGGTGGGGAAGAGGCTGCAAGTGAGGGACCAGGGGCTCTGGCCACCACGCCCAGAGAGCAGAACGTGAGTCCCCGGAGCTCAGAGCAAGGTGAGATGACACCTCCGCAGGCAGTAACCGGAACCGCAGGGTGAGAGCCACGCCCCTCACCCCCAGCCAGGGCCCCGAGGCTGCTTCAGTGCCCCCTGCTTCCCCAGGCCCTCTTGGAGATGGTTTCCCATTGTCCACCCTTGGAGAAAATGGGTCTTCCAGTGTGCGATCAGTTCCCAGAACAAAGACAGCATCCGTCTTTGAGGGTGTAGCTAAGTGGTGGCATGTCCGTTTTTGACACTGCCGCGTGATGTACGGTAAAGGATCACCCCACTGTCGCAGATGCGCACCACTCTCCAGCCACAAAACCACCCTCTCGGGTTGCAGACACACAGGCTGCTCTCTGGCCTCAGTGCTGCAGATACTCAGAGCATCTGTCTCTGCAAAGCCCTGCTGGTGTGGCTGAAAGCACAAGGGACCCTCCCTTTTCTGCCACGTAGCTGTCCTGTGACTTGTAGCTTCAGTCCTTTTTTTAAACAAACAAACAACTCTTTCTTTATTTGACTGTGCCAGGTCTTACTTGGGGCACACGGGAGCTTTGATCTTTGCTGTGGCGTGTGGGGTCCACTTCCCTGACCTGGGATTGAATCTGGGCCCCCTGCACTGGGAGTGTGGAGTGTCAACCATTGGACCACGAGGGAGGTCCCCTTCAATCCTCTTTATGAGGCTTAATTTCCCTCCCAGGGACCAGGTAGGAAAGGCTCAGAGAGTAGGATGTGGAATGGTTTTGTCAAAAAATTAGAAAGAAAGAAAAGAAAAGAAATGGAAAGTATGGAGGTTGAGTCACAGGGCAGTGGGGCTAGACCCAGGCCACCAGGACGCCAGGTGGGTGGATTTTCTCTTTACTGTTCTGTTGAACTTGTCCTTTCCCCCCTTCTGTTAAATAGGGAATAATTTTAAACAATTCTTCCCTTACTGCTTTGGCAAGATTCTCTAAGATAACATAAAGGATTGAATAGGTCTTAGCACATTGTAAGCACTCACTACTGACCAGGCTATATGATCTTGTTTATTCTCGCCTCACTTTTGTACTTTTGGTCTCTCTCTCTTTTTCTCTCTTGCCTCCCTTTTTTCATCAGTGAAAAGGTGAGTGGTAGCACCATTCAAAACCTCAACAGTAGAACAGGCATGTGGACACAGGGGGAAGAGAAGGATGAGATGAATTGAGAGATTAGGATTGGCATATACACATTACCGTCGTGAAATAGATAGCAAGTGGGAAGCTGCTGTATGGCACAGGGGGCTCAGCTCGCTGCTGATGGCCTGGAGGGGTGAGATGGGGGTACTGGGAGGCAGGTTTAACAGGAAGGGGATATATGTGTCCAGCTGATTCACTTTGCTGTACAGCAGAAAATGACTCAACATTGTAAAGCAATGCTCTCTTCCTCTCCTTCATGCGTGTGCTCTTTTTCTCTCCCCCTCTCCCACGCGCTCCTCCACTCTCTTCCCTTCAAGTCTTTGGGTTGTCATGCCCTCACGCTTCGAGGATGGATTCTCCTGCTATCTTCTAAATAAAATAGAGCTGTAACACTGAAAAAAAAAAAAACATTGTAAAGCATCTATACTCCAATAAAATAATTAAAAATGAGAAGAGAAAAAAAAGGCATAATGCACACCTAGAATAAACATCAAATGCTTATCATAAAAAAAGAAAAAATAATCTCTATTGTGAGGAAAGGGGAACTTTCCTGTTGAGAGTGAGGGGCTGGCTCCTGGTAATTAGGGATCGTCAGGACCCCAGGATTTGGGCCCCGGCCAAAGCAGTGTGAACTTGCTACTTCCCTCGGCTCCTTGAAAGCCAGTTCCACCACTTACTAGCTGTTTGACCCTGGGCAAAGGGGAGAACTTCGTCGAGCCTGTTTCCTTATTGGTAACGTGGGGCTGATCCTGTGCAGGACACACTGGGGCTGGGATGGTTGATTGGCATGTTCCATGTCATGGGCCCAGCTGAATGTGTAAGGCAGGTGCTCAGGATAAGCAGCTGCTTAAGCTAGGATGATGAAGCTCTACTGCTCAGGCCACTATCCTTGACTTCTCTTTCTCACACACATCTCTGAGGTTGGTCTCCCCTTGAAGCAGAATATGAGATATGGATCTGCGTGCAAGTACTTCGCTGGGCTTGGGCAAACCCCGGGAGGTGGTGAGGGACAGGGAAGCCTGGCGTGCTGCAGTCCATGGGGTTTGAAAGAGTCAGACATGACTTGGCTACTGAGCAACGACAACTTCCCTGGGAGTTGATCCCAGGAATTTCCAGGGGGGAAAATGGAGCATAAAAAGTAAGAATGCCCCTGCAGGGTTCTTTACTGCACAGATTACCGTTGTGAATGGGCTTCCCTGGTAGCTCAGCGGTAAAGAATCTGCCTGCCAAGGCAAGAGACTGTGGGTTCCACCCCTGAGTAGGGAAGATCCCCTGGAGAAGGGAATGGCACCCCACTCCAGTATTCTTGCCTGGAGAATCCCATGGACAGAGGAGCCTGGCGGGCTACCATCCATGGGGTCACACACAGTTGGACATGACTGAGCAATTAAACAACAAACTGTCATGATGGGGCACCTTGGACCAAGGGCATCTGTGGGCAGAGCAAAGCCTCAGGGAAGCCAGGGTCGGAGCACCTGCAGCAGACTCCTCCCTTGCAGGTCTCCATGCTGGAGACACAGGGTAACAAGAAGGAAGGGAAATAACACAAACACAGAAAGCGTTCAGATCGTTAGAACCGATTCCAGTAACGCAGAAGCACCGAGAGCTGCGCCGGAACCTAGGTTACAGACTCAGGTTTATAGGAGTTTGACACTGAAGCTCCAACTTAAGAAGAAAATCTTAATTTACCTACTTAAAAAATAATTGTAATATATAGTAGAACTGTATGTAACCTTGTTCTGTAGTTTTCAAGTCTGCTGTAAATACGTTATCAAATTTTCATAATTTAAACAGAAAAATAAAGAAAGAAACTGTAATATAGAGTGGAATTATATGTAACCCTGCTCTGTATTTTCCAAGCTTCCTGTAAACATGTTGTCATACTTTCATAATTTATAAAGGAAAAAAGAGGAGACCACAACAAGACGAGACACTCTGTGCCTCAGAGGAGCAGACCTCTCAGTTAGCTAGATGTTTATCTCAGGGAGGATTTGAATGAACCCGGATTCTCACCTCTTCCCATGCACCGGACGTCACTAACACCATTCACCAGAGCTATCTGCTCTCTGTGACTGGTGGTGCTCTTTCACCAAGTTGTCTGGTTGACTGCTCATAACCCTCAGCCGATGATCATACATACCCTGGCTTCCCGCTACTTCTTTAGAGCAACTTTGCAGAGCGACTGGGAGGCTGGCTCCCAGGCTACAGTCCTCAGCCAGTCCCTGAATGAAACCTGAAGTCACAGCTCACACACTGTGTCTTTTTCTTTAGGCCGACACAGGGGAGACCCCAAAGAAGAAGGGCTGTGGAGAACATTCAGACAGACGGCCCAAGTCCTGGGGAAGATCTCCGTGTCCTCAAGCGGACCCCGGACTGTTGGAACACCACCACACCCCCCAGTCCGCACTAACCCCAGGGAGGAAGGCTCAGCAGTCACTGGTGGTGACGGGTCACCATATAGGGCCCCCAGTGCCTGGAACACCTCCCAGAAAGGTGACATTAAAACTTCCAGCAACAGGGCAGGATAAAAATACATCTCAGACCAGGTTATAGTGGTAAAGTCCTCCAGGGACCTCTGGGACATGGTGTGGAGTGAGAAGCTGAGTGATTTGCCCACCAGTGTGGGTCTATCGTTGATCAAGGGCTCTTCAGGATAATTTCCCCAGCATTCCCGTCTTGCTGGGGGTGGGCTCTGAGGCAGGGAGGCAGGGGCTTGCTGTAGAGGGCCAGCCAGTGGTTGTGTGGCCTGGATTAAAAGGAAGAGCTGGACCAGAAATATTTCTTTGTTGTGGCCTTGGAGATGGAGAAACAGTGTGGGGATAGGACCTTCCTCAGCTGCTAGGCGTGGACATTGAGCTGGGCGTGTAGATGCTATGACGATGGCCCATTGAGACCACAGGGCGGGTGGGTCAGGAATTGATCCGTCCCTCTGGGAGCCTTGGCGTCAGACAGGCATAGATTTGAATTTTGGCTTGGTCACTGACTAGCTGGGTGTGTTGGAGCAAGTTGCTCGAATTCTGAATTCTCCATGGTTTTCTCATATGCCCTATGGCTAAAATCCCTGCCCTGCAGGGTAGATATTAGGATTAAGAGACATAAAGGATGCTGAGCACCGAAGAATTGATGCTTTTGAACTGTGGTGTTGGAGAAGACTCTTGAGAGTCTCTTGGATTGCAAGGAGATCAAAGCAGTCAATTGTAAAGGAAATCAGTCCTGAATATTCATTCGAAGGACTGATGCTGAAGCTGAAACTCCAATACTTTGGCCACCTGATGGGAAGAGCTGACTCACTGGAAAATAGTTTGATGCTGGGAAAGATCGAGAGCAGGAGGAGAAGGCGACGACAGAGGATGAGATGGTTGGATGGCATCACCAACTCGACAGACATGAGTTTGAGTGAACTCTGGGAGTTGGTGATGGACAGGGAGGCCTGGCGTGCTGCGGTTCGTGGGGTCGCAGAGTCGGACACGACTGAGTGACTGGACTGCACTGAACTGTAAGGTGCCTGACACACAACAAGATGGTCTCTGAGTGTGATTTTCCTTTTCGTTTCCTACCGCCCCACCCCTTGCTTCTTGGAGCTGGGCTGTGACAGGGTTGTGGGTCACAAGTGGGTTTGAGAATGGAGGCTTCTTAGGAAGAGGTGAGGGGGACTCCAGCTAAAAAAGGGGAAGTGGAGGCACGCTCATGACTCAGAATTTCTGCTTCAGGCTCCCAGGCGGGATTGGGAGGACGCTTCCCCAGCCACTGTGAGATATAAGCAGACGAGAATGAGCGAGGCCAGGGCTGGCTAGGCAGTGGGGGGGGTTTCCTGAGCTTGGGCCCCTCCCTTCCCCCCTCTCCCCTGGTGGGGGTTAGGGTGGGCTGGTGGTCCTGAGGGACTCTGCTCTGTAGTAAGGCAAGAAAGGAGGTGGGGGAGGCACCCTGTCAGTTACGCAGCCGGGAGCCTCAGGCTGCTCTGTGAGCCCAGGAGGGAGGCAGCTAGCGGTCCCACTGTGGTCCACCCTCAGGATGAAGGGTCAAGGGCATCTGTGGGCAGAGCAAAGCCTCAGGGGAGCCAGGGTCGGAGCACCTGCAGCAGACTCCTCCCTTGCAGGTCTCCATGCTGGAGACACAGGGTAACAAGAAGGAAGGGAAATGATGCAAGTAAAGCACAAACACAGAAAGCGTTCAGATCGTTAGAGCCGATTCCAGTAACGCAGAAGCACCGAGAGCTGCGCCGGAACCTAGGTTACAGACTCAGGTTTATAGGAAGGAGGACTTTACCACTGTAACCTGGTCTGAGATGTATTTTTATCCTGCCCTGTTGCTGGAAGTTTTAATGTCACCTTTCTGGGAGGTGTTCCAGGCACTGGGGGCCCTATATGGTGACCCGTCACCACCAGTGACTGCTGAGCCTTCCTCCCTGGGGTTAGTGCGGACTGGGGGGTGTGGTGGTGTTCCAACAGTCCGGGGTCCGCTTGAGGACACGGAGATCTTCCCCAGGACTTGGGCCGTCTGTCTGAATGTTCTCCACAGCCCTTCTTCTTTGGGGTCTCCCCTGTGTCGGCCTAAAGAAAAAGACACAGTGTGTGAGCTGTTTCATTCAGGGACTGGCTGAGGACTGTAGCCTGGGAGCCAGCCTCCCAGTCGCTCTGCAAAGTTGCTCTAAAGAAGTAGGGGGAAGCCAGGGTATGTATGATCATCGGCTGAGGGTTATGAGCAGTCAACCAGACAACTTGGTGAAAGAGCACCACCAGTCACAGAGAGCAGATAGCTCTGGTGAATGGTGTTAGTGACGTCCGGTGCATGGGAAGAGGTGAGAATCCGGGTTCATTCAAATCCTCCCTGAGATAAACATCTAGCTAACTGAGAGGTCTGCTCCTCTGAGGCACAGAGTGTCTCGTCTTGTTGTGGTCTCCTCTTTTTTCCTTTATAAATTATGAAAGTATGACAACACATTTACAGGAAGCTTGGAAAATACAGAGCAGGGTTACATATAATTCCACTCTATATTACAGTTTCTTTCTTTATTTTTCTGTTTAAATTATGAAAATTTGACAACGCATTTACAGCAGATTTGAAAACTACAGAACAAGGTTACATACAGTTCTACTATATATTACAATTATTTTTTAAGTAGATAAATTAAGATTTTCTTTTTAAGTTGGAGCTTCAATGTCAAACTCTCAAAGATTCGTAGAATGTAAAGATAGAAAGGTAGAAGTATATGGTAGACCTGAGAAGCACTCTGAACCAAGTCACATAGTTAAGGTTTATGCAATCTTCACACAATAGCCGGATACAAATTCTATTCAAGTCCCCGTAGTCTATAAGCCAGGAGACACTGGAACATCTACAAGGACATAAAACAAGGTGCAAACATTTCATGGCCTGAAGGTACAGAAGCCATCGAGTCTGTCCTCTCATCACTGTGGAATTATGTTAGAAGCCAATATCAAAAGATGTCTGAAAATATCCCACATGTTTTCAAGAGCAGTGTGATGTTTACCAAGAGAGATCTTTGACTTAGCCTTTGAAAGCCTCAATAAAGGCTCAATAAAGCCTGAAGAAACACAGAGGGTGACTGCAGAGAAGAAAGCGCTTAAAGGAGAAAGTATTATCAAAATGGAAAATTAATATCAAAGCTACTTAAAAAACCCCGTGTATTTTGAAATTAAATGTCCACTTTTAAATGACGGGTGTGTCTAAGAAGACATGACAAGGAAAATTAGAAAATGTCTGTACATCCTGTTGTGGGCTTCATTTCCCCTCAGAGCGTGCTGTTGGGCAGCTTCTACAGCAGGGTATGACCTAATCTTTGTAGAGCCGGGTGGTGAGCAATGCTCTTGTTTATCTGTGTTGACACCTGCTTCCCAGCAGTGGTGCGGGGATGCCCAGGTTGCACCTGCCTCCCTCCAACCCAAACCAAGACTCTCTCTCTTTCTTTTTTTGGCCATGCCGAATGGCTTGCAGGATCTTAGTTCCCTGATGGGGGTCAAATTGGCGGGTGGGGGCGGGGGGTGGTCCTTGTGATGAAAGCCCAGAATCCTAACTAGGGGTCAGCAGAGAATTCCACCCCCACCTTTTTTTTTTTTTTCCTAAATGAGTGTTTCATTATCTTTCTTTTTTTTTTTTTTAAATTGAAGTGCAGTTGATTTACAAAGTTGTGTTAATTTGTGCTGAACAGCAAAGTGACTCTGTTATACACATGCATACATTTTAAAATACCCTTTTCCTTTAAGGTTTATTCCAGGAGATTGGGTACAGTTCCCAGTGCTATCCAGTGAAAGGGAAGTCGCTCAGTCGTGTCCGACTCTTTGGGACCCCATGGACTGTAGCCTATCAGGCTCCTCCGTCCATGGGATTTTCCAGGCAAGAGCGCTGGAGTGGATTGCCATTTCCTTCTCCAGGGGATCTTCCCAACCCAGGAATCGAACCCAGGTCTCCCTCATTGCAGGCAGACGCTTTACCGTCTGAGCCTCCAGGGAAGTCCATCCAGTAGGACCTTGTTTATCCATTCTATTCTTTTTGGCTGTGCCGCAGGGCATGTGGGATCTTAGTTCCCTGACAGGGAACTGAACACTCGCCCCCTGCAGTGGAAATCTTAACCAATGGACCACCAGGGAAATCCCTGTTTATCTATTCTAAAGGTAATAGTTTGCACCTACTAACCCCAGACTCTCAGCAGAACTCTCCTTTTTTTTTTCGTCCTGGAAGAAATCCACTCTCTTTCATAATTCTGGTGAAGACATGAAGGAAATGCACTTTGAATCTTCTTTTATTCTTTGTGCAGAGGGCATGGGCTTTTAGAGAGCCCCAGTTTTGCTCTCTGCCCTGCATTAACTCTCCCCTCCGAGGGCTGCAGGAGCTGTGTGGTGCACGCTAGCTGCTGGACTCAGGGTAGGGAAGAGGGGATAGAAATAGGAAAATATCCCTAAATATCGTAGCAGGGGGTAAACTGTGGCAGTCTGTCTTCCAGCGGCGCTCCCTTCCCCACTGTTCACTCCCAGAGCGAGGTGTCCCGCATTTGCATGTGTGTAGGTTTGGTAGCCTGGGTTAGTCCCTAAAAGGGTCATGCCCCTCTGCAGCCAGGAGCATTTCCCCATCTCCTCCCCATTCCCCAGTTTCCCATTGAAAAGTGCCATGTAGATTACAGTATAGCATATGCTACTGAAGAAGTAGAGTAGAGCCAGACAGTCTGGTGACATCAGCTCTCTCTGCAATCCCAGCTGCCCTGTGCCTGGTAGATAGACAGTTCCCAAGAGCATAGTACAGAACTGCCATCTCTGCTTTACCGTTCCCCCAGCTCCTTATTAAAACAATTATTGAGGCGCTTCCCTGGTGGCTCAGTGGTGGGGAATCTGCCTGCCAATACAGGAGACACAGGTTTGGTCCCTGGTTCGGGAAGATCCCACATGCTGCAGAGCGGCTAAGCCTGTGCACCATAACGCCTGAGCCTGTGCCCCAGAGCCTGGGAACCACAACTACTGAAGGTCTATAGCCTGTGCTTCGAAACAAGAGAGGCCCCTGCAATGAGAAGCCTGCGCACGGCAGCTAGCCCTGCTCATCACAGCTAGAGAAAAGTCTGAGCAGTGACGAAGACCCAGCAGAGCCAAAAAATAAAATAAAATAATTAAAAGGAATTATTGAGGTGTGGCTTGCATAGAGCTAAGTGTGTACATCTTACAGCTTGATGAATTTTCCCTCAGGGATATACGTGTGTAGTCATCACCCAGACCCAGACAAAGAACATTTTCAGCTCCTCCGAAGTTTCTCTCTTGTTCTCTCTCTTTTTTCGCCATGCCACAGGGCTTGTGGAATATGAATTCCTTGAACAGGAATCGAACCCTGGCCACTGGTAGTGAAAGTGCAGGGTCCTAACCACTGGACCACCAGGGATTTCCCTCCCTCACATATTTTTTTTTCAGTGAATCCCCTAAAAGTAACCACTATTTGATATCTATGACTGTTTTTTTTTTTTAAGATTTTTTGGAAATGGATCATTTTTTAAAAGTCCTTATTGAATTTGTTACAGTGTTGCTCCTGTTTTGGCGTTCTGCCTCAAGACATGTGGGATCTTAGGTCCCCTGCCAGGGATCAGACCTGCTCCCCCTGCATTGGAAGGTGAAGTCTTAACCACTGCATCATTAGGGAAGTCCGGCTATGATTGTTTTGCTTTCAGTGGTTGGCTGGTAGTGTATCCCATCGCATGGATGCACCACAGTGGCTAAGGCTGCACACAAGCGTCTCTGAATTCAGGTTTTCCCCCAACCTCTGGTCTGAAGGGAGAAGTGTATGACAAACTGCTCTCCACTTGTTGACCCTGAGGTCCCGCCTTCTACTCTTCTGCCACTCTTGGAGCAGAAGGGGCAGCGTTTCCAGGTTCTCCAGCTGTCTCTGCTTTATGCCTTCCTCCTTCCAAGGAGGCACTGGCCCTGCCTTCTTTCTTGAGCTGGGAGAGCAACTGGTTTGCCAAGGAGGAGATCCAGTAAGACAATGCCCGCTGCTGAACCCGTGTGGGACTCCCAGTTGGGGAGGGCGGTTGGAGAGGGAGGAAACGGGCCAAAGGAATAGAAGGAAATCTTGGGGGTGGGGTCTGGACTTTCACAAGGCTGTGGCATTCAGGTTGCACCAAGTTTAATCAGGTCTCCTGAGGGCAGAGAACCTCGAACTGGAGTCTTGGTTTCATACAAGGATGCCCAAGATCAGAGATCATCTTGGTTCCTAGCCTCGTGCAAAGCAGGACAAGCTGGATTGATTCAGAAAAGACTTGGAAAGGCTGGCTGGACTGAGCTGGGGAAGCAGGCTGTGGCTGCTGGATGGGAGGACAGACCTTCACCTGGGAGGCCCCTGTCCCCAGGAGGCCTTAGCTAAAGGCTGGGATGGCCTTCTGGGGGCATCAGAGAGCTTCTGAGCAGGCGACTATTTCTGGACCCCACTGAGGAGCAGGGCACATCCCACTGATACCCCACAGGCAACACTGCAGAGGGTGAAGTTTGTCTGCAGAGGTCAAGATGAGAGCTGGACTGTGGAAGATACGGGCCAGAAGGCCCCTTGCAGACTTTCTGTTTCTAGAAACCCTCATTTAAGTGTCCACGTCAAGCCTGGCCTCTCCAGGAAATTCCCCATAATCCATAAAACTCTCACTTCCTCTTTTCCAAAATTTTCCATCTCTCAGGATGGTGGGAATGGACAGCCCCAGCTGGTGTGTTAGTTTCCTAAAGGTGCTAGCGTGTGAAAGCAATATTCCTGGCTCCTAAATTGAGGTACCAATTAGGAGGATGACAGGCACATGACAAGTGGACATGACCCTGGTGAAGGGCAAGGCTCCTCATCATGACTGCAAGCTCCTTGCCACCGTCTCCTCTTCTCCCAGGCAATCCCACTGCATCTCAGATTATACCATTACACTGTAATCTAGCTACACTGTAATCTATGCCAGAGCAATGCCTCAGCCTTGCCAATTCCTAGACAACCTTTTCCCTTTCTAAGTTAACCCTCCAGGATTAGTTTTGGAGAAAGTGGCTTTTCCCACCTCTGCTTCTGTGTCACCTCCAAGTACAGCCACATCTTTGTCCTTTCAGCAATACGAGGGACCACATTCACTCTGCAGCTGGTCTGGTCTAATTTTTGGAGGTACTAATTTTTGGCTTAAGTGGCAGAAATCTAGCTTAAATGAGCTTACTCAAAAAGGAAACATCATGGTTCATGGAACTGGAAAGTGCAAGCAGCTTCCGGATTCAGGTCTGGCTTGATCCAGAGGCTCAAACAATGTCATCAGGAGTTTCTTGCCCTCCACTTTTCACTTGTGCTTTTTCTGCAGATATATAATAGTCAGGATAGTCAGAAATTATGCAGAAATGCCTGGACACAGCTCCCTCTCTTTGAGAGAACCAAGACTCAACTTCAGTCATTAGCTGTGGACATGTTGTGATGGATTAAAGCAAGGGACACGGCACACAATCTCAAGTGCCCATTGAGTCCAGGCGGTAATCTAAAAGAGTGAAATAGGCCAGCTGGAGAATGCAAGCCTCATGCAAAGAGGGGCAATCACTATGTGGGGTGTTGACCCATGGCTACCAGATCTGTTCATTTTTTTGAGTAGACATAGTGTTAAACTTTGTTTCTGTATTTTATTGTCTTGGATCAACTAAAATGATATTTTCAAAGTACATACATCAGCAGGAAAAATTGTATAACCAGCTTTCTCTGTAATAATATATTTTTAATATAAATGTCAAAAATCATCCTAATGCTGATTTAATCCAAGAGATAGATCTATTTTCTGTATCAACCTGAGAATTAGGGACAAAAGAGGAAAAAATAAAAACAGTAAAACAAAATTTAAAATGGAAGCATTTAAAAATTATTTAAAACATTTTTAATTGGAGGATAATTGCCTTAGAATGTTGTGTTGGTTTCTGCTACACAACAGTGTGAATCAGCCACAAGTATACATATGTCCCTTCTCTCTTGAACCTCCGCACACCCCCACCCCGTCCCAGCCCTCTAGGCTGTCACAGAGCTGTGTGTTGAGCTCCCTGTTTTATACAGAAACTTCCCATTAGCTCTCTGCTTGACCTACAGTTATGTATATGCTTCAGTGCAACTCTCTCAACTTGTCCCGCGCTCCCCTTCCCTGGCTATGTCCACAAATCTTTTCTCTGTTTGCGTTTTATTCATTCCCTACAAACAGGTTCATCAGTACCATTTGTCTAGATTCCACAACATATGATATTTGTTTTTCTCTTTCTAGCTTGGGCTTCCCTGGTGGCTCAGCTGGTAAAGAATCTGCCTGCAATGCGGAGACCTGGGTTCAATCCTTGGGTTGGGAAGAGCCCCTGGAGAAGGGAAAGGCTACCCACTCCAGTATTCTGGCCTGGAGACTTTTATGGACTGTATAGTCCATGGGGTTGCAAAGAGTCGGACACGACTGAGCGACTTTCACTCATTCTAACTTACTCCACTTTGTGTAACAGGCCCTAGGCTCATTCACTTCAGCTCAACTGACTCACATTTGTTCCTCTGTATGGCTGAGTAGTATAAAACAGAAGCATTTTACTGGCCGATGCAAATCATCTTTAAAAAAACAAAAGCGAGGGCTCCCCACTAAATTTAAATCATCTTCCCATCAAAACAACAACTACTACAATAACAACAAAACCAAACTGTGAGCTTCCTGCCTGCAGAGGATGGTGGCTAGGATCTTAGTTCAGTTCTTGAAGTTTCAGCTATGAGCAGCTTTCAGGTTTCCTCAAGCAAGTTCTGTCCAGGTGTGTGCACACTAAGCCGCTTCCGTCGTGTTAGACGCTTTGCAACCCCATGCAACCCCACCAGGCTCCTTTGTCCATGGGGATTTTCCAGGCAAGAATACTGGAGTGGGTTGCCATGCCCTCAGGGCTAAAAACTGTGGGCTAAGGTTGTGTAAAGAATTTGGGATTCCCTTTCCCTGATTTTTTTCTCTTTCTGGGGTTCTCCTCACTCTCCAGTGGTCACTTTTGTCTCAGGCTCCTTCCTCTGGTTCATCTGACCAGAAAGACCAGAGGCCCTCTCACCAGAGTTTTAGCCAGCCCCGTGGCATCCCCAGTAGCAACTGCAGCTGACCTCAGCCAGCCCCGTGGCATCCCCCACAGCAACTGCAGCTGACCTCAGGTCAAAGTCACAAAAGTTAGGAACTGCGTGCCTGTTGCTTGCTCCCACTTTCAACATCCCTCCAAAATCCACCTTCTTTTATACAATCTCTCATGCTCACAACTGTATTAAAAAAAAAAAAGATTTTCTGAGTTTGTAGCATCTGTTTGCAGATGGATCAGTTTGTTGGGTATGTCAGATACTAGCCCTCCAGGCTGGAAGTAGAAGATTCTCTAGGGAGACAAGTTTATGTTAAACTGTTCTTTTGGGTGGAGGATGGGGGGTCCTATCGAATAGTACAGCGCTGTCTTCTGCCCCTCTTACCAGGATCTTCACTCTGCTTTATTCTTCTTACAGAACTTATCACCGCTTGACGTTGTGTGTATTTGGGTATTGTCTTTTTCCCCACTAAAATGAAAGTTCTCTGAGAGCAGGATCTTTTACCTGTTCTGTCTCGACGTGAACTGGAAGCCTCAGCTCCCTGTAAAAGGGGAGAGAGAAATCTGGAAGAGGTGGACAACATGAGGGGCCTCTGAGCAGCAGGTCTAATGCACAGGTGGGTCTTCCTGGACATAGCCACGTGTGATAGCCCTTTAAGAATACACAGTGGCTTGTCGTAGTTCAGTCGTATCCAACTGAATAGCTAAGTCGTGTCCAACTCTTTGCGATCCCAGGAACGGCAGCACTCTAGGCTTCTCTGTCCTTTACTATCTCCCGGAGTTTGCTCAAACTCATGTCCATCAAGTCAGTGATGCCATCCAACCATCTCATCCTCTGCTGCCCCCTTCTCTTGCCCTCAGTCTTTCCCAGCATTAGGGTCTTTTCCAAGGAGTTGGCTCTTTGCATCAGGTGACCAAAGTATTGGAGCTTCAGCTTCTGCATCAGTTCTTCCAATGAATATTCAGAGTTGATTTCCTCTTGGATTGAGTGATTTGATCTCCTTGCAGTTCAAGGGACTCTCAAGAGTCTTCTCTAGCACCACAATTCAAAAGTATTAGTTCTTCGGCACTCAGCCTTCTTGATGGTCCAACTTTTTATATCCATACATGACTACTGGAAAACCATAGCTTTGGTGATACGGACGTTTGTCGGTAAAGTGATGCCTCTGCCTTTTAATACGCTGAGTTTGTCATGGTTTTTTCCCCAAGGAGCAAGTGTCTTTTATTTCGTGGCTGCAGTCACTCTCCAGAGTGATTTTGGAACCCAAGAAAATACGTCACAGCAGCTAGTCACTATGTGGCTTTTAACCACTGGGTGGCGCTGCCCTCCAATTTTCCTAAGATCAAGTCAGCCTGAAAACCCTTAACCTCTGGGAACCTTGTTTAAAATACCATCTCCGTGGTGACACGTCCTTGCCCTGACCCCCTGACTGGCAGTCAGAAGGGGTCTCTCACGCTGACTTCTGAACACGAGTGTTACTCCCTTCCTTCCCCTTGCCCCGCTCCTTAGTGTGAATTTCATGAATAGACATTTCATGAAATGACACCTCCAACCCCTCCTCTGGCACGAGAGATGGGTGGGTCGGCGGTGGGAGCAGAGTAAATTAGAAGTGGTGGTCCCTGCCCTCTAGGCAGCCCTTTCAGCTGGGTTCAAAGACCTGCAATGGAGGTAAAGGACCAGTCTCTCTCCTTGGCATCACTCTTGGGAAAGTTGACCAAATAGCCACTGAAGCTGCTCGTGTTGTGGTTAACAAGAAACCCCCACTGTAGGGTCTGGAGCGGAAGGCTCCTTTCTGGGAAGAACGCCAGCAGAAGAGGAAGCTCTGAGTGTGTGTTTAGGGCGAGCACAAAGGGGCCCATGCAATTTCTCAGTCCTACTGTTCACAATCTGGTTGCCTTCCACCCACTGGCTTCTCCTCCTCTGTCATAATCGGAATGTAGGAACCGAGGGCTGTCCTCTCGCCCCACCAGGGAGAACCTGCTGGCCTTGTGCCTTCTCGCTCGGGGAGGGGAGCTCACAAGCTCTGAATCCCAGCTGTGAGGCAGGCCTAGCGCTGCGTCCTCTTAACATGTTAACTGGTGTGATTCTCCTAGTAACCTGTGATTGCTGGTTTCAGTCATTTCACAGCAAAGAGAAGCTGCATCTCCGAGAGGTTGAACACGTCGTACATCAACACGTAAACCTGCTTCAAATGCTCACATCTTTAAAAATCCTCCCTTGAACCTTCTGGCCCTTGACCTAAGTTTGGCTTCCCCTCATAGAAGAGTTCTTGCTGGAGCTGCCTCTGTAGTGTTCTGGGCTCCCCTTCCACAGCCTCTGTTCTCCCCCTACCTCTTTGGTTGGGCTTCTATCACTATTTTCCACTGAGACTTACTGACTCATGGATGACCTTCAAAAGGAAAAAAGTGGAAGTGTTAGTCGCTCAGTCGTTTCCGACTCTTTGCGACCCCCTAGACTGTAGCCTGCCAGGCTCCTCTGTCCATGGAATCCTCCAGGCAAGAATACTGGAGTGGGTAGCCATCTTCATCTCCAGGGGATCTTCCCCACCCAGGGATCAAACCGAGGTCTCCTGCATTGCGGGCAGGTTCTTTACCCTCTGAGTCACCAGGGAAGCCCATGACCTTCAAAGGTCAACTCCAAAGACCTTTCCTCTATTCTTCTTTTTTAAAAAATATTTACTGGGCTGTGCTGGGTCTTAGTTGCATCTGAGGGATCCAGTTCCCTGACCTGGGATTGAATCCAGGCTGCCTGCGTTGGGAGTGTGGAGTCTTAGCTCCCGGACACCAGGGAAGCCCCTCTCTGCTCTTCCTTTATCTCTCGGCAGCACTGAGCACATTTGATAACTTTCTCTTGTTTAAATGATTATCTTGGCTTATCAGTTACCACGCCCTCTGGGTTTTCCTGCCATCTCCCTAGCTACTGATCCAGTCCATCTATGTGTCACTCCTGCTCTGGTCTCTAAATGTTTGAACGCCCACGAGCCCATTGCTCATTACCTGTTCCACGCTCTCCCCAGCTGACTCCATCTGGCCCCAGGGTTTTATATACTCCAGCTTGACCATTCCCTGGCCTTCCAGACTCCCATAGCCAACTTCCTTCTCCACACGGCCTCATGGACACCTAATTAGCACCTCAAAATAAACACGGGCCAAACAGAACTCTTGATCCCCCACCTCAATTTACTATTTCCCAGACGTCCCCGTTTCTATAAATTGCACCAACAACTCAAGCCCATCTTTCTCAGCATGTCTTTCCAGTTCTGTCCCCCGAGATGTCCCTAATCTCCTCAGCCCCCCACTTCCTTCCTGGTCCAAGTCACCGTCCCCTGTAGCCGGGACTGCTGAGGGGGTCTCCCTCACCCCCCAGGAATCCCTGTCTGTGCAGATGATTCTTCAAAGGTCAATCAGATGCTCTCCCTCGGCTGCTTAAAAATGTCCTGGACGGCTTTCCACCTCCCTTGAAATGAACTGCACACTCCTTGCCGCGGCTTACAAAGCACTCCCTCCCTGCCCTTGACTTTCTCACGGCTCGTGCTGGTCTCCTCCTCACCTCTGTGCTCCAGCTGGACTGTCCCCAGCCTAGGGCTTTGCCCTGGCTGTGCCCTCTGCCTGGAAAGTTTTATCCATTTGTGTTTTTTTAGGTCTTTGTTGCTGCCCATGGGCTTTCTCTTGTTATAGGGAGCCAGGGTACTCTTCATTGCTTTTGAGCACGGCTTAGTTGCCCTGGACTTCCCTGGTGGCTCAGATGGTAAAGCATCTGTCTACAATGCAGAAGACCTGGGTTCGATTCCTGGGTTGGGAAGATCCCCTGGAGAAGGAAATGGCAGTCCATTCCAGTACTATTGCCTGGAGGACACGACTGAGCGACTTCACTCACTAGTTGCCCTGAGGCATGTGGGATCTTCCCAGACCAGGGATCGAACCCTGTCACCTGCATTGGCAGGCAGATTGTTAACCGCTGGACTACTGCGGAAGTTCTGCTTGCAAAATTTCCTTCCCCCGGGTGGGCGTGGCTGATTCCTGCCGGTCATTTAGCTCTCAGGGGGCACGTCCCCTCCTCAGTAATGCCTTTCCTCACCACCCACCTAAAGTAGACATTGAGTCACCTCCCTGATCTTGAGAGCTGCCTGGAAATCTTTCCACACCTGCAGTTCTCCAGTCCAGGGGCAATCAAAGCTTCCACAAGTCTTCTGTGAGTCCTCGATGACTTCACAGGCTTTGGTCTCTGGTCCAGGGACGCTGGCCCCGTGTGCCACCTCTGGCTTTCAAAGACCAAATGGTCCCTTTTCTTGGCTCACTCAGAGTGACTTCATCCCTCCCCTTGAAATCTTACCCCAGTCTATCCTTGCCTGGAGAACCCCATGGACAGAAGAGCCTGGTGGCCTCCATGGCGTCACGAAGAGTCAGATGTGACTGAGCGGCTCACACACACACACACACACGTACGCGTGCACACACACAGACATGCACACACACATCCATGTCCTGGGGGCATTTCTTGCCTTCACTGGGGTTGCAGACACATTTTCTAAACGTGATTTTTTTCTCTCCAGGAGAGGGGTTCTCGTCCTAGCTGATAGCAGAATAGCGACATTTTACCATCACAGCTGAGAGACAGAGTTGGGATCTGAACCTGGATTTGCCTGAGTGTGGAGACAATGCTTTTATTTTCTTTAATTTAGCTTTTCCCAACCCCCTGCATCTGTGGCCTGGGGGATCTAAAATTTCGATCTGCAAACTCTTAGTTGTGGCACGTGGGATCTAGTACCCCCACCAGGGGTCGAACCTAGGCCCTCTGCATCGAATGGAGAATTAGCTACTGGACCAGCTGGAAAATCCCGAGACAACGCTTTTAAACCAGCACATCGACTGTGTCCCGCAGATCCTCATTCAGGCTGCTGACGACTCTCAGTGGTTGCTTGCACACAGGTGCGCGCACCGTGTTCTTCCCTATAGAGGGGAAACGCTTGCCCTTCTGGCTGGCCTCGGGAGGTTGCCTCGAAGGCTGAATAGCATCTCTTACAGGCCAGCCAGAGCTAGCTGCAGGACATCTGGTCATCTGGTCTAAATTCTCATAGCGCACAGGGGGGATGGCGTGCAGAGGGGATGCACGAGAGGGGATGTGCCGGCCAGGCTCCTAGAAGCCAGGTAGAATGCTCCTTGTACTGCCCAGGGCTGCTTCCTCCCTTTCTTCCCTTCCTGACCCACCCACTGGTCCCCTTGCTGTGTGTGGCCTTCATCCCTTTCTACTCTTTTCTCTGACAGATGAGTGGAAAGCCCACTGTTCCAGGCCTTATTGTCCACCTGCTACCAGTCACCTTGGTTCCACAAGGCTGACAGTCACATAAGCTGGCTAGGCATACATTAATGTGGGTGAATCACTTTGATTGATTAGGCTGATCACGGTTGGGAGACACCTATGGATAAGAATGAGGAGGTCTTTCCTGGGAGTGCCTCTGTGTGCATACATGTTATGTTAAAAGCCAGGCATTTATCTACCTTGAAAAGATTAAGACTAGCCCTTTGATGGACACAGAGGGGGAAGGGGAGGGTGGGATGAACTGGGAGTTCAGGTTTGACATAAATACATGACCATGTATGAAATAGATAGCTAGTGGAAACCTGTGTATCACAGGGAGCTCAGCTTGGTGCTCTGTGGTGATTTAGAGGGTAGGATGGGGTTGGGGTGGGAGGGAGTTTAAAGAGGAAGGGGATATACATATCCATACAGCTGATTCACTTCATTGTACAGTAGAAACTAACATAATGTTGTAAAGCAATTATACTCCAATAAAAAACAAATTAAAAACCCCAACAACAACAACAACAAAACAGCTGATTGCACCTGAGATAAGTTACTTTTGGTTCGGAACCACTGGGAGTTTCTGGCAAGTTTTGTTATTATGTGCTGGGATGAGAATTTGACTTTGTATACAGATATTTCAATTAGATTTTTGGACTGACATCTCAACTCTGAACTCTTTTGATAGATTAAAAAAAAAAAATACATGATGACATTTCCATTCCAGCTTGCCAGAATCCTGGCCCCCGCCTGTGCTTCCTGTTTTCAGCCTCAGCTTGTCCTTCAGGCCTTTGAACTCGAGTTCCCTGATTTTGACCCTGGCGCTGGCTAAGGACTTTGAAACCTCCTGCTTGGCTATGCACACCGATTGTGGTCTGGCTCCTGCGTCAGTCGAAGCCCTGCCACCTCTCCACGTTCACTCTGGCTCCGGCAAGCAAAGCTCCAGCCTGGCTATGTTGTATCTGTCGGGGATTCTGTCATCCCTGGGCTGTGAGCTCGTGGAGGATGTTTGATTACAGTTAGCTTTGATTGCAGGAATTGTGGAGAGAAATCCCTGGACCCAGAAGTAGGAGCTCACAGCCTGGGAGGGACGAGAAGGGAGCACCGACCTCTGTCCGGGACAAAGGGGAGGGTCAGAGTCCGAGGCCCTTACCTGCCCCAAGCTCCAGCCTGGCCAGCGTGGTGATTGACAGGTCAGTACAGGAGTTAAGGTGTTTTTGGCACAAACAACAGAAGCTAAGACCTGCTAACTTGAGCTCGTGTAAAGAAAAGGGGGCACCCAGACACCCGTGGACAGATTAATGAATGAGCAAAACAGGGTAGACACAGACAATGAAATATCATTCAGGCCCAGCAAGGGATGAAATCCTGACAACATGCATACACTTTAGAAACATTGTGCTACGTGAAATAAGATGGTTACCAAAGGTCAAATACTATATGATTCCATTTATAAGAGGTGCCTAGAGGAATCGCGTTCATAGTGACGGAAAGTAGAATAGTGGTTCCTAAGGACCAGTGGTCATGTATGGATGTGAGAGTTGGACTGTGAAGAAGGCAGAGCGCCGAAGAATTGATGCTTTTGAACTGTGGTGTTGGAGAAGACTCTTGAGAGTCCCTTGGACTGCAAGGAGATCCAACCAGTCCATTCTGAAGGAGATCAGCCCTGAGATTTCTTTGGAGGGAATGATGCTGAAGCTGAAACTCCAGTAGTTTGGCCACCTCATGTGAAGAGTTGACTCATTGGAAAAGACTCTGATGCTGGGAGGGATTTGCGGCAGGAGGAGAAGGGGACGACAGAGGATGAGATGGCTGGATGGCATCACTGACTCGATGGACTTGAGTCTGAGTGAACTCCGGGAGTTGGTGATGGACAGGGAGGCCTGGAGTGCTGCAATTCATGGGGTCGCAAAATGTCAGACACCACTGAGCAACTGAACTGAACTGAACTGAACTGAACTGAACTGAAGGTCTGGGGGGAGGGAGGAGGGGGAAGTTATTGTCTATGGGGAAGAGAGGTTTCAGTCTGGGGTGAGGAAAAAGTAGCGGTGATGGTTGCATGGCAATGTGCCACTGAATTGTACACTTAAATACGGTAAGAATGTTGGGTACGTGTGGACACACACACACCAGAACTGACCCAAACCAACAAAAAGTTATCGCCGAGGTGCTAAGTGCCGCCATGGTCCTTTAGGAATTCAAACAAACAGACAAAACAAACAGGAATAGTGGGAAGCATGCTGGGGCATCTCATGGAACTGAGGTTAGCCAAACCTCCAAGCCTGGAGGAGGGACAGGGCAGCTCCAGGGGCTTCGGCGGACAAGTGCGTAGACCTCTTCCCTTGGGACAATTCTCCAGGGCTGGTTTCTCAGGGCCGAAGTTCATCTAAGAGAGAGTCTGATTGGTCAGCTGGGTTAGCCTCAGTTGGGGTCGGGAAGCAGGGAGGCAGGATGATGTAGTACCACTGGGGGCCACTGGGGGCAGACTTGGGTCAGTTTAGCAGAATCCAAGTCATTGGAAGACCAGTGTTCCCAATGATCACTTCACCAAATTTCGTTTCTCTATATAGCTTTAACGGAGAAGGCAATGGCACCCCACTCCAGTACTCTTGCCTGGAAAATCCCATGGACGGAGGAGCCTGGTAGGCTGCAGTCCATGGGGTCGCTAAGAGTCGAACACCACTGAGCGACTTCACTTTCACTTTTCACTTTCATGCATTGGAGAAGGCAATGGCAACCCACTCCAGTGTTCTTGCCTGGGGAATCCCAGGGATGGGGGGAGCCTGGTGGGCTGCCATCTATGGGGTCGCACAGAGTCGGACACGACTGAAGCGACTTAGCAGTATATAGCTTTAGTTGCCTGAATTTGCTTTGCCTTCACAACACCATTTTGGGGGAATGTTGGATTTTGTCTGAGTCCACTCCCTATTGTTGAGCTGGGGACAGAGAGGTAGGGAGGAGGGGAAAAAATAATCCATGTCTGGAAAAAAAATAAAGTGAAAGTGTTGGTCACTCAGTCATGTCCTACTCTTAGCGATCCATGGACGGTCACCTACCAGGCTCCTCTGTCTGTGGAATTCTCCAGACAGGAACACTGGCGTCGAATGCCATTACCTTCTCCAGGGGATCTTCCCTAACCCAGGAATCAAAGCCAGGTCTCCTGCATTGCAGGCATATTCTTTACCATCTGAGGCACCAGGGAAGCCCCCCACCTCTGGCCTCGGTGCCATGTGAAAGCTCCAGTTCCCCAAATGGAGAAATTTCCCCAGGGGAATGTGAGGACCCTGAAAAAACTGAGATTAAGTTTCTGCCATCCCAGCAGAAAGGAGGCAGGGAGTTAGAAACAAAGTTGGCAATAAAGGAAATTGTGTTTACTGAATGGTTGAGTTTTGGACCGGGACTTTTGCCCCCAGCCTAGCCAAATGCCCTTCCCTGTCCTATAAAGCTTGCAGTGGGAGAGACCTAGGGATTGACACCTCCTCCTTTGTTTCAGCACCATCTGCACCCACATCACCCTGGGGAAGACCCCATATTAGGGAATTCAGCAAAGCCTCAGCAACAGGGACAAAAAAAAATTAGCATTTGACTAGTCCCATAAGAAAAGGTTAGGTTTTTTGTTTTTAATTTTTATTTATTTGGCTGCCTTGGGTCTTAGTTGCGGCATGAGGGGATTTTTAGTTGCAACGTGTGGGATCTAGTCCCCTGACCGGGGATTGAACCTGGGCCCGTGCACTGGGAGCATGGGGTCCTAGCCACTGGACCCCCAGGGAAGTCCCAAACAGTTAGGTTTTAAAAGAAAAGCATCATAGAAGAAAAAAGAGATCTAGAAAAAGGATAAGTGTGGATAGGAGATGCCAAGAGTCCCGTGAGTCTCTTAATGAGCGGGAGGCCAGAGAGAGCCAGAGGTGGTTTGGCTGTTGGGAAGCAGGACGTGATCATTCAGGACGGGCTGGTGCATTGGAGGCAGGTGAGGGTCTGAAGCAGAGCAAGGAGGAGGATGTGAAAGTGCTGTGCTGAGCGTTAAGAACGTGTCCCTCCCCTCCCCCTCAACCTTGGCATTTCCTCCGGAGACTGAGAATATATTCGAAATGCTTTACTTTTTTGACTCTCTGGCCTCTTTCTCTGAAGGTGACTCTTGTCATTCAGACCACAAGGTTGCCCGTGTTTTCACAGGGTTACCCCTTCCCCCCTGCCCCGTCGAACTTGGGCTCCATTGGAGGCCTGACCGCCAGGGCGAGTTGTGGATCTGGGGTTGACCTTCCTCCCATCTGGTGATGTTAACCTAAGCCAACCTCCTGGAAGGCAGCAGAGGAAGTCTGGGATCCTTGATGTACTCTTGGACCCAGTCGTTTTCGGGGTTGGTACAGACCTCTCGTTTCCGCTTGGTGATGAAGCTGTGGGGGCAGAGTTAGACCGTCAGGGGGCCTGGAGAAGTTAGGGGTCCAGTCCACACGCCCCCACTTCTAGCTCACCGGGGGCTTGCCTCACGCCCTGTACCACCTCCCTAGGCCTCCCCCTGTCTGGGTTCCCTCAAAAAACTCCCCTCTGGCCTCTAGACCTCATCACCTCTTCTTTCAGCCCTTCCCCATTCAGCCTAGACCCTCAGGCTCGGGTTCCATTATGGCCACCGTTTCTTGGACCACTTGAACCGGCCACGCGCCTCTGTAAGTGGCAAAGTCTAGAACAAAACCCAGGCCTGTCCCGTGAGAGTCAAAGCCCGGGCCCTTAACTGGGGCTCCCCTGTTCTAGCATGGAGTCTTGGTTCTGTGTACCCCGATCCAGCCTTGGGCTCCCCTTCCCGCTCCCCGTAAATGTCTGCAGAACGGTGCTCACATGATTGCCGGCAGGTGACAGTTGAGGGCCTGTCTGTATCCCACCACCAGTTTTTTCGGCAATACTTTCTCATGATACTTCGGGCAGCAGGTGGGTGGGGGGTTCACCGACTCAGGAATTTCTGAGGGAATGACATTGAAAGCTGAGTTAAGAAGGCGGAGAGGGAGCCCATGGCTGCCCACCTTCATCTCCCATCTCTTGCATTTTGTCCGCTCTTGTGATGGCAAAGCCGTCTGTCAGCAGGGATTGATGGTAGCTTGATGGGTAACAGACAAGTGAAAAAGGTGAATCTTCTGTAGATCTTTCAGCCTCTGGACTGAGATTCATGAAGTACAAAGGACTGGGGGGTTCACATTTGCTGATGAACCTGACTGGGCAAACATGTATTGAGCTCCTATTACAAGCCAGGCTCCATGGGAGTTAGAACACGTGGAAGATACAGTCACTACTCCTGTGTCCCTTACAGACCAGTCTGAGTGAAAAAGCAAAGTGAAAAGATAAACACTACAATCGAATGTGGTCTGGGATAGAGTAGAATTTGACGCAAGGGGCTATGGGAACAGAACGAGGAGCACCTGACCCAGCCTGGGTGGTTGAGGAAGAAGTCCCGCAGCAGGTGGTGTCTGAGCTGATTCCTGAAGGATGAGCAGGACTTAGGCAGACAGAGGGGTCATGGGATCTGGAAGAAAGAAATATATGGAGGCCTGCGGTGGGGGAAGCCCAGCGTGTCTGGGAGGATGGAGCAGTTCCAGGAGCCGCAGTGCAAGGTGGGAAGGAAGAAGTAGGAAGAGGATATTAAAGAGGGCGGGGAGGGCTGCACCCCTTCTGAACTGTGTCGGGGAGCCTGGATTCTGTCCTAAAGGCACCAGAGAAGCTGAGGTCGGTGGGAGGCTGAGATACAGGGATGAGCAGAAGTCAGGGCAAGGGGGAAAGGCTTGTATTTAAGTTTTGGGGCCAGACAGCATGGGTTGGAGTCTTGACTAAATGACTTGAATCACGGGCAAATTTCTTAACCTCTCTGGATGTCTTCACCCTTTAAAAGAAAGTAAAAAAGCTCTGTGCTACACAGTAGGGGAAGGAGAAGGCAGGATGAATTGAGACAGTAGCATTGACATATAGACATATATACACTGCTGCTGCTGCTAAGTCGCTTCAGTCGTGTCCGACTCTGTGCGACCCCATAGACGGCAGCCCACCAGGCTCCCCCGTCCCTGGGATTCTCCAGGCAAGAACACTGGAGTGGGTTGCCATTTCCTTCCCCAATGCGTGAAAGTGAAAAGTGAAAGTGAATTCGCTCTGTCATGTCCGACCCTCAGCAACCCCATGGACTGCAGCCCACCAGGCTCCTCTGCCCATAGGGTTTTCCAGGCAAGAACACTGGAGTGGGTTGCCATTGCTCATGAGTAAAACAGGTAGCTAGTGTGAAGCCACTGTATAACCTAGGGCGCTCAGCTCAGTGCCCTGTGATGACCTAAAGTGGTGGGATGATGGGTGGGAGGGAGGCCCAAGAGGGCAAGGATGTATGCAAACATACAGCTGATTCACACTGTTGTACAGCAGGAACTAATACAACATTGTAAAACAATTATTCTGCAAGTATCAAACTATCCTATGCTACACTATAATGAAACAACATTTTAAAAGAATGCATATATATGTGTAACCAAATCACTTTGCTGTATAACAGGAATTAACAACATTGTAAATCAACTATACTTCAATAAAAATAAATCAATAATAAGAAAAAAAAGTTATGTCCTAGGATCGTGGTGAGGATGAGTTGAGAAAATGCTTGTAAAACCCTTAACTCAGAGTCTGGTGTAGAAAGTGTCAGTGCTTGTGATTAAGAGCTGATGGTAGGGAGAGTGGACATGTATACATATGGCTGAGTTCCTTCCCTGTCCGCCTGAAACTGTCACAACATTGTTAATGGCTGTACTCCAATGCAAAATAAAAACTTTTTCTTTTTTTTTTAAAAGAGCTAATGGTAGTAATGGCCACTCTACTGGCCTGGAAAGTACTCTCTCTGCCTCTCTCTGACACTCCCAGGAGGCCAGACTTGGTTGGTTGGTAGCGCTGTGTCTCCCTTGAGCTCCCCTGACTGCTCATCACTCGAGGATATCACCTTCCCCAGCCCCCAGACCTGCAGAGTGCAAATCCCTGACACTTGCGTCCAGTAGGTGGCAAAGCCTGAGATGTCTCCAGGGCACCATTTGGCTGATCCATGCTTTGGCTGGGCCATTTTTCTTCCTGCCTGGCATTCCCGAAGGGCACTGTTGCCCCCTCCCATCCCCAGGCGGCACCTCTACCCACAGTGGCCCTGGTTCTTTAAGGCGATGTTTACAAGGACCAGGGGCGTCCTGAGAGTGCGTGGGCAGATTACACGGTCTGTGTGACCCTCGCTCCCCCGAGGGTTCACAAAGGCAGAATCCAGCCAGACTACGTGCCAAGGGCAGCCTTAGGGAGAAAGGAAGGGCTGGGGCCATTGAGGGCGGGTGTGTACTGAGAGATGGCCTGAGTCTCTGGTCCCTGGCCTGCCACCAGCCCTCATAAAGGCTCGTAGAGGCAGAGCCCATGCGTCTGTCTTGTGGCTCCAAAGCCTTTCGATCTCCTTCAACCCCTTTTCTCTTTTCTACAAACTTTCTAGCCCTAGGCTGGGAGATGGAGACAAGGGCCCAGAAATCCTCAAATGGCACATGTGGGCATCCCACTGGGGCGTCTCTCGGTTGCCATGGCAGTCCCAGAAATCTACAACAGACCCTGCCTGCAAGGGGTGTCTAGCTTCAGACTCCCCGTCCTGGGCTTAGCCCCAGACGTCCCTCCGCCAGCCTCCCTGACTCCCTCCACCCTGCCATAGCAGGCATGTCTTTTCCCACCCTCGCCTTTTGCCTCGCCTTCCTCCTCATCACGTACGTCTGTGATTGTCCCCTCTGCTCCTTCCTTGGCTCTTCCTCCCAAATGATCATTCCTGCTGTGTCCTCAGGACTCCTGACATGACCTCGACCCAGCTTCCTGAAACTGCCCAGCCCCAGCAGCTCTGCTCAGCTCGGCTCTGCTTGCCAGGGGCCGGTGGGCAGCAGCTACGGGTGCAGGCGGGGAGGGGGCCTGGGGCTGATGACAGAGGCCTGAGAGCACTCTTGGCATCACCTCGCGGCCCGCTCCCTGTTCCCTCACCTCAGTGCCACCCCCCAGGGGCAGGTGGACTCACTTGGCTGACTGTGAACAGCAGAAGTGATGGTGAGGATGAGGAGAAAGAGGGCAGCCACGGAGACCTTCATCCTCTCAGTGGGCAGTCAGGCTCTGGGGGAGGCTGGGCGGACACAGTATCCTTCCTTGCTGGTCACCCATGCGGGGCCCTCAGCTCTCTGGACTCTGACCAGTTCAGAGTGGGCGGAGGAGGAGAGACGACGGTCCTCCCTTCGTGTTTGCTGAAAGGGAGGGCAGTGGAGGGCGGGGTCTGGTGCACAGTTGAATTTGCTAATATTTGCAGCTGGATGAAGGAAAAGAGAAAGGGAAGGTGTGGAGAATGTGCTGGGTGTCAGCTCCCTTCAGGCCCTATTTTACTTGAACTTCACAGAAGGGAGTAAAGACTTTATTCCCATTTTGCAGATGAGGCCCCTGAGGCTTAGAGAGGCTAAATTAAACTCACGTGGGTAGGAGGCAGATGCTGTTTAGTCGCTAAGTTGACTTGACTCTTTGTGGCCCCATGGACTGTAACCCACCAGGCTCCCCTGTCTGTGGGATTCTCCAGGTCAGAATACTGGAGTGGGTTACCATGCCCCCCTCCAGGGGATCTACTCGACCCAGGGACTGAACCTAAGTCTCCTACATTGACAGGCGGATTCTTTACCAAGGAGCCAGATAGGCAGTCCTGAAAACAGAATCTGTGTGGCTTCATCGTGTTCCCTGCCCCCATCTCTACTTTGGGAAAGAAGAGGGAGGGTTGAACCAACCTTTTCCCCAGGTGATCAGTCTTCAGGAGGCCAACAGAAAGCAGGGTTAGAGAGAGCACAGACTGAGGCAAGGGTAGGGTTTAGTGACCTCGGAAAAGAGTGTTCCCCTCGCCCCCTGTCCGAGGACACACGATGGAACTCACACTTTCTTGTTGCAGATTATGCCACTGATACTCTTCCCCCAATTCCTAAGCAACAGATCTTTGTTTGCTGAAACATTTCTCTCATTTGTCGATGCTCTCGTTTACCTCTTTGGACCTTGGACTGGGAACCCGTTTCAGGTCTAATCGGCTGATCCCTCCTGGGTGCCCTTGTGTGTGCGGGTAAAGTCTCCAGTCATGTCCAACTCTTTGCGACCCCATGGACTGTATCCCGCCAGGCTCCTCTGTCCTTCGGACTCTCCAGGCAAGAATACTGGAGTGGGTTGCCGTATCCTCTTCCAGGGGATCTTCCTAACCCAGGGATCAAACCAGCTTCTCTTGGGTCTCCAGCATTGGCAGGTGAGTTTTTCACCCCTAGCACCACCTGGGAAGCCTGGGTGCCCTCAATGTGGGTTAATTCAATCTGCCACCGTGGCCAATCATGGCCAGCAGAGGGCCGTCCAACACGGTGAACCTGACAACCTGCTTCTGGGTCCTAGAGTTTCAGCTTCTGCCCTTGGCTTTGGCTAAAGCTGGACCTGCCCCCTCGGGCTTCCCTGGCGGCTCAACGATAAAGAATCCACCTGCAATGCAGGAGTCGCAGGAGATGCAGGTTCAGTCCCTGGGTAGGGAAGATACCCTGGAGGAAGGCATGACAACCCACTCCAGTAGAGGGGCTTGGTGGGCTACAAAATGACTTAGCGTGGGCCCGTGGACCTGTCCCTCAGTATGTTCTCTTTTCAGACTGCCTCAGAACCCTGTTCCAGGCTGAAGGCAGCTTTCAGAGAAGAAATGAAAGAGGGGATTTGCTCTTTGATGGACTGTGACCTCTAGAGGCATGAGGGAGTGTTTCAGGAGATGGGAGTTGTGGGGGGGCTAGGAGAAGGCGATTGCACTCCACTCCAGTACTCTTGCCTGGAAAATCCCACGGACAGAGGAGCCTGGTGGGCTGCAGTCCATGTTGTCGTGAAGAGCCGGACACGACTGACGACTTCACTTTCACTTTTCACTTTCATGCATTGGAGAAGGAAATGGCAACCCACTCCAGTGTTCTTGCCTGGAGAATCCCAGGGACGGGGGAGCCTGGTGGGCTGACGTCTATTGGGTCGCACAGAGTCGGACATGACTGAAGCGACTTAGCAGCAGTAGCAGTGGGGAAACAAAGACGTCAAAAATCCTTGTGGGTCTTGCTGTTTGGCAAGATTGCTTATAAAATAGGGGAAAGCAGGCAATGCAATTAGTCCTGGTGGGTTCATGGCAGTTAGTGGTGGTAAAGCTGTGGCTTCTTATGAGGGAAGAGGGTAGGTATACGAGATACCCCCTTAATCTCTGTGTGTGGAGGAGAGGAGGTGTGAGGAAGCCTGCTGTGCCTTTGCTGTGCAGGCACCCGCTTGGTCTTTGTGGAGGGCTGGAGGCCAGGGAGGGTGGTCATAGGGTCTACACTGGGTGTGCTCTTCCTCTGCGTATGCAGAGCTCCTTGAACCTGGAAGATGGGTCTGAGAGCCTTTGGGGTCAGCTGGAGCATAAGCTTCCTCTTGGTTCCTTTCTCATTCCGTCTATCCACCCACCCACCATCCATTCATCCACCCATCTATGCATTCATCCATCCACCCATTCATCCACATCCACTATCCATCCATCCATCCATCCATCCACCCACCTATCCATCCACCCATTTATGCATCCATCCACTCATTCACCCACCATCCATCCATCTACCACTCATCCATCCACTTCCTGAGCACCTGATGTGGGCCAGACTTTTTGCTATGCCTTGTGGGGTACACAGAACTGAATAAAACAATATAGTGCAACCTGATGTGTGTATGTGGATGGGGAAGAATTGGATAAAATTTGTCCATCAATCATTCCTGTCTTAGCCAGCAGGGGACAAAGGCCTTGGGACCAGCACAGAAAAAGACTATGGAACATGACTGTTATAGAGAGGCCTTTAATGAAGATTTAGCTGCAAAATCAAGCTTTCCTTGTGAAGCTTAAATAAATGAACGCACATAGATGGCTTTAGCAGGGTGCTTGGACTATGGAGGTGCTACAAAAATAGTATCTGTTTTTATTGTGGTCATTACTGTCTCCAGGTAGCCTTTACACAGCGTGCCTTCCTCACTTCCTGCTCAGTTTCTCTCTACCTCCTTGGCAGACCTGACCCCCTTTTTTTTTTCTTGCACCAGGCTCTGGCCAAACATGAGGCCGAGGGAGACACCCTGAGCTGCCCGGCCAGAGCATGCATGGCTGGGCTCATCAGGGTCCTCAAGTCCGCTGCCAGCGGGGAAATTTAGCAGAAATGAATGAGGGCAGGGAAGGGCCTGACTGGTCTTTAATTCAAGTCAGGGCAGCTCCCAGGAGGCGGCTGGGGCTGAGTTGGGAGGAGGGGAGTGGGGTTCAACCTCTTCTCTTTAAATCCCAAGCTGTGTTCTTCTCCATTACTTCTGGGTCACTCCTCCAGTTCCTTGATATAGTCCCGGACCCAGCCATCACGGGGGTTGGCACAGATGTAATGGCCCTTCTTGGTGATGAAGCTGTGGAACAAGAGGGGAGAGGGATGACCAACTGAGGCTCCGGGAGCCAGGAAGCGAGCGCCAGCCCTTCCTTCTTCACAGATTCCTCATCCCGCCCAGACTGGTTCCCCTTCCTTAGTTAGAGGCACTCCAGGGCCAGCGTCTTTTCTGAAATACACCGTCCAGCCCCTCAGGGCCCCTTAGACCCGTCCCGTCTCCATGCCCCACCCAGGAGGTGTCCCTTGCCTCCCCTTCCCCTCTCCCCCCACCCCATCCATGGGCCCAGCTTCCTCCTGGCCCCAGCAGGGCCCCCCCGAAAGCCCCGGAGCCCCAAGTCTGCTTCCCCCCACCCCACCCCGTGCTACTTCTCTCTATGGACACAGCTGAGAGCACTCTGGGGAGCACCCATCCTGAGTTCTCCCCCCTGCCCTCCCCCACCATGCTCCCAGCCCTACGGACTCCCCCTCCCCCAGGGTGGTGTGCGGGTGCCGCCTACACGATCCCAGGCTTGGAGCACTGGCTGCTGGTCTCATAATAGCTTGAAATGCGCTGCCGGGGAACTGCCCGGCTCACGTAGGTGAGACAGCACTCGGCAGGGTGGTAAGGTCCTCCTGAGGAGAAAGAGGGGAGCGAAGCTGAGATCAGGGTACTCGTTAAAGCTGTGGGGTGCTGGCTGCCTCTGGAACCCTAGGGGGTGGAGGAGGGAAGGAAGGAGAGCACCCCAGAATTCAGAGAGAAGGATGTAGAAAAAGCTCAGTCCTCTGGCCTCCCTCTCAGTCTAACCCCCAGGCTCCTCTTTCTCTTCTCCTTCATCACCGATCACCCTGCCTCCCTTTCTCTCACCCCCGTGGAGTCCTTCACCAAAGTCGCCCCATGGACTGTAGCCCGCCAGGCTCCCCTGTCCATGGACTCCTGCAGGCCGGAGTACTGGAGTGGGTTTCCCATTCCCTTCTCCAGGGGATCTTCCCTGACCCAGGGATCACACCCAGGTCTCCTGCATTGCAGGCAGATTATTTACCATCTGAGCCACCAGGGAAGCTATATTGTCATGAGTCCCCCTGCTCTAAACCGGCCAGCTCCCTGACCCCACATTAGACAAAAATACCCATCCTATAGCATTCTAACCAACCACCTAACAGCACCCTTCTCGCAGGAAGTTTCTTTGTCTTGAGGCTATAAAAATTGGCTACCAGCCCACGAAAGGCACTGTCTCTGTCTTGAGCCAGCCCACTGGTCTAACAGCATCTCCTGCTTTAGTAAACTCTCTTCTCCTCTCATTCTGCCTCGTGTCTGGAAATTCTCTTCCAACCTGCACATAGACCACGACAATTACCACCCCGCCCCCAAAGGACTGGCTGATGACTTTGAACTCTGGATGGAAGAGCAGCCAAGTCCAGATCTCAGCGAGCACACAGCATCCCTGGGGAGAAGGGTTGCTAGGAGGAAAAATATCCCAATATGATTGGGAATGCAGATCCTATCCCTCCCAATGCCCCTATTCTGCCTGATCCCCACTGAACCCATGCCCTGCCAAGAGGGCAGAATGCCCACACCAAGCCCCACGGACAATGGCCAGGGAGCTAGGACTCCCAGATCTAACCCCACCCAGCCTCTGCTGGCTTTGCACCAGTCACCCTCACATCTCGTCATCTGTGAACAAGGCGGCTGACTGCATTGGCGGCTGACTGCATTGGTGGTTGACTGCATTTTACACACAGCTTCCTGGAGGCACAGAGGCGCTTGGGAGCTGAGTCACGGGTATAAGACCCCATCTGCCGTTTTTCCCGTTTTACATTTGGGGCTTCCTGTGTAAGATTTTGCTGGAAGAAAAGTTTTCTTGATCTAAAACACTTTAAAAATCACTGTATTTTTCAGTTATTTTTTGATTCTGAGATTTCATGGCTCTTGTAGGAGGTGCAAGGGGGTCACAACAAAGTCACACCAAGATTGAATTACGGGGGCAGCAGGGGAGGGGTCTCAGATCAAGGGCCTTGAAGTTAGGGAGTGCAGTGATTGGGGCCGTCATGTTATGTGACCAACCTGGACAGAAATGTGAGTGTGCACAGCAATGGCCTCGGGACCACCGAGGTGCTTGGGTGGCAAGGGAAGGGCTGGTCATCTTATTCAGGGCCATCTCCAGCAGCACTCTCACCTGCTAAAGAGTGGAATAAGGAACCCCCTGGTCCCTGAGAACCACGTCACTGCGTTCCTCTGAGCTGCTCAGTGACTCCTCAGATAAGCAAAGCAAACTGTCCCCATTCCACCCAGTTTAGTCTAGCTTTATTTCAACAGCCTTCTATCTTTCCCCTCAGTTTCTAAAAGGGAAACGAGGTAAAACTGCAGAGTGAGGGATAGCATGGGTTGCCTGTAAAGGCAGCTCTTCCGAAGAAACAAGCTGAAAAATGGTGGCTTAGGGGACTGGTCCTGGGCAATGTGAGGATGAAACCAGTTTAAGAGGACACCAGACACAATGGAATACTACTCAGCCATAAAAAATTAAATATTGCCATTTGCAGCCACCTGGTTGGACTTGGAGGGCTAAGTGATTCCCTGATAGTTCGGTTGGTAAAGAATCCGCCTGCAATGCAGGAGACCCCCGTTTGATTCCTGGGCCGGGAAGATCCACTGGAGAAGCAATAGGCTACCCACTCCAGTATTCTTGGGCTTCCCTTGCGGCTCAGCTGGTAGAGAATCTGCCTGCAATGCGGGAGAATTGGGTCTGATCCCTTGATTGGGAAGATCCCCTGTAGAAGGGAAAGGCTACCCATTCTGGCCTGGAGAATTCCAAGGACTATATCCTTGGGGTTGCAAAGAGTAGGACACAACTGAGTGACTTTCACAGCAACAGAGCATGCTAAGTGAAATAAGTCAGACAGAGAAAAATAAACACTATCATATCCTTACATGCAGAATCTAAAAAACACAGCAAACAAATGAATAGAGCAAAAAAGAAATAGATTCACAGATATAGAGAACAATAGTGCTCACCAGTAGGGAGAAGGAAGGGGGAAGGGGCAAGCTGGGCTAGGGGATTAAGAGGTACAAACAATTAAGTATAAAATAAGCTACAAGGATACATTATACAACACAGGGAATACAGTCAATATTTTATAACTGTAAATTGAATATGATCTTTAAAAATTATGAATCACTATATTAAACACCCTAAGTAATATAACCTTGTGTGTGCATGCGTGCTAAGTTACTTCAGTCGTGTCTGACTCTTTGTGACCCTATGGACTGTAGCCCACCAGACTCCTCTGTCCATGGGTTTTCCCAGGCAAGAGTACTGGAGTGGGTTGCCGTATCCTCTTCCAGGGGATCTTCCCCACCCAGGGATCCAACCCAAGTTTCTTGCATCTCCTGGCAGTGGGGCTCTTTACCACTGGCGCCACCTGGGAAGTCTATACAACCTTGTATAGCAACTATGTTGTTATTTAGTCACTAAATAGTATCTGACTCTTTGCGACCCCTGGATTGTAACCGGCCACCCCTGGATTGTAACCGGCCAGGTTCCTCTGTCCGTGGGATTCTCCAGGCAAGAACGCTGGAGTGGGTTGCCATGTCTTCCTCTAGGGGATCTCCCTGATCCAGGGATTAAACCCGCATCTCCCGTTTGGCAGGTGGACTCTTTACCGCTGAACCACCCGGGGAGCCCACAGCAACCGTACTTCAGTAATAAAGAAAAGCAGACACTAGACCTCTTTCTGGAGCCCCTTTCTCTTCGCATCCCAGCAACCTGGCTCCTGCTTGCTATCCCACAGGGACCAGGTTGGAAGGTGTTGCACTCACTTGAAGAGAATTCATTCTTGGACCCAAGGGCCACAGAGATGCTGAGGAGGACGAGGAAGGAGACGGCTGCCATGGAGACCTTCATCCTCACATGGAGGAGCTGCTGCAGGGGCAGAGGTAGCCTGGTAGGGGCTTCAGAGGCTCCCGGGCTTCGGAAGTTTTGGGAAATGTTCATCGAGACAAATTATTTTCTTTCAGTAAGGGAACTAGGATTTCAAAGGGAAGTAGGAAGCCGTAGATCCCTCAGCGATTTCACGTCCTGCACATGTGTTGAGGGTGGAGTGAAGGAAGCCTGGAGAGCCAAGATTTCAGAGAGGAAATTCACCTCCACCCTAGTGGGAATATGCTTAACCCTGTTCTATTGCCACATTTTAGATATGATTTTTAATTTTTTATCCCACGCTCAGCTGCACAGTCGTATCTGACTCTTTGTGACCCCATGGACTGTAGCCCACCAGGCTCCTCTGTCCATGGGATCCTCCAGGCAAGAATACTGGAGTGGGTTGCCCGGGGATCTTCCTGACCCAGGGATGGAACCCACGTCTCCTGCATCTCCTGCATTGGCAGGCGGATTCTTTACCACTGAGCAACTTGGGAAGCCCTGTTTAACCCTCCGACAGAAGCCTTTCATTAGTCATAGAAAGACCACGAGCCCAGTGGGGAGGGGAGACTGGCTCAGCCTTAGCTCAAGATCTCAAGGCTGGGATATGTCCTGTACTTAGTTCTGGTTCCAGGCCCCAGAACAAGGCTGTATGGGGGCCAGAGGCCAGAGGGGATTTGGGGTAACAGGAAAAGGCCTCCAGTCTTGGAAATCTTCACTTAAGCTCTTCAGCAGAATCTTTGGCTCCCAACCTCATCCTCCCTCCTTCACAGTCCCCTGGGGGTGAAGAAGTGCCACGGTGCTCAGTAGATAATTTATTTAACCAGCTTTATACTTTAATATGGGGGTTCCTAGGTGGTGCTAGTGGTAAAGAACCTGCTTGCCAATACAGGAGACATAAGAGACGTGGGTTTGATGCCTGGATCAGGAACATCCCCTGGAGGAGGGTATGGCAGCCCACTCCAGTATTCTTGCCTGGAGAATCCCATGGACAGATGATACAGTCCATAGGGTTGCAAAGAGTTGGACATGACTGAAGCAACCTTGGGTGCACACACACACACACACTTTAACACACACTAGCTGTTGTCCCAAATGCTTCATGAATATGAGGCATTTTAAGCCTTATATTAGCAGTTGAGGAAACTGAGGCACAAAAAAGCATCCATAACTTGCTCCAGCTCTGACAGTTGATAAGTGGAATCAGGCTTCAAACTCCAATCGGGTAGTCTGGCTCCCAAGTCTATGTTCTTTTTTTTAAAAAAAATATTTATCTAATCATTTGGCTGTACTGAGTCTTAGTTGCGGCGTGCAGGATCTTCGATCTTCATAGTGGCGCATGAGATGTTTAGCTGTGGCATGAGGAATTTTCAGTTGTGGCATGTGGGACCTAGTTTCCTGACAAAGGGATGGAACCTAGGCCCCCTGCATTAGGAGCATGGAGTCTTAGCCACTGGACCACTAGGGAAGTCTTCCAAGTCTGTGTTCTTAACCACTATGCTATGGAGAAGAACTATTGGAGTCCCAATCCAGCAGTCTCTAAAATCGTCCGGCTTCGTTTGGCTTCTCTATAAAATCTTTAGTCTGAGACATTTCTGAGTTCAGGGAGTAGATCTCTTTGGGACCTTCTCCCGGTTTCAGAGAAGCTTAATCGGAACTGAGAAGATGCCTTATTTGGGGTTCAGTTCAGTTTAGTTGCTTAGTCGTGTCTGACTCTTTGCAACCCCATGGACTGCAGCAAGCCAGGCTTCCGTGTCCATCACCAAATCCCAGAGCCTGCTCAAACTCATGTCCATCGAGTCAGTGATGCCATCCAACCATCTCATCCTCTGTCACCTCCTTCTTCTCCTGCCTTTAATCTTTCCCAGCATCAAGGTCTTTTCCAATGAGTCAGTTCTTCATTTCAGGTGGCCGTAAGCATTGGAGTTTCAGCTTCAGCGTCAGTCCTTCCAATGAATATTCAGGATTGATTTCCTTTAGGATGGACTGGTTGGATTTCCTTGCAGTCCAAGGGACCCTAGCAGGCATCTAGCAGGTTTCTTGGACTAGCGGTGGCCTGGAGCTCAGTGCTGGAAACTGTTCTGAAGCCGTGTCTGTGGATCATGTGACTGATGTGCTTTCTGTGAAGGGGCAGCTCGGTGCTATGTACTTGCTGTCCTTAGAACTGTCTACATGGGCCATTTACAGAAGAGGAATTGGGACTCAGGAAGGGTAGAGACTTGCTCACATTCATAAAATGATTTGGATGCAAGACCAATCCCCTCTTCCATCTCTCAGTCCAGTGGCCTTGACCACGCTCTTCCAGGGGGGCCCTTGCCCCATTCTTCCTGCTTTTGTGGTTAGAAGGCTGTTTACATCTTCTCTCCTCCACTCATCGAGGCAGGGCAGGCCTAGCAGATAGCAAATGATCTGTAAGTATGTGTTTTATTTATTTACTTAAGAAAATATTAATTTGGCTGCATTGGGTCATAGTTGCAGCATGCAGAACCATCCTTGCAGCATATAGACTCTCTCTAGCTGTGGTTCGTGGGCTCAGTTGCTCTGCAGAATCTTAGTTATCCAACCAGGGATCGAACCCGTATCCCCTGCATTGCAGGGTAGATTCTTAACCACTGGACCATCGAGGAAATTCCTGTAAGTATATGTTTCAGAAGAAGGATGAATTGAGCTGGTCTAAGTATGTATATCTCACAGGAAATAGCTGAATTCTCATGCTTGGGTGCCAAGACTGTCATTTATTTGAAATTTTCTGTATTGTTGTCTATAATAACACTGTTTAAATGCCTCTAGTCAAGTGATAGAAATTGACATCAGCAACAATGTAAGGAAACAAGCTGTTTCTGGGAAGAATGTGAGCTGGGACAAAATAATGACATTCTCTTTGTTTTTGTGGAAACTAGCCTACGTGCCAAGTTGTTGCTTGGGTCTTTAGAGGAAAGTCTTTATTTTTCAAGCAGTTATTGAGTTCCTACCTACTATTAGCCTGGATATGCTCACTGCTATAATAAACAACACATAAATCTCAGAGGAGTCATTAAATGAAGGTTTATGTCTTCCTCCTGTCATAGTCTGCTGTGAGTCGGCAGTGGGGGTGTGTTTTTGTGTATGTGTGTGTGTGTGCTGGGCAAGGCTTTTTCATGCACCCATTGTTTTATCAATAAAATTTAATTTTAACACTTTTACATGATTTAATAAATGACAGCTATTTTTATTTAATAGTTACAAATCCATTGAACACTCTGGAATGTATGGAATCAGAGAGCAAGGTCAAGAAAAATGGCTGGGATGTGATGGGGAGAGAGGTGGGAGGAGGGTTCGGGATGGGGAACACAGGTGCCCCCATGGCTGATTCAAGTCAATGTAAGGCAAAAACCACTACAATAGTGTAAAATAACTAGCCTCCAATTAAAATAAATAAACAACTTGAGAAAAGAAAAATGGCTGAACAGTAAAAATTAGGAGTAAGCAGAGCTTTAATTTGTAATTTACTTAGAAAACACTCATTTTCTTTGCCTTTTAATTTTTGAGAGGTTTTTGGCCTCTTCTTTCTGCAATTCTTTTCCCTCTTGATGATGCTTTTCACATCTTCTATCTTGTGAAGATTTTCAAAAAAAGGAGCCTCCAAGTTTGCTGCCAACGGGGAGGAGCAGAGGGGGACAGGCAGATTTTCATGGCCCTTTTCTGGAAATAGCATAAATTACTTTCACTTACACTCCAGGGCCAAAATGAAGTCGCCTAACTTCAACTTGATGGCAAAGGTAAGGAAAATATAGACCATCTATGTGCCCGGTGGGAAGAGAGAATGGGTTTAGTGACCACATCCCTTCTTTGTCATAATATCATGGACTCAGCCTGGAAGTGACCCTGACCTCATAGCTTGAAGAGGGAACTCAAAAAAGTAAATGAAAATTACAAAACAGTGGGGTGAATGGACTTCGATGGCAACATAATCAGAGGCCTCAAAGGTTCTTCTGTGGCCCACTGGTGAGTATGCAGGAGTGCCTTTTAAAACATGTTAAAAGAATATTTTTCAAATCAACACATTTGCATTGATTTAAAAAAACTGAATAATACTGAAAGGGTGGGTGGGACCCTTAATATGTTTACTTCTTTGCTACACCACTTGTATGTGGCAAATATGGACCCCACCATCCATAATCAAGTGGGCCCTCTGCCCCAGCCTGGGTCCATGTCAAGAGAAAAGGGTATGAGCTACATTACTTTAAAAATCTTGTCTACGGTTCTAAAAGTGAAATAGTAAATGTATGGTTTTTTTTATTTTTACAACTTTAAAGCACATATTTTTCTAGTTATTTTGCACTTGTAAGATTTTTATTTTTATTTTCCCCCACACCACAGGGTAAGTGGGATCTTAGTTCCCCCTCCAGGGATGGAAACCAAGCCTCCTGCATTGGGAGCATGGAATATTAACCACAGGGCCACTAGGATAGTCCCAAGATCTTTACTTTTAAAAATTCAAAAATTGGTTGTCAGACTTACTGAGCCATGTTTAAACTTTTTCCAGGGCTTCCTTGGAAAGAATCTGCCTGCCAATACAAGAGTGTGGGTTCGATCCTTGGGTCCAGGAGATCCTGCAGAGAGGAAAATGGCAACCCACTCCAGGATTCTTGCTTGAAGAATCCCAGGGACAGAGGAGCCTGGTGGACCCCAGTCCATGGGGTCGCAAAGAGGCAGACACGACTGAGCGACTTAGCCCAGCACAGTCACTCAATCACTGTCAGCTTGAGTGATGATAAATACCTGCTTCAGGATTCTAGAGAAAGGGAGAGGGGTGTTCTCACTGGGACAGTGAGGGTGGCGTCTAAATGGATCGAGTTTCGCTGGAGGGTTGAGAGCAGGGGGCATTTCTGGCAGAGTCACCACAGAGAGCAAGGAGATGAAAGAGAACATGCTGTTTTCCAGGAACTGTGAAAAGAGAGGATCGGGTAACTGACTTTACATAACACTGCATTGTCTCCTCAAACAGCTCAGAGAACAGCTGTGATCGACCAGGTGCTCGGTCAGGAAGGAAAGACTCATGTCACCCCTCATTTCTTTTCAGCTGCCATTGCTGTGAACCAAAGCCTTGATCAGGAGGCACTCGGCCTACAGCCCAGGCGGTCTGTGCTCACCGTTTCACTCTACTCAGTTGGCAAGTCAACCAGCCAGAGGACCCAGAGAAACCACACACATTGCCCTTAGGGCTAGCATTGCTTTACTCCAATAGTTCTTTGAGATCTTCAAGCCTCTGAAACAAAATCTCAAGAGTATCATAGAAAAGGGGGGAAACAGGGCCCTCTGGGGCCTTCTCAGGACAGGCTTGTCCCCCATATCCTCTGCTTTAGCTCTTCTCTGAAGTACCTAGATAATAGTATCTGATACACATTTCCTGAGTTGTTTTACAGATGTGAAAACTCTTCATCAGATGGAAGATGTTACCTACTGGATGACCAGGAGCTCATAACCCCAGGCCTCCTGGAGCCTCAATTCAGTCGCTCAGTTGTGTCCTCCTCTTTGTGACCCCATGGACTGCAGCATGCCAGGCCTCCCTGTCCATTACCAACTCCCAGAGCCTACTCAAACTCATGTCCATTGAGTCGGTGATGCCATTTAACCATCTCATCCTCTGTCGTCCCCTTCTCCTCCTGCCTTCAATCTTTCCCAGCATCAGGGTCTTTTCCAACGAGTCAGCTCTTCGCATCAGATGGCCAAAGTATTGGAGTTTCAGCTTCAGCATCAGTCTCTCCAGGGAATATTCAGGGCTGATATCCTTTAGGATGGACTGGTTGGATCTCCTTGCAGTCCAAGGGACTCTCAAGAGTCTCCTCCAGCACCACAGTTCAAAAGCCTAAGGACTTTTGAAGCCTAAGTCCTGGTAAAGTTAACCCTTGTGACACCACCCTGTGCTCTCATCATCAGCCAATCAGAGAATTGTGCACAATCTGATCACGTACCCTGCAACCCTCCCCACCCTCACCTGACTTTAAAATGCTTTGCCAAAACATTCTGGGGAGCTCGAGGCTTTTTAGGGCATGAATCAGCTTGTCTCTTTGCCTGGCCTTGCAATAAATCTTTCTCTGCTAAAACAACAAAACAAAACAGAAAACAAACAAACAAACAAACAAACAAAAAACACAAAAAAACGCTCAATAGAGAAGTCAAAAGCTTCTGTGGACACCCCAACTAATGAGAGCAACAGGAAAAATCATACAGGGGTCAAAATATAAGCCAGAACCCTTAGCATCTGTGTTGCCTCTTTTGCTTCTCCCAACTCCATCGAAATGACAGAATAAGTGGGAAAATAAAAACCACATTAAAAATAAATTCAGCTTTTCACAAAGATGGTGCCAAAGGAGAAGAAGGAAGCCCCTGCCCCTTCCAAAGCCTAAGCCAGAGCAAGGGCTCTGGAGGCCAAGGCAGCAGTGTTGAGAGGCGTCCACAGCCACAAAAATTGTGGCTCACAAAAAAAGGTGGCCCAAAACCCTGCAGCTCAAGAGGCAGCCCGAATACCCTGGGAAGACTGCCCCTGCTGCTGCTGCTGCTGCTAAGTCGCTTCAGTCATGTCCGTCTCTGTGCGACCCCATAGACGGCAGCCCACCAGGCTCCCCCGTCCCGGGGATTCTCCAGGCAGGAACACTGGAGTGAGTTGCCATTTCATTCTCCAATGCATGAAAGTGAAAAGTGAAAGTGAAGTAGCTCAGCTGTGTCCGACTCTTAGCGACCCCATGCACTGCAGCCCACCAGGCTCCTCTGTCCGTGGGATTTTCCAGGCAAGAGTCCTGGAGGGGGTGCCATTGCCTTCTAGGAGATGTGAATTCGACCACTATGACATCATCAAATTCTCCCTCAATCCAAGTCAGCCAAGAAGAAAATAGAAGACCAAAACACACTGGTATTCACTGTGGCTGTCAAGGCAACAAGCACCAAATTAAACAGGCTGGGAAGAAGCTCAATGACATTGAGGTGGCTAAAGTCAACACCCTGATCAGGCCCGATGGAGAGAAGAAAGCTGGCTTCTGACGAGGATGCTTTGGCTGGTGCCAACAAAATTGGGATCATCTAAACCGAGTCCAGCTGGCTAATTCGAAATATAAAAGTTTTCACTATTAAAATAAACACACACACAAAAAAACCTCATAGTAACAATAAAGGATCAGAAAAGATGACAGAAAGCTAACCATAGGGTGAGAAATTTCTGTTCTATATAAAGGACCTTTGTCAATTTGATGGCAATGCACAAAGTGGCTGAAAAACTTACATCCTTACGTAGGTGATGGAGAAGATCATCGAGAAAACGTGTTTCCAGTAGGACCCCGGGGAAGCCAAAGATCAGTTGGGAGGTGTTGGGAGAAGAATCTTGGGCCCAAAAAACAAGTAAGGACCTTGCCAGTCCCCACTTTTGGACAGTCAGGGGTTTGACCCAGGATGAAGCTGCAAGTTCTCTAAATAAAGAAGGGAGTTCTCCAGAGGGGACCGTGGGCCAGAGAGAGAATTGGGCATCTGTTACTTCTATTACCTCCTTCCAACTGGCTGGCCCATTCCTCTGAGTCATTTGGTTTACTGTTGATTCCTTCTAGTGTATTTTTTACTTTATTGGTTGTATCTGCCATCTCTGTGGGGGTTTTCTTTTTCACTTCCTAACTCTTTGTTAAAGACTTCTAACTTCTCGCTCTGTGCATCCGTTCTTCTCCCAAGTTCTTTAATCACTGTTATGATCACTGGGCTTCCCAGGTGGTGCTAGCACTAAAAAGAACCTACCAGCTAATGCAGGAGACGCGGGTTTGATCCCTGGGTGGGGGAGATCCCTTGGAGGAGGGCATGGCAACCCACTCCAGCATTCTTGCCTGGAAAATCTGATGGACAGAGGAGCCTGGCGGGCTGCGGCCCATAGGGTAGCAGAGAGTCAGACACCGCCGAAGCAACTTAGCACGCGTGCATGCGTGATCGCTACCCTGAACTTTTTTCTCAGGTAGATTGCCCATCTTTAGTTCTCTTAGTTCTTTTTTCTTTTTTTCACCACTTCAGCTAGTTCTTCTGAGGTTTAATCTTGTTCCTTCCTTTAATCTTGTTCTCATTTTGCCTAAGTTGCTCTTTACGTTTTTATGCATCTGGTATGTGAGTTGTTTTTCTTAACCTTGGAGAAATGGCTTTCTACAGGAGATGTCCTGTGCATCCCAGCAGTGCACACCCCCCTTGTCGTCCAAGCTGCATGCTCTGGGGACTCCCCTCATGAGGGCTGTGTGGTTCCTTTTGTTGTGGCGGGCTATGTGGGCGGTTTGATAGGCTTGGTTGACCCTGGTCTGTTTATTTACCAGGCACTTCCTTGTATGGAGGCTGTTGGCTGCTGGTTAGTGGGGCCTGGTCACAAGGCAGCTGACTGCAGAACCCCAGGGGCCCTGGTGCTAGTGGTGGCTCCCTGGTGGGTGGACTCAAGACTAGAAGACTCTGGGGCTGTGGCCCACCTACTGGTGGTAAAGCCGGTTCCTGGGGTTAGTGCCGGAATACTGGCAGGAAGAGCTGAGTCCTAGAGTCTGGTTGCAGGGCTCAGGGGTCCCAGAGTCGGTGTCTGATCGTTAGTGTTGGTGAGGTGGAATGGTTTCTTACACAGTTGGGTACAAGTTCAGGTTGTCCCAAAGCTTGTGTCAACCTATTAGTACTCAGGACTGAGGCCCAGGTGGTCCCAAAGTAGGATCTGGCTTCTTGGTGGACAGGTTGGTTCTGTAAGCCGTGGGGTTGCCCACTGGTGGGTGGAGCTGGCTTCTGAGCCTTTGGGTGGGTTGGGTCATGTCCAGAGGCAACTGTGTGCTCAACAGGGTCTTAAGGCAGCCTGTCTACTGATGGTGAGGCTGCATTCCTACCCAGTTAGTTGCTTGGCCTGAGACAGTCCAGCACTGGTTCCTACAAGCTGCCGGACCAGGCAGGGCTGGATCCGGGGGCAATAAGATAGAGGAAGGACTCCACAATGGTGCCCACCAGCAAGGTGTCTGTGTGGCAGGAGGAATTCCCAAGTACAGCTGCTGCCAGTGTCCGTCCCCAGGGTGAGCTACAGCTGACTCCTGCCTCTCGGGGAGACCCTCCAACATCAGCAGGTAGGTTTGATCCCAGGCTCCTATCAAATACTGCTTTTGCTGTGAGTCCTACAGGCTGCAAGACTTTGTGCGTGTTGTCCTTAAGAGTGAAGTTTCTATTTCTCCAGTTCTCTGGGACTGCCAAAATTAAGCCCTGTTGCTGTTGTTATTTAGTCGCTCAGCTGTGTCTCTTTGTGACCCCACGGACTGCAGCACGCCAGGCTTCCTTGGGCTTCCCTATCTCCTGGAGTTTGCTCAAACTCATGTCCATTGAGTCAGTGATGCCATCCAACCATCTCATCCTCTGTCGCCCCCTTCTCCTCCTGCCCTCAATCTTTCCCAGTATAAGCCCTGCTGGCCTTCACAGTCAAATACTCGGGGGGCTTATCTTCCCAGTGCGGGGCCCCTGGGTTGGGGAGCCTGCAGTGAAGCTCAGACCTCTCACTCTTGTGGGAGAGCCTCTGCAATGCAAGCATTCTCCAGTTTGTGGGCCACCCATGGGTGTGGACGTGAGCGTGAACGCCGTGTGCAACTCTTTGCGGCCCCATGGACTGTAGCCTGCCAGACTCCTCTGTCTGTGGAATTCTCCAGGCAAGAATACTGGAGTGGTTTCCCATTTTATCTTCCCGACCCAGGGATTGAGCCTGAGTCTCTTGCTTCTCCTGCATTGGCAGGTGGATTCCTTACCACTAGCGCCATCTGGGAAACCCACCAGGAAATATGGGACTTGACATATCATGAGTCTGCTCCACCCCCACCACCGTATTATTGCGATTCCTCTTTTAACATCTTTAGTTGTAAAAGATATTTTCTTGTTGGTAGGTTCTGTTTGTTTTTCTTTTTTTCCACTGATAGTTGTTCTCCAAGTATTGGGTTGGCCAAAATATTCATTTTGGTTTTTCCATACCATCTTATGGAAAACCCGAATAAACTTTGTAGCCAAGTTGTGATTTTGGTGTGTTCATGACAGGAGGTAAGTTCAGGGCCTTTCTACTCTGCCAACTTGGCCTGGAAAAAAAATCTTAAACTTTTTTTGAATTAAAAAAAATGTTGTTGTTTAGAATTCAGTCCTTTATTTCTGAATTTTATGTGAGAGTTGATTAAGATTTACTATTTGTAAATAGAAATGTATATGCTTTAATAGATATGAACCTAAAATTGATATTAACTTTAGTTTTAAGTGTTTCCCTAATGTCCTTTAACTTTAGAGAAGATATCTTTTAGGAAATTGTATCTGGTAAGAAAAAAACAAAAACAAAAATGTAGCATTAAGACAAAAGGATGAGTATAGGCCTTTCAATGTCATATTGGAACACTGTCTGAAGGACTCACCCAGGATTCCTTAATCTGTATGAGAAACGTACATTTGATTGATGGTCTATATACTGTTGACCAACACCCAGAATTTATGAAATTGCTTGTTGACTGAGACTGATTTGTAATTTTATTGTTAAGCACAGATCCAAAGGATTGCTGTCTAGTAGAAAAGATAATCCCCAAAGTTACAGATTTATTGCCCTCTAGGGTTTGAATTTGTTTTTCTCTAACAAACATTTCAGAATGCCATCTTCAGTAACTATATAAACTTCTGTTCCTCAGATGATCTTTGAATCAGTTTAGTGATTAATGGGTTGAATACACATACTAAGTCTGTATTTGAATGTCATGTTTTTAGCTTAAAAAAGTTTACAATATGATGTCTTGTTCAGACCCTTCCCCCCCCCCGCCCCCCAAAAAAGCTCCACAAATCCAAAGTTCAGCAATTCCTACACAATCTTTTCCCTCTAAAAGTTGGAGTGAAGTCAAATTGGATACGCTTGATGAATGTGTTGCTTTTGTAATCAGAACAGAACAGTAACTGTTGCTTTTTTTAAAAAATAATTCAAGCCACCGTCCAATGAGGACGGTGAGGCAAGAGAGACGAAGAAGAGGGGGCCTGGTCCAGGCTCCCCCGCTCAAGCAATAGCGATCTCAGGTCCTCGACGGCTGACCCAGCCTTAGGTCCGACTTGCATTTCTGAACTCTCTCATTGTTAGGATCAGCACAGACACGCTGCCCCTTCTTGGTGACGAAGCTGGGAAGAAGGTGTGGGGAAAGATTACAAACAGCAGAGGGTTCAACAAATATGGGTGGGGACCCTATCTTCCCTGCGCCTTGGGCCCCCGACAGCCCAGCCAGTTCCTCCCTTTCTCCGCTGCAGGAATTCAGAGCAGCTTCTCTCTGAGACTCCCCCTCAGGCTGAGACGCCCTCAGCGACTCAATGGGTTTCCTCGGGCAACCTCCCTCCGGCTCTCGCCTTCCTTCCTTCCCTAGCTTCCCTTTTCACCAGGAGCATCTCATACCTGGTGCCCTGAAGGATCCTACTGAGGACACACGCTTCTGCTGACCTGGCAGCATGCAGAGGGTGGGACTTTCCCGGACATTCCTCAGGAACCACCCCTTCCCCTCTCCGCTCTGCCCCCAGCGATGGCCAGTGAGCTTGGCACACTTACATGACAGCTGGCCGGGAGCACGCACTGCTCGTCTCTATATAATCTTCCATGAACACACATCGGATGTTTCGTGGGGTGTAAGACATGCAGCAGTCCGTGGGCCGGTGAAAACCTGCAACGAGAGGAAGCGTCACTTAAGGACTGGGAAAACTTGCGGAAGGAAACGGCAAGCCGCTCCTGTATTGCTTGGGAAACCCCATGGGCAGAGGAGCCTGGCTGGCTACAGTCCTTGGGGCTGCAAAAGAGTTGGACCCAACTTAGCAACCAAACGAACAAAACTGATGAAAACTGCATCCTTTCCCCCTTCCCTCCCACCTACTGGGAAGAGTGAAAAGGTAGAGGGCTTAAAAAAAAAACTTATTTTTGGCTGTGCTAGGTCTGTGTTGCTGCACAGGGACTTTCTCCAGTTACAGCGAGCAAGGGCTACTCTTCCTTGCGGGGAGGCATGTGGAATCTTCCCGGAGCAAGGATGGAACCTGTGTGTCCTGCATTGGCAGGCGGATTCTTAACCACTGGACCATCAGAGAAGTCCTGAAGGTTCAGGACTGGAAAGGGATGTTCTCCTTCTCTTCAGCACTTGATGGTCTCTCCTTGCCAGAGACATTTCGCTCTCCCCAGGGCTGAGCTGTGTGTCTGAGGGCATCCAGGCAGGGCCACGACAAAGCAGAATTTCTCCCAGAAGAAGGAGGGTCTGAGGCCTGCAGGAGGCGTCCGAGCACCCTTCCCTTCTCCCCACAGTGAGCCAACTCTTGGGACAGCCAGGTGGAATCGAATCCATCTCTGGAAGAGGCCATCTATGGACACACAGCCCATCCTGAACTTCCTTGGAGATGTTCACCACCCTCAGGACCCCCCTCAGGTCCTGTAAACGAGGTGGATTGAAGTCTTTGAGCCAATCCGTACCTGCTAGCTGTTTTAAAATATATACCATAACAAAACTTTACCTCCGTGAGACAGTGAGTGATGATGAAATTCTTTCGGACTTGAGAGTTCAAACTTCAGGTTTGACATCGTGTTTTCTACTTGAGAGAAATAGTAGAGAAGGGAAGAAAAATTACTGGGAAGCAACATCGTTTCAATATCTCCATCTCTCTCATTCCTCAACTGCATCTCCTGCTAGGGAGGCAAGGATACTGAACCATTGGCCCAGATCTGCCTCCAAGCCCATTTTCTCTATCAAGGCTCTGAGACTTTCCAGGGAACTTTTGAAAAAGTTCAAGACAGGAAACCATTCAATTGACTTTGAATACAAAAGGCTAACTGCACAGCCAACACTAGTAGACGAGTTGAATAGTTCCATAATGCAATCCAGTGCACCGTGCTTCCTACACATTTCTGGGGTTCACAGGGCTCTGGAAACAGTAACAATTTTTCTATAACTGATCTGGTGACACCACACCACCCAAAGTGAAGTGAGGCTATTTACAGGCTTTATTTACTCCATTGGTATGAATGTGTTTACTGCAGAAATATAATTGTGTTTGGTTAATGTGTGTTTCTCAGACTCTGCCAGGGATGTTAAGTAATGTCCAGGTATGTGTTACCTTTTTAAAAATACATTCTTTTAGAATGTGATAGAATGTACATAAGGCAAAGTTTACAATTAAAAAAAATACTAAAATATTTCTTTATTTGAGTAAAGTCACTGTTATTTCTTGAATTCCAGCTAGCATCAAATTAACAATCAGGAAAAAAAACCACTTGACAAAATGTTATCCAGCTGATATTAACAATAGATAGAAAACCCTTTTAAACTTTAAAAGAAATATGTTAAACAGGCAACATTCAGATCTAAAAAGTTGCAAGTAGTGGTTTTACATTAGATCTTATAAATAAAAAAGTCTCTAATATAATCACTTGTTCACTATCTCCCTGCGATCAGAACATGAATAGGAAAAGAAAGTCACATCTGAATATTCACAACCGTCATTTACGATCTTTGCAAGGACTGCATGTCTGCAATGCAGTGGGTCAGGCAGTTTTTCAGATAATTTTTGTTTTCCTCAAGGTATCAAAAAGTACAATTGTCTGAGATAAAATGTCACAAAAATCACAATCAGGAAAAGCAAAAGCTCTAGCAGACCGACTTGAAGATGGGGATATTCATGGCTTGACCATGAACTGGAGGTGATTTTGTACATTTAAGAGCTGTCAACCGAAGTACCAAGAGCTATAGGCAGCAATCTGGGTTTAGTCAGTAGTTGCTAATAACCAAGAGTTAGCATATACATAATGTAAATAACATAAACTTTACAATTTTAATCATCTTGAAGTGTGCAGTTCAATAGCATTAAGTACCTTCTCATATTGCGCAACTTACCACAATCCATCCATGGAACTTTTTTCATCTTGAAAGCAAGCTGAAACTCTGTACCCATTACACAATAGCTCCCCATTTCCCCCTTCCCTAAACCCTGGGCCACTGCCATTCTGCTTTCTCTCTGAATCTGACTATTTTAAGTACCTCATAGGAGAGGAATCATATAATTTGTCCTTTTGGGACTGGCTTATCTCATCTATCATCATGTCTTCAATATTTGTCTATGTTGTGGTACATGTTCGTATTTCCTCATTTTTTAAGGCTGAATAGTACTTTCTCTCTCTCTCTCCCTCTCTCTCTCTGTCTCTCTCTCTCTCTCTCTCTCTATATATATATACACACACACACACACACACACACACACACCCTGTTTTCCAATCCATTTGTTTGTCAACGGACACTTGGGTTGCTTCCTCCTTTTGACAATTAAAAATTAAGCTGTGATTAGCAAGGTTGTATAGGTATCTCTTTCCTGTATCTACTTTCAGTTCTTTTGGCCATATCAAGAAGAAATGGAATTCCTGGGTCATACTGCATTGCCTTTTTAAAACCTGAAAAATTCTGCATTCCAAAATGCATCTAGCCCCAAAGATTTGGATAAATGGATTGTGGACCTGTACTAGAATAATTAGGCAAGCATAACTAAAATTTAGCTTATTCTTATGTAATTACATATGAATTATATTAAATGAGGCATGTGCATACACTTTTAATATGATATGTGTGGGGCTTGCAAAACTAAGTCTTAGATGGGTGTTGTCTTCCCATTACAGCTTTCTAACTAGCTTGTAACCTAATGCCACCACGTATGGCTGTGTGATCTTGAGCAAGTTATCTAGGGTTTCTATGCCTCATCTCTTGTTTGTAAGAGAGTAACTAATAATAATAATAAGTAAATCCATATAGTTTGCTGATAGTCTACCCTACAGCAATGTCAGGAGGATCCAATATATTAATATCTACAAGACACTTAGAACAGTGCCTGCTTGCACATAGGAAATACTAGATTGTTACATAAATAAATAAGATGATTAAGTACACCTGAATGAGTCACTTGTCTGGCTTGTCCACTTTCCTCTCTGAAGTGAGAGTTTTACACTAGAGGACATATAATGGTTCTAACATTGTGAAAGTCTATACTTCTTTCTACAGATCTATGATTTTTCTACAGTTCTCTTGATCTAGCCCATAATACTCCTATGTCAACTAAGAGAAAGTGTCAGCTAATTCTGGTCATGAAAGGGAAAGACTTGTTTCCCCAGGTGGGACCAGTCAGCTGTATGCTGCTTTCCCCAGGGACCAACAGCTGCAGGGAGAGGTCTCTCCCTACTGCTGCTGCTTTTAAATGGGAGCTATATCCATGTTGGGACAAAGGCGTCCCTCTGCGTCTCCTCCCTGGTCTGCAAGTTACCACCCACTTGCCCACCTGGGAGAAGGCTCACTGAACTCACCAACTGCAGCCTGGGCAGCGAGGATGAGGAAGGGGAGGGCAGCTATGGAGGTCTTCATCTTCCCGGTGCACAGACCAGCCTGAGGACTCCGGGGCTCTCTCCGACTTCCCTGGATCTCTGCTCTGCCCTTGTATTTATAGAAAGAGGAGGAGCGGGAAGTCACAGGGCAGAGATCAGAACGCGTTCCTGGGTTGTATAGTAGATAACACGCTATTTCTAAATAAAGGGAAGGAGGCTGAGAAGGCAACAGGAAGAAGGGCCGAGGATGACATGCAGCTTCTCCAGCTGCCCACTGGACACAGGCGAAGGGAGGAGCCAGTTTATGAAGGATCCTTCCTCGAGGGGGGTCACTGAATCCTCTTATCAGGATGTTTTCCTTGGGAGTTCATCCCATTCAAGGGCACAGGCAGCCTGTTATCAGGTTGCTCTCACATGTGAGCCTGGTCATGTGACTCCTCACATAGAATCTTAACCCTTGACTCTGTTTGTTTCACCTCCACATCCGATCCATTAAAAACACTGAGGTGAGTCTACTTTCAAAAACGTGTCCAGAACCTTATTGTTCCTCACCACATCCTCTCTCTCCACCTGGTCCAAGCCAGTCTTGTCTCTCACCAGGATTCTTGCAAAAACCTCCCAATGTGTCTCCTTCCTCTGCCCTTGCCCCTTCTCAGTTCATTCTCAACACTGCAGCTTGGGTGATCCTTTTAGAGTATATATCAGCCAAATCAATCCTATTTAAAACCCACTGGTGGCTTTTTAATCCTCCATCCCAACCCAGTGTAAAGCCCAATCCTTCTCCTAGCTTACAAGCCCCTATGTGATCTGGCCCCTGTTCATGCTCTATCTTCAGATCCTATTACCCTTCCCCTCACTCATTTTGCTCTGGTGATGCAGGCTGGCTCAGAGATTACTGTTCCTGCTTCCTCCATTACTCTGCCCTTCATTAACTTTTATGGGAGAAAATCTTACTTTCTCCCTAACCTCCTTCAACTCCTCATTCAAATGTTTTTCTTGTCAATCTTTCTGGGACTCTCTATCTGAAATTATAACCTCCCTCTGCCCAGATTTCTTGTCTTGATTTTTCTCCTGTGTGTTTGACACTATCTAAAATACTACATGGGCTTCCCAGGTGGTTCAGACTTGCCAATGCAGGAGACGTGGCTTTGATCTCTGGGTGGGAAGATCCCTTGGAGAAGGAGATAGCAACCCACTCCAGTATTCTTGCCTGGGAAATCCCCAGGACAGAGGAGCCCGGTGGGCTACAGTCCATGGGGTCACAAAGACTTGACACGACTTAGACAGTACAACAACAACAACACGCAACTTGCATTGTATTTTTACTGCACGGCCCTGCTCTAGATGGTTCCTCATCCCTTTGGGTCATTTCTTGCTTTTCGTGTCTTCCCAGGCATGCCCCGGGCATCATGAAGCAGAGACAAGCCATCTGGGCTGTGCCCTGTGTGAATTTCTGACCCGCAGAATTTGTGAGTAGAATACAGCTGTTGTCAATTTATACTAGTAAGCTTCAAGTGGATTGGTACACAGTGTCAGACTGTTGAGAGCAAGACTTCATTGGCCAGGGGTGGATTTCAAATATTCATTTCATTTTATTATTGGTGTATATTTGCTTTATAAAATTCTGTTAGTTTCTGCTGTAATCAGCTATAGGTATACATATATCCCCTCCCTTTGGAGCCCCCTCCCACACCCCACCCTACCCCTCTAGGCCCTCTACCCCTCTAGGTCACAGAGCACCGCGCTGAGCTCCGTGTGTTACATGGCAGTTTCTCACCAGCTGTCTGTTTGATGCCTGGTAATGTATATATGTCAGTGCCACTCTCCCAATTTGTCCCACCTTCTCCTTCCCTCCTGTGCCTGCCTGATTCTCTATATCTGTGTCTCTATTCATTCCCTGCAGATAGGGAACTGTACCATTTTTCTAGACTCTGTATATACAAGCATTAATTTATTCACATTTCTGGTTTGCTCGTGAGTGTTGTTCTTTCACGTATTCCGTAGCTCAGAATCAGAGACGCCCCGTGGAAAGCTAGAGTTACGAGGTAAGACACCTGCATGAAGCTTACGTTAATGCAAGAAAAGCGGTGACTGAGCAGCGGCTGAGGTAAGGAGTGAGGCTGCAAGGATGTGACGTAATACGTAATACAGTCTGCCCCTTGCTTCCCTCTGAGGTGTCTGTGCCTTTAGTATGTCTAATCCATCACAAAGCTTGCTTCAAGCTGGTTGTATTAGTCTATGGGGTTACAAAGCGTTGGACATGACTGAGTGACTGAGTGCATGCCTGCACGCGCGCGCGCACACACACACACACACACACTAGTTCTTTCAGGTTCAGTAGAACCCACCCTGTGCACTCATACTAGCTCATCTCCACCTCTCCCATCTCCCCGGAAATCCAGCAGAGTCTAATGTTTCAGGGATGGGAATCCCAAATAGATGACTGGAAATATGAAGACAGAGCCAACCCCTTGATTCCTGCGTGTTTCAGCCACCGGGGACATGGCATTATCTAACATTCTTTGCTTCCACGCATACACTGCATTCTGGAGAAGTCCCAGCCCTGAAGTTTGTTTTCGCTTCAGCTAAATTATTAACCCCTCACCATTCTCTTAGCTGTTTCAGTATATGGTAACACCAAGTGGATCCCATACACCCGCTGACTCACACCATTTGTAAAATGGATCCCTTGACCCGAGGCCCTCTTGTGCACATTCCATAATGAGTGATCAGACATCCTCTAAGTCCTTGGACCACTGGACTGGCAGTCCTGCTAGGGTTGGCTTACTCTCCCTTGCAGGTTGGCAGACGTCCGAGATAACCAACATGCCGCTGTACGGCTGCATTTTCTCCTTGGAGGCGGTGCCATGGTGAGACTTGATGACTACCTCTGCTGGAAGGTCATGCGTTCCGCAGCAGCCATAGGTAGATGGGCCTTGATGAGAGACAGCCCACACTGTGGGCCCATGCATAACCTCTATCCTTGCCACCATGGCCAAGGGCCTGTTGCACTAGCTCTGTTGTGGCTGAGGGAAGAGGCTGGCTGACTTCCAAGGGACAAGCCATTCTATCCATGTACTTGCTGACTTTCTCCTTTGCTGTGGATACTCCCCAGTGACTTCCAAGTCTCTGTCATCATGAGTCCTCCAGGCTGCAGCATCTCGGTCCTGAGTACCAAGTGGTTTCCTGTAGGTTCTCTATCTCAGCATCGGAGACTCCCTGATTCAGGAAAGGAATGGCATGCACGATGAGATGCAGGCTATGAAAGGGGAGATGCTGGCAGACTGCCCCTCCATGGAGCTGGGCAAGGCCTGTACAGGACTGGCTGCTGTAGTGGTGGCCAGAGGAAGCGATGGGGCTGATGGGTGGGAGGTAGTGTGAGAAGTGTCTGATGCAGCACCAAATGCACATCTGCTCAGCAAAAGGAAGCAATGAAGACATGTCCGACTTCACAGTATAGTGCTGTTTCTTCTCTCTAATGTATTTATTTTTAATCGAGCGGTTTTGGTGTACTTCCTGAGTCTTTTATGGATTTTCCTTTCCTATGCCACCAAGCATCATTGTTGACATTGGAGAATTGCATCAACTCTATTTGTTACTCAGCTTGGCATGGTTGAGGGAGCAGGCTGTGCTCCTTGTAAGCTGCTCCAACCTCAGGGGTCTTCTGGCGCTGATGATAACAACAGCTGGTGTTTTCTGAGCAGTTACTACACTCCGAAACTGCGTTGTGGGCACTTCCTTTGAGATGAGATGTTTACTACATGAAGCACTTGCTATAAGTATTTCACAATACTGCCTAGCACACACGGCAGCTCCTTCCCCTGCAGAAATACCAACTACCCTGTCGTTTCTGCCTGTAAACGCTGGTCTTGCCACATCCCAGGACCTAGGCTTGCATAACCTGTTTGTGTAGCATAAGCTGAGCTGCCCTGTACTATTACAGTGTGAGCATATTTGAGCTAAGATGGCCCCCCTGCTTTCTCAGACCTGCACTTGGCCTATGGCAATTGTCTGCCATTGCTCTCAACTCCCCCATTACCCCTTTCTCGTCACTCCGTGTGTTATGTGTCTGTATCCTGGGCAGGTCTTGAAATCTCAGAATGGTGTTCCATGCACAGATGCACTGGCCCCTTTTCAGGAGAGAGGCCTGAAGTGGTTTTTCCCTGCACTGCTTGCTGTTCTTTTCTTGCTGCTGTTTGGTTGCTAAGTCATGTCCAATTCTTTGTGACCGCATGGACTGCAGCATGCCAGGCTTCCCTGTCCTTCACTATCTCCTAGAGTTTGCTCCAACTCATGTCCATTGAGTCAATGATGCTATCCAACCATCCCATCCTCTGTTGCCCCTCTTCTCCTCCTGCCCTCAGCCTTTCCTAGCATCAGGGTCTTTACCAATGAGTTGGCTCTTTGTATCAGGTGGCCAAAGTGTTGGAGCTTCAGTTTCAGCATCAGTCCTTCCAACGAGTATTCGAGGTTGATTTCCTTTAGGATTGACTGGTTTGGTCTCCTTATTGTCCAAGGGATTCTTAAGAGTCTTCTCCAACACCAGAGTACCTTTAGTTTCCAAATGAAATCATCCCAGGTGTCTGGCCTCCTTTGATGGCTGTGTAAGGAAGGTACGGAAGTAAGAAAGTAAGGAAGGTACCTTGAATTCAAGTTAAATACCTTGAGTCCCACGCAAAAGCGAAGTAGTGATCTAGTTCTCCCTCAGGCCAGCTGCATGCTGCTTCGGGAAAGGCATTCTAGTCTATGCAATCTTTCAACCCCTTCAGGGCTGCAGAAGAGAGGCCTTGGAGCTGGAACACTTCTTTCCCAGAGATAAAGTGCTGCACAGCTGTGCTGGGCTTATTGCCTTGTGTGGGATTATCTTACTCTGTTTAGGACTCAGCGTATGCTTCTTTGTTTTGCTTAAGCTTGTAATGACATAGGGCACCAGGTCAACCCCACTACTATCTGTTCCTGGTGGGGAGGGAAAGGGCCCTTCACTTGTAGCCCAAGAGGGACCATGCAGATCATTGCCTTAAGTCAACTGCAAGATGGCACCCACTGGCTGTGTGTTGGGGGCTGACCCTCACTGTTGAAGCTGATCTTGCTCTGTCTCTTCTCTTCTTGAGTAAACTGTTCCATCCAGGGCCTGTGTAAGTCATGTCCTTCGAGGCAACTCTGACACAAAGCCTGCAGTAGGTGGACATATTGGGACAGCAGTTACCACCTGCCTAGCACATCCCAACTTTCAAAGCGCCAGGCCTTTAAGATGCAGACAGTGGGGAACCCTGCTTGGATCCCTTGCTTTGGAGCACTCTTCAGATCATAGTGTGCTGTGCTGTGCTAAGTCACTTCAGTCGTGTACAACTCTTTGTGACCCTATGGACTGTAGCCCACCAGACTCCTCTGTCCATGGGATTCTCCAGGCATGAATACTGGAGTGGGTTGCCATACCCTCCTCTAGGGGATCTTCCCGACCCAGGGATCAAACTCTGCATTTCTTAAGTCTTCTGCACTGGCAGGTGGGTTCTTTACCACTAGGGCCACCTGGGAAGCCCATTTTATACAGTAAGCACACACTAAATAAATTCATCAGAGAACACAGAGAACCTCCGTCTCTTGGTATGTGGTCCTCAGGGCTGGCATGGCATGATCTGCAACACTAAACACCCATTCTAGCGACTAGCACAGTTCACGCCTCCAGGGAAAGTGCTTTTCACCTCCCCCGCTCTATGTCTTTGCCAGGAAGCACACCTGAGAGCAAAAGCTGCGGAGGCTGATGCGTTACCACTGCCAACACTGGAAGAAGACGCCCCTTTGGACTGCAGGGAAGATTTGAGCTGCAGAAGGCTTTAGATGAGAGAAAAGGCAAGCCAGCCAACTTGTCAAAATCTTTCATCTCAGATGGTGTGAAAACGATACATTCTTGTAAAATCAGGCGTTGTTCCCCTGAAACGCCCGGTGTTCAATTTCTTGCCGCTTTCTTGTGCTCCAGTCTATGGTGATAGACTCCTGGATTAGGGCTATTATGCAATAGTTTCAGGCTTCCTTATGTGGCTCGGTGGTGAAGAATTTGACTGCCAATGCAGGAGACGTGGGTTTGATCCCTAGGTGGGGAAGATGCCCTGGAGAAGGAAACAGCAACCCACTCCAGTATTCTTGCCTGGGAAATCCCGTGGACAGAGGAGTCTGGCGGGCTTCAGTCCACGGGGTTGAAAAGAGTTGGATACGGCCTAGCAACTGAACGGCGACAGCATGCAATGGTTTCAGATGGTTGCAATATTCAGCAGTTCAGTGTACTTTTAAATTTGTTCACCCATTTATGTTTTGAATATTGGCACACCTGACTCCTTATGGATTCTTGCTGTGGGTCGTGTAAATGTTAGAGACCCAGGACCCACGAGGCAGGTGGCCACATCCTGTGTACTCACTGTAAATACCTGTGTTTGGAAATAATCTATATGTGCATTTTTCTTCCATGTGCATGATCTTAATTGCCGGGAGCCAGCGTGAGGAATCCCGCCCGTGGCAAGGTCCTGCGGCAGAGATCTGATGTGCAAGGTCAAGTCAGATCTCAGGTTTTCCCCTTGGTATCTCCTGAGCATGTACCCCCCAAAATAAGAATATGCCTGCCTTATTGTATTGCACTTTTCCACTCTCCCGACACACTCTGGAAAAAGTCATCTCAAGGCTTTAGTCTTCTGCATTTGAAAGGGTGTTTCAATTCAAAAACCCCTCCTATGGCCTTTTAGCCTGCCTGCAGGACTCGTACAGCTGCGCCTGTGATTGTTTGAGGCCTCCTGACTGTGGGAGGCACAGGAAGCTTAAAACATCCTAGGAATGTAGGGGCTTCCGAGGAGTCAAAATCATTAGAATAGCACCGATTAAAGGTTTCATTTGTTGAGCCAATACTTGCTGCCAAATTTTCATATCTTTTATTTTTAGATATAGTTGGTATATAGAAAAACAGGTAGTAGACCTGGTATTAGCAACATTAGATCTTTGAGTTAAGTACTTTCTTTGTTATAACCCACTGCACCTTTGTTCTACAGGAATGTAAATTTATTCAGTAATTTGAGGGTGATGCAGAGTAAAGAAAACACACTTCTAGGGAAAAGGAGTTTTCTGGTTGATAGACAATTATCCAGGAAGGGAGCCATAAAAATGTTAACAAGCCTCTTGGCCAGAAGATAATGTAAACCACCTGAGACCTTTTGCATACCGGAGGGTATGCAAAAAGAAAGCCTTGTTTGTCTCAGTGAGGGTCAGGACTGCTGCCCCTGCATAACTCTGCATATTCCATTGTTTATGTACAACTTGGGGTATATAAGCTGATTTTGAAAAATAGTTTTTGGTGTCTTGCACTGATGCTGGGCTTCCCCATGTCGTTCTTTTCTCCCCTTTTTTGGCTGAATTCCCATCTGGGGCGTGGAGGCTCACCATGTATACTTACTTGTCCCAGCTCCTAAGATCTGTAAGAGAGAGAGCCCAAGGCGGGGTGCCCTCCGATATTCAAATGAAGGCCGGTGGCCTAACGTAGATGGTGCAAGCTCCTTGTCTGGAACTTTATTGGCTTTCCACGTATACCAAGTTATTCAGCCTCTTTTCTCCACTTAATTTTCCTACTATACTATTTCTTCCTAATCTAACCTTATATTAATAAATAAATAAGTTTTTTCCTCGCCTATCCATCTCCCCTTCGAATCACCCTGCATCCACTGGAGCTGGACCCCAGCACTTAATCTATGTCACTATTGCACACAGGAAAATCTTTCTTTTTAAATTGTAAGAGAAATAGCAGATCCAACCAATGTGTCTTCTTGTTTTCTTTGATGTCTACAAGATGGGACCCACACCCTCCTTAGAAAAATACAGCAAACCCAAACGGTAATATTCCATTCAAGATTCCATAGCTGAAGTCTGTTCTATAGTGTAGACTTGAAACCATTCTGTGGTCATACATGGACGGGGGTTCCTCAGATACTGCCTGACCATTTCCTATATGCTTTGGTGATATCAAGTCAAATAGAGAGGCTTCCCTTTTGTACCAAGCACTTCTTCTAGCTCTAGCTTGGCTATTCGAGATTAGATCTTGGTTCAAATATTTAACTTCTTCCTCCCTTTGGTAGCTTATGTACAAAAAGGGTGCAAGAATCCCCCCCCCATCAAGTATGCATGCACGTGGGAAGTCACGTCCCCTACTGACTCTGGTCTTGGCTATGAGACTTGGGTAAATGAGATAATAGAATGTATCCTGCTAACAGAGACTTGAAAACTGCTGGCCTGTTGAGACTTGTGTTAATTTTCTGCTAGGAACCTTTATGCCTTTATGTGTACCAGCCCACGACAACCTCTCAGAGGTTGAGTGACCATGTGGAGAGCTGTCCCTGGTGAGAGATCATCCTAGACCATTGAACCCCAGCTGAATTGCCTCAGACCAGCAGAACCATTTATCCAACCCATAGGTTTGTGAGAAATAATAAATCTTGCACTTAAAAAATTTTTTAATGTTTTCATTAAGACTTTTAAAAGAGCAGTTTTAGATTCGTAGCAAAACTGAAAGGAAGTATAGATGTTTCCTGAATATAATCTACCCCTAAAGGCAGTCTCCCCATTTTCAATAGCCCTCATCAGAGTGGCACATTTGTCACAACTGGTGAACCTACACTGACACGTCATAATCACCCAGAGGCCATAGTATTTTTTTTTTTTTTTTGGAGTATAGCCAATTAACAATACTATGATGGTTTTAGGTGAACAGTGAAGGGACTTAGCCATACATACACATGTGTCCATTCTCCCCCAAATTCCCCTTCCATCTAGGCTGCCACATAACATTGAGCAGAGTTCCACGTACTATACAGGCGGTCCTTTTTGGTTATCCATTTTAAATATAGCAGTGATTACATGTCCATCCCAAACTCCCTAACTATCCCTTTCCGCCATCCTTCCCTACCGGCAACCATAAGTTCATTCTCTGTGAGTCTCCAAAGACCGTAGTTTACATTGCAGTTCCCTCTTGGTGTTGTATATTCTATAGGTTTGGGCACATGTATAATTACATGTATCTGTCATTATGGTACCACACAGAGTATTTCCACTGCCCTAAAAATCCTCTGTTCTCTGCTCGCTCATCTTCCCTCGCACCTATCCATTCACCCCCAAACTGCAACCACAGATCTTTTTACTGTCTCTCCAGAGACAGTCTTGCCTTTTCCAGAATGTCAGGTGGTTGGAATCATGCACTATGTGGCATTTTCCGATTGGCTTCTTGGTAAATGAGATAATAGAATGTGTCACACAGAGACTTGAAAAGTACTAGCTGATTGGGACGGCACTTTTAAGATATGTAATATGCTTTTAAAATTCCTCCGTGTCTCTTCATGGCTTGATAGCTCATTTGCTTTAGCTCTGAATGTTCCATTGTCTGGAGGTAACACAGTTTATTTACCCATTTACCTACTGAAGGACATCTTGGTTGCTTCCAAGTTTGGAAATTATGAATAAAGTTACTATAAACATCTGTGTGCTGGTTTTTGGGTGGATATAAGTTTTCAGCTTCTTTGGGAAAATACCAAGAAGCATAATTACTGGATTGCATGGTAAGAATATATTTAATTCTGTAAGAAATCTCTAAAGTTTCTTCCAAAGTGGCTGTCCCATTTTGCCTTCCCATCAGCTATGGATGGAAATTTCAGCTGTTCCACATCCTTGTCAGCATTTGATACTGGTACTGTTCTGGATTTTCACCATTCTAATAGGTGTGCAGTGGTATCTTGTTAATGCTTGCTTTAATCTACTAAATTTTAGGGTGACTTTTTATGAGTAAAAGCTAACTGATAATTTCCTCTTTGGACAATAAAGATTGCCTCACCTTTACAAGCTTGCTGAAAGCAAAAAATAGTTCCTCATTCAAGACGAGGCTTATGGCTTGTTGTTGTTATTGAGGTAAAACTCACATAATGCAGTATTAATTGGGTTAATCATTTTAAAATGTGAAATTTAGTGCATTTAGTACATTCACAGTCTGTGTAACCATCACCTCTGTCTAATTCCAGATGATTTTCAGCACTCCAAAAGGTGTTACAGGGATTCCCTGGTGGGCCAGTGGTTAGGACTCCACACTTCCCCTGCAGGGGGCATGGGTTCAGTCAGTGGTCAGGGAACTAAGATTCTGCAAGCTACATGGCACTGGGTTGCAAAAGAGTTGGACATGACTTAGAAACTTAACAACAACAACAACAACGTGTAGTTGTTTCACATAGTTGCAATATTTAGATTTACTTCAGTTGCTCAGTTGTATCTGACTCTTTGCAACCCCATGCATGCCAGGCCTCCCTGTCCATCACCAACTCCCAGAGCCTACTCAAACTCATGTCCATCGAGTTGGTGATGCCATCCAACCATCTCATCCTCTGTCGTCCCCTTCTCCTCCTACCCTCAATCTTTGCCAGCATCAGGATCTTTTCCAATGAGTCAGCTCTTTGCATCAGGTGGCCAAAATACTGGAGTTTCAGCTTTAGCATCAGTCCTTCCAATGAACACCCAGGACTGATCTCCTTTAGGATGAACTAGTTGGATCTCCCTGCAGTCCAATGGACTCTCAAGAGTCTTCTCCAACACCACAGTTCAAAAACATCAATTCTTCAGTGCTCAGCTTTCTTTGTAGCCCAACTCTCACATCTGTACATGACTACTGGAAAAACCATAGCCTTAACTAGACGGACCTTTGTTAACAAAGTAATGTCTGTGCTTTTGAATATGCTGTCTAGGTTGGTCATAACTTTCCTTCCAAGGAGTAACCATCTTTTAATTTCATGGCTGCAGTCACCATCTGAAATGATTTTTGGAGCCCCCCAAAAATAAAGCCTGTCACTGTTTCTACTGTTTCCCCATCTATTTGCCATGAAGTGATGGGACTGGATGCTATGATCTTAGTTTTCTGAATGTTAAGCTTTAAACCAACTTTTTCACTCTCTTCTTTCACTTTCATCAAGAGGCTCTTTAGTTCCTCTTTACTTTCTGCCATAAGAGTGGTGTCATCTGCATATCTGAGGCTATTGATATTTCTCCCGGCAATCTTGATTCCAGCTTGTGCTTCTTCCAGCCCAGTGTTTCTCATGATATACTCTGCATATAAGTTAAATAAGCAGGGTGACAAAATACTGCCTTGACATACTCCTTTTCCTATTTGGAACCAGTTTGCTGTTCCATGTCCAGTTCTGATTGTTGCTTCCTGACCTGCATACAGGTTTCTCAAAAGGCAGGTCAGGTGGTCTGGTATTTCCATCTCAGAATTTTCCACAGTTTATTGTGATCCACACAGTCATAGACTTTGGCATAGTCAATAAAGTAGAAATAAATGTTTTTCTGGAACTCTCTTGCTTTTTAGATGATCCAGCAGATCTTGGCAATTTGATCTCTGGTTCCTCTGCCTTTTCTAAAACCAGCATGGACATCTGGAATTTCATGGTTCACATATTGCTGAAGTCTGGCTTGGAGAATTTTGAGCTTTACTTTGCTAGCGTGTGAGATGAGTGCAATTGTGCGGCAGTTTGAACATTCTTTGGCATTGCCTTTCTTTGGTTGCAATATGCATGACCATAACAAATTAAATTAAAAAGAAAATGATAAAAAATAAAACACACACACATACAAAGGTATTAGAATATTCAGTGACAACCCACTCTCTTTCCCCCTCCCCCAACCCCTGGCAATCACTACTTTGTATTCTGTCTCTGTAGACTTATCTATTCTGGATGTTTCATGTGTAAAGGGAATCATTCCATATGTTGCCTTTTGTGTCTGACTCTTTCCATTTAACATAAAAGTTTTCAAGGTTCTTCCACGCTGTAACATGGATCAGTACTTCATTCCTTTTGATGGCTGAATAATATTCTACTGTATGGCTATATCTCATATTGTATATCCATTCATCACCTGATGGACACTTGGGTTGGTTCATAATCTGTGGGTATTAAGAATAGTGTTGCTATAAACATTATTCATTACAAGTTTTTATGTAAAAATATGTTCAGAGATCAGGGTAACACTGCCTTCATAGAATGAGTTAGGAAGTAGTTCTTCCTCTTGTCTTTTAGAAGAGTTTGGTGTGTTAATTCTTCTTTAAGTGTTTGGTAGACATCACCAGTGATGCTATTTGGACCAGAGATTTTCTTTGTTAGGAGATTTAGGCTTATTTCTTTTAATTAAACAAATCCTTGTTAAGAAGGATTACTGTAAGTATTAGTAAAGATGCTTTTATTCTAGTTGGGGTAGAGATGAAGAGAACTGAGTAAGTCCCTGCTGTCCAGAGCTGTGGGGCTTCCATGTTCAGTGAGAATTTCAGAGGAAAGCAAGAGAGAACTCCTTAGATTAGAATGCAGAGGAAAATTCATGAAAGGGATGGCATTGGTCTGTGTCTCAAAAATTAGACTAAGACTGTATTCAATTTTAAAATGCAGAGAAAGACAGAAGAACATTCTACTCAAAGGTAACTGCCAACAGGGGTAATAGTTGTCGTAAGACAGGAAGCACTTACTATTTTGAAAATATTTACAGTTATTTCCTCACTACAGCCCTGCGACATTGATAGAGTGGTCGTCCCCTTTTACAGATGAGGATACAGAGGCGCAGAGCTATGATGTAATTTGCTACACGGCTAAAAAGGGGGCAAAGCTGGGATTCAAACAGAGGTCTTCTGATTCTAGAGCTCACCCTTTCAGACAAAGTTGTGGGGATGACAAAATGTGAGGTGTGTTCTGGGTGTGTCCACATTGTGGATCACAACAAACTGGAAAATTCTTAAGGAGATGGAAATACCAGACCACCTGACCTGCCTCCTAAGAAATCTGTATGTAGGTCAAGAAGCAACAGTTAGAACTGAACATGGAACAATAGACTGGTTCCAAATCGGGAAGCAACAGTTAGAATTGGGCATGGAACAACAGACTGGTTCCAAATTGGGAAAGGAGTACATCAAGGCTGTATAGTGTCACCCTGCTTATTTAATTCATATGCAAAATACATCATGTGAAATGCTGGGCTGTATGAAGCACAAGCTGGAATCAAGATTGCTGGGAGAAATATCAATAACCTCAGATATGCAGATGACACAGTCCTTATGGCAGAAAGTGAAGAACTAAAGAGCCTCTTGATGAAAGTGAAAGAAGAGAGTGGGCCCCACAAAGTCTCTGTCACACCTGCCCAGCTCTTCTTTGTAGATCAAAAGCAGTCAAAGGACACATAAAAACAAATGAGCATGACTGTGTTTCAATAAAACTTTATTTACAAACAGGCAGCAGCTGGATTTAACTCCAAGACCATAGGTTGGAGACCCCCTAACCTGAAAGTCTGATAGAAACCTACTGATCCAGCCCATTAAAAAATTGTACTTTATTTTTTATTTTTGGCTTCACCACATGGCTTGCGCAGTCTTAGTTCCCCAACCAGGGACTGAACCCCAAGCCCTTGGTAGCGAGAGTGCAGAGTCCTTACTACCGAACCACCAGGGAATTTCCAGTCCATGTTCACAGCAAAGTCAGGGCTGGGGAGATGCTGTCTGGGCCATCGGCAAAGAGTTTGCCTCTCCTAATTCACCTACTCAATGCTACTTGCCCTCACGGAACTGACTTGTGAGGGAGAAAGCCATTGACGAAATAGTGTCGTATAATAAAGACAGAGTTACAAGTTGCGATGAGAGCTGTAATGGGTTATCTCTAGGATTTTTATGAAACTGTGTCACCGGAGACCAAACTTATACTAGAGGTTAACACAAGGCTGCTCTGAGAAGAGTCTTTAACAGAGACCTAAAGGATGAATGAGAGTTGGCTGGCTGAGAGCGGGTGGGGTGGGAGGGGACTAGCATATGCAAAGGCCCGGAGGCAGAAAATGAGGTTTGTGTGCTTGAGGTGACGAAAGAAGGTCTGTGTGGCTGGAGCATCAAGATGAGGGAGTGGGCCGAGCCTCAGGAGACAGGCAGGGTCCCAGTTATGGGGCATTTGGCAGGACATGCTTATAAAGATTTTGGATTTGATTCTGCTTATAAAGGGAAGATATGGTGGCTAAATGGCATGACTTTCAGGTGGCTATTGTGGAGCATGGAGGGCATGTAGGAAGAATGGAAGTGGAGAGACTGAATAGAGCGTATTTTGGTCATCAGGGCAAGAGACGAGTATGACTTCGATCGGTGTGAGGTTTTTTTCCATGTCTGCAGGTAAAGTTTTGTGTGTAGGAAGCTATTGCAGTTACTTTGATTTTTAAATGGATATTCAGTAGAGCAACAAATTAAAAATATAGCTTCCTGTGCCTCACCCATCTTATCCTATTTATAAAATTAGCAAAATTTAAGTCCTTGATGAATGCTTAATTAAGTAGAATTAGACAAGCCTTAAACAATCAGCCCTGTTTAAAACTTTGTGGATTAAATTTTTGTAAATAATTTAAGCTGTTTTAATTAATTTAATATACTGGATTTTAGGCTTCCCAGTTGGTGCTAGTGGTAAAGAACCTGCCTGTCAGTGCAGGAGATGTAAGAGACTTGGGTTTGATCCCTGGGTCGGGAAGATCCCCTGGAGGAGGGAATGGCAACCCACTCCAGTATTCTTGCCTGGGAAATCCCATGGACAGAGGAGCCTGGTGGGCTACATGGGGTCACAGAGTCGGACACAACAGAAGCGACTTCGCACATCAAATTTTAAAGAGTATTCTCCATGCCCAATCTACCACTCAGAATCTTCCAAAGCACTTCACTCCTATAAAAACAGCAAATTAAACTTAGGACTATAGGAAAATCAAGTTGTGTTAAATACTCCAGTGTTCTTTGTTAACTTAGCCAAATTGTCTTATATTTATCTCTCAGCTCAAAATCACAAGCACAAATAAATTATTTAATTACACATTTAATATTGGGATCACATGAATAATTGGTTACGTACTTTAAGAAATCATTTAAAAATGTTTTATAAGTGCTCTAAGTTCCAAATTATATAGATGATTCCAGCAATTACAAACCTGTAACTCATCTTTGCATATGAATATTAATATTCCTGGCCTGATTTATACTATACTATCTATGTTTAATTGTAAGCTTCTGGAGGCTTACCAGTTAACTCTGTAACTCTTAACTTACAGAGTTATTATCTTATGAAATTAAGGTTACTGGGCTAATTATATGTAATTGCCACCAGATCACTATCCCAGCATTGGTGATGGTTTATTCACTAAGTCATGTCCGACACTTGCGACCCCATGGACTGTAGCTTGCCAGGCTCCCCTGTCCACGGGGATTCTCCAGGCAAGAATATTGAACTGGGCTGCCATTTCCTTCTCCAGGGGATCTTTTCGACCCAGTAATCAAACCCGGGTCTCCTGCATTGCAGGCAGATTCTTTACCAACTCAGCTACAAGGGCAGCTACAAGGTGGCTTCAGGTTTCTTAAAGGGAATGAATCCGATTTCGATGGGCTGGACTGTAGGTCCTTAATTCTGCACACTCTCTTCCCACTTATTACTGGAACACATGCCCATTCTACTTTGCTGCAATCTCCCCCAGTCCCTATTAACCTAGCACTGGGGAGTGCTTATCGGCCAACAGGGACTTGAGAGTCAGGCCTGTGCATTTCAAGTGTGATTATCTCTACACTATGACTGTGTACACGCAGCTCTACCTTCATAGCCAAGATGACAACAGGAGGCTTGGAATTCACGTCTTTTAAAAAGGGCTGGTTTTGGGGACTCCCCTGGCAGTCCAGTAGTTGACTCTGTGCTCCCACTGCAGGCGGCCATATGCTGTGCAGCAATGCTGAAAAAAAAAGAAAGAAAACCACAACACAACAAAAAAAAACAAAACACGGTTGGTGTTGTCTAGGTTCTAACTAGACCCTCCAGTGATCCTTCTGTGCGACTTGAGTAGACAGAAGCCAGCACCTTCACTGAGCGTGTAGCAAACATTCCTAAAGCTCTTTCAGGACATTCATTCCCCTCCCCTCTGGCACTAAGGACAGTTTAAGCCAATCCACTCCCTGATGTTCAAGCTGGTTTTAGAAAAGGCAGAGGAACCAGAGATCAAATTGCCAACATCCGCTGGATCATGGAAAAAGCAAAAGAGTTCCAGAAACACATCTATTTCTGCTTTATTGACTATGCCAAAGCCTTTGACTGTGTGGATCACAATACACTGTGGAAAATTCTGAGAGAGATGGGAATACCAGACCACCTGACCTGCCTCTTGAGAGATCTGTATGCAGGTCAGGAAGCAACAGTTAGAGCTGGATATGGAACAACAGACTGGTTCCAAACAGGAAAAGGAGTGTGTCAAGGCTGTATATTGTCACCCTGCTTATTTAACTTATATGCAGAATACATCATGAGAAATGCTGGACTGGAAGAAACACAAGCTGGAATAAAGATTGCTGGCAGAAATATCAATAACCTCAGATATGAAGATGACACCACCCTTGTGACAGAAAGTGAAGAGGAACTAAAAAGCCTCTTGATGAAAGTGAAAGAGGAGAGTGAAAAAGTTGGCTTAAAGCTCAACATTTAGAAAACGAAGATCATGGCATCTGGTCCCATCACTTCATGGGAAATAGATGGGAAACAGTGGAAACAGTGCCAGACTTTCTTTTTTGGGCTCCAAAATCACTGCAGATGGTGACTGCAGCCATGGAATTAAAAGACACTTACTCCTTGGAAGAAAAGTTATGAGCAACCTAGATAGCATATTCAAAAGCAGAGACATTACTTTGCCGACTAAGGTCCATCTAGTCAAGGCTATGGTTTTTCCTGTGGTCATGTATGGATGTGAGAGTTGGACTGTGAAGAAAGCTGAGCGCTGAAGAATTGATGCGTTTGAACTGTGGTGTTGGAGAAGACTCTTGAGAGTCCCTTGGACTGCAAGGAGATCCAACCAGTCCATTCTGAAGGAGATCAGCCCTGGGATTTCTTTGGAAGGAATGATGCTAAAGCTGAAACTCCAGTACTTTGGCCACCTCACGCAAAGAGCTGACTCATTGGAAAAAACTCTGATGCTGGGAGGGATTGGGGGCAGGAGGAGAAGGGGATGACAGAGGATGAGATGGCTGGATGGCATCACTGACTCGATGGACGTGAGTCTGACTGAACTCCAGGAGTCGGCGATGGACAGGGAGGCCTGGCGTGCTGCGATTCATGGGGTCGCAAAGAGTTGGACACTGACTGAGCAACTGAACTGAACTGAACTGAACTTGAGAGAGTTGAGAGGATTTGTTGATAGACAGGATTTGTTGATGGATTGGATGGATGGATCAGGGAGAGGGGTTTCAATCTTGAGCAGCTTGGAGGATGGAGGTTCCATTCCTGAGAAGGGGGGCTCGGAGAAGAAGCGCAGCCGCGGTAGTTATAGCTCCCCATTCAGGGGGTGCTCGGTATCCACCCAGCTCCCCGCAGGCCCGAGCACCCCAGTAACTCAGGAGGAGAGCCGACCTGCCTGGCAGCGGGGGTGAACGGCCACGGTTTGCCACTTGCGGAGCCTGTTCTGCAGAGGTCGTCAGTGGCCCCTGCTGTGCCCACCTTCTCCCTGCCCTTCGCCCCTGCACTCCCAGTGCCCGTCCTTCCCAGAGACCCCAGGCCTCCTCACCTCCTCACTCACTCTAGTCTCTTTGGCTTTGAGATTTGAGCTTCCATCCCATCTTAGTGTGGATGGAGGTGCAGAGAGCTGGTTTCCGATGGGATTTGTGTGCACTCAAGAGCACAGGGGTGCTAAGGACTGGAGTTTGGAAGAGGAGGGGGCCGTCCAGTGAGGAAATGGCCTTGGCCAGGGCAGCTGTGGGCTCCGAGGACAGACTGTGCTCATTTCCTGACTTTGCCCCGACAGTAGGTGGTCGTCTGCTCCCCACCACTAAACTCACGGATGGACAGAGACCTCTGACCTCTGGGGTCAAAGAGCATCCTTCCTCCATGGGAGTCTCCCCAAGGACTGAGGTGGAGGGCATGCGCTGGGCCACACTGGTGTCCCTGAGGCCCTTCTGCAGTCTGTGTCCAGTGACACACGCCCAGACTGGCATCAGCCTCCGCCTCCTGCCTGCCTCCCTTTCCTCCTCACGCCCATGGAGCACTGCCCTGTACCTGCCTCTGTCTTTAGCTGAGGAGGTGGTGGGGAGGATGGCCACATTTCCAGGGTCACTTTTACCCCAGGTGTCAAGGATAAGGGTCAGGCAGCATCTAAAGAGACTGTAGGACTTCAGTGTTGGGGTGCATGGATTGGGGATGGAGCACGGATTTTGGGGGAGAACACAGATTTGATGGGAGAGCACAAGGGGACGCTATTTACAGGCAGTCGATGCAGGCACAGAGAAGTAAATGTTTTGAGTGGCAGAGACCTGGGGAAGAGCTTTCTAAGAAGGATGAGCCGCTCTGCCCACTTGGACGAGGGAGTGACGAGGTGTGTTTGCTGTGCACCTCAGCTCTGCACGTGCAAACAGAGGGTCTCCCCACGGTCGTCTGTATTCACACTGTTCGCCTTGTCTAAGGACCCTGAACTGGGGTCACTGTTCGTCCTCCTCCTGATCCTAACTAGGCCTCCATCATTTCACTATTTACATCTACTCCTATTGAAATGTTTACAAGGCCCCAGATACGCAGTAAATACATAGAAGTGTCTGTAAAATCAAAGAAATGACCAGGCTGTCTGTGAGAGAACCAATTCAAGCCACCAGTCCCTTTCTGCAGCACGGATTTATTTCAAGACCTGGGCGCCTGCAAGGGGACGACAGATGCGGTCCGGGGGCCGCAGTCTCCTCTGGCCCCAGAAGGCAGGGCTTCATGGCGAAGCTTCAGGAGAGCGCAGACCATCAGAGCAGGAGCACAGAAATGCAAGCGCGGGCTTTCATTCGGGCCAGGACTCGCCCAGGGCGCATCTGGGGTGAGGGAGCTGGTTGGGGAGAGGAGGTGGCTCTGTGGCTTCTTCTCATTTTCCCTCATCTGTGAAGGTCCCACTGTTCCCAGCTCCCTTAGACTTTTGGTCCAGGTATTTGATGTACTTCTGCACCCAGGCCTGGCCTGGGTCGGCACAGATCAATCGCCCATTTCTGGTCTGGAAGCTGAGGAGCAAGAAGGAGAAGATGAGAAATGGAGAGTCGGCAGGCAAAGAAGAGTCTGTCCCACCGCCCCAGCCTCTCCCCCGACCCCCACCAGCAGCTGCCTCCTGTGTCACCCCCGCCCCACCCCACTCTTGTCGCTGTTCCTAGAGACCCCCGCCCCCACCCCCACTTCCCTCTCCCAGCCCTACTGGTTCTTGAGATTGCACCCTTTCCACTGTTGGGTGGGCTGTACTTACATGACCGCTGGCTGGGTGCACTGGTCACTGGTCCTTTGATAATTTTTCACGAAAGAGAGTGGGATTGCCCTTGTTACCGAGGCGAAACAGCAGGCATGCAGGTCATCAGCTGGTTCTGCAAGGTAGAGGAGTGTAAGATGCTGGAAGCTTCTCCATGAGAAAGCTTAGACCTCTATCTGCATTCCTCACAATCCCTGAGGAGGGGAGGGACACAGGAGATAGGAACACCTGGCAGGAAACGGCCTGGTCTTCCTCCTCCCTCCACCTTTTAAAAAATCTTTTGGCTAAGCCGCACTGCATGTGGGATCCGGGTTCCTTGACCAGGGATAGAACCAGTGGCCCCTGCATTGGCAGCACAGAGTCTTAACTACTGGACGATGAGGGAGGCTCCCTTGTGGGCCCCCCACCCCCACCCCCAGCCACCCCCTATCCCCACTTAAACTGTCCTCTAAGTCCTTTCCTCCCTCTGTCTGCCTCTCCAGCTCCTTACAACCTCTTCTCCCAGACCCTCTCCAGGGCTGGGATGGGACTCTGTGGTCCTAGTGTTTCAAATTTCTGGTTGTCCTCAGGATTCGGGGATAAAAAAATCAGAATTCCTGGAAATTCTCAGATCATGAATTATTCTATATTCATCTTTTTAAAAAATGAGATATAAATCATTTTAGGTTGTACTACATATTAATTTTTTTCATTTTTAAGGTTTTATTTTATTTTGAAGTATAGTTGATTTACAGTGTTGTGTTAGGTGATTTTTTTTATATATAACACTTTATTCTCATGTTTTAAAAATAATGTGACTACACAGTAAACAGTGAATCGTTTTTCTATGAAGTTTTTTTTTTCCAAAAAAAAGATTTTCCATAAAAATAAATTCAAAGTAACAATAAAGGATGTTTCTATGTATGTTGACAAGATTATAAACTCAGTAACACATTTAATGTTCTCTAGCAGCTAAAGACAGTTGATAATAAAAAGCATGAAAAGATGGGAACATTAACACAAAATAAAGGGCCAATGAAAATCATTTAAAAACCAAAAAAAGTGCAACAACTATTTAAAATATTTAAATTTCTCATTCAAAAATAAAAATTTTAAACACAGGCAGCATCAATTGCAAATTGCTTGTAGTCTTTACCTTTGTTTTGTAGCAAGTAATTCCACAGAACATTTTTTCCATACTGGATTGGCCCAATTGTTGAAAGTATGTCTAAATGCATTTTCAATTGGAGTTTGAGTACTAAATGCTTCCTTCATGTGAGCTAATTTCCTATTTTCATGATGGACATGCCTGATCTGCTTCTCCTGAATTTGTTTTTCTCCTTCAAATTGATATTGCATTCTGGCCACACAACACGTGGAATCTTAGTTCCTGGACCAGGGATCAAACCTGTGTCCTTTCATTGAAAGTGTGCAGTCTTAACCACTGGACCACCAGGGAAGTCCCCTGCTTTAGCTAATTTAGATTTTATATAAATGCTAGCAAATGTTTCTGGTTTCATATCCTAGTATTCTGTGACATTTATGCATTTTCTCTTTGCGTTTCCTCTTATGTGATTGGGCTTCCTTGGTGGCTCAGATGGTAAAGAATTCGCCTGCAATGCAGGAGACCTGGGTTCAGTCCCTGGGTTGGGACTATCCCGTGGAGGAGGGCATCGTAACCCACCCCACTATTCTTGACTGGAGAATCCCCAAGGACAGAGGAGCCTGTGGGCTACAGTCCATGGGGTCGCAAAGAGTCAGACATAGCTGAGTGATTGTGAAGGTGTATGAATTTTACAAACTTACTAGCATTTCTAAGCAGCAGACAGAACTGTGAGCTGTCATGTGTAACAGGGCAATGGTCTCAAGAAGCTGGATGAAGACCACTCCTCCCGTTTGTGCTCCAGTCCGCATCCCCCCACATGCTGATCTTAACCTTAACTCCATGCGCCAATGTTTCCTGCTTTCATGCCTGATGTCAGCAAATTCCTTTAAGTCAGTGACATCTCTCTGTTGAATGTTAAGCTTTATTCCATCAAAAGAATTAGAATACTTTTGCCCGTTTTCCCCAATTGCTCAACTGAGTTTTCTTGGGACGTGGAATTTAGGAAAAACATATAATTTCCTGAGAAATGCTGAGAAGAATTCCCACATGAAAATGCTAGTAGATGTCCAGGGTGGGCCACAGCAGGGCGGGACTGTTCCTTGCATCTGAGAGGACCCTCCCTCACAGGTCTGGGTAGGGGTAGGGGTGCTGCTAGAAGCGGGATGTTTGCTCAGAGGAGCAGGGCCTTGGCTAGGAGGCAGGAAAGTTCAACTTGTCCTTATTTTTTTTTTTTCCTGAAAGCTGTGTGACTCCAGGCAGGATAGCCACCCTTTCCAAACCTTTGTCCTTGAAATGGCAATTAATAGCCTTGTGGCAATTATTGTGCAAATTGATTTTTATACCGATGATTGTTTTGTGCAATAAAGGCCTTATTACCCCCATGAAACAGACGAGGAAGCTGTGGGTCAGGAAAACTAAACAAGACACAGAAGGTCACAGGCTGGCCAGAGCAGAGCTTCCAGACCCAGGCTCCTGGAGGGAGAGAGGATCTGCTTCTGCCCTCAGTGCTTTCCAGCGTGTTGCCCGAGCGAGTGGCACAGAGTCGGCTTTTTATGTACACACGGGATAGATCCTCTCTTGAGATGCTGTGCAGAGCAGCTGCAACTCTGGGTCAGGCATGGGATCATTGGGGTCAATACTGACGCACTTACCACTAGTCTGGACCCAGACAACCATGCTGTGGGTCATTTTCAGTACAGTGTTCAAAAACATTACCTGTGTTAGACAGCATTCCATCATAAAATAGGCCTGTGTTGGATGATGTTTCCCGACTGTCGGCTAAGGAGAGTTCTGATGGGCGAGGCTAAGCTATGGTGTCTGGGAGGTTAGGTGCACTATATGCATTTTCGGCTTCCTGTATTTTCCATTTCCGGTGCGTTTATCGGGAGGTAACCCCCTCGTGAGTCGAGGAAGATGTGCCCTGAGACTCTACTACAGGCCTGGTGCCGGGCTTAGTTCCTGATGCGGCTCATTTCCCTTCCTTACAACCACCCTTTGAGAAGTTATCACTGATCCCGTTTGCAGATGAGAGGTCATATGACAATAACTGAAATTATTGGAAAGCAGTGAAAAGCTCTTTCACAGTCAAAATTGGAAACCAGCCATCATCCACTGAACTAGCAGGATGTCAGACAACAGTCCTAGTGTGGAGTATTGTTTGGTCTCTGATTTCAGTTGAAATTCAGCTCAGGAGAGCTGTTTACAATAGCCAAAACTTAAGTGTCTATTGACAGAGGAATGGGTAAAGAAGAGATGGTACATATATACAGTGGAATATCACTAAGCCTTTAAAAATAATGAAATGAAACCATTTGCAGCAACGTGTATGGATTTAGAGATTGCAATACTGAGTGAACTTGGGAAAACTCTGGGAGATGGTGAGGGACAGGGAGGCCTGGCGTGCTGCAGTCCATGTGGTCGCAAAGAGTTGGACATGACTGGGCGAATGAACAGCAACATCAGCAACATACTAAGTGAAGTAAGTCACACAGAGGAGAAATCCCCTATGACATCCCTTATACTCGGAGTCTAAAAATAAACGATACAAATGAACTTACAAAACAGAGACAGACTCAGAGAATGAACTTATGGTTGCCAGGAGGGAAGCATAGGGGAAGGGATAGTTAGAGAGTTTGAGATGGACATGTACACACTGCTATATTTTACATGGATAACCAATAATGACCTACTGTAGAGCACAAGGAACTCTGCTCAATGTTACGTGGATGAGAGAAGAGTTTGGGGGAGAATGGATGCGTGTATATGTATGGTTGAGTCCCTTCCCTGTTCACCTGAAACTGTGACGACATTGTTAGTCATCTATACCCCAATACAAAAATAAAAGTTTAAAAAAAAAAAAGAAAAGAAATTCAGCTCAGGAGAGTTGTTTCCTGGGAAGCCTCCTCCCAGGTCCCTCTGTGCTGCCTTCGCCCCTGGCTCCAGGCCCCTGCAGAGAGGCAGGCAGGCCTGTTGAGGGCAGTGAGCTGGGGGTCAGGACACTGGGGTTTAGCCCTGCCTCTTTCACAGTCACCTGCGGCCTCGTCTTCCTGTAGCACAAGTATTTACTGAAAGCTCAGTACACGACTTTGTGCTGTATAAACACTGGACAGGTCTTGCAGGGAACGGAAGGAAGCTGACCCGGGTGTCTCAGGCTCAAATTCCCCCGAGACCACATGGACCGCAGCTGGGTGTCGTAGGCAGTGGGGACCCTGAGGCCTGGGCAGCGCCCCCTGCCTAAGGGGACAGCACCTCCACCTCAGGCCCAGTTGGAGGTGAGCTTGTGGAAACTCGGGCTCATGTCTGCTTGGACTTCCATATTTGTGAAAGAAATGGGCAATAGGGATTTTTAAGGTTTCCAGTTTTTCAATGCTGGCAACCATCCAAAGGTGGTCAAACCCCATCTAAGCCGTGAAGAAAGCATGATCTTTGTGGGTTCCTGTCGCCCAGATTCTGCTCCTGCCTGGAGGCAGCTGAGCAGACACCTAGAGGGCTCTGGGTCAGCTTCTCGAGGCTAGGGACCAAAGGCCAGGAAGGCTGTTTTCAGAGGCAGGTTTTCCCCACCCCAGGGGAGGCAGAAGTGAGCCCTGACCGGATATGGGGAGACACCCTCAGGAAAGACACTGTCTGTTTTGCAGGAACCGCAGACCACGTTTTCCAGACCACCCACAGCCCCTCACTGCAGCCCCGCCCCCACCTTCAGTCTCCAGCCCCTGTGTTCTCTTTGTTCAGAGCAGGGAGAGTAGCAGGCTCACCTTCATTGGCCTCCGAGTGCAGGATGGCAAGAGTGAGGAGGAAGGCCAGGGCAGCCAGGCTGACCCTCATGGTTCTGGGTGCTGACCAGCAACAGGAACAGGGCTGGGCTGAGGACTCCTGGTTCCTCTGGCTCCTTGAAATCTGGGCTCTGAGCCTCCTTTATAAAAAGTTGCTGCTCAGAAGTCACAAGATCCAAAAATTTAAGCTTGTGTGGCAGTTTCGATTCTTTGGAATCGTAACCAATGACATGCGTAAAATATGAGAACTCAGTCAATTTAGATGAAGAAAAGAGGAAGGCAGAGAGTGGCCCTGGCTTTCACATTTGGCTGATGTCTTGAGGGTGGTGGTGGGGGAGGCCCAGAGACCAGGAGCTGTGTCAGAAACGGCCCCCCTCTCCTGGTCTCCCCTCGGAGCCTGCTTAAGCCTCCTTGGTGAGTCTGACCTCAGGGGTGGTCCGTGAGCTCAGAGGCCGGGTGGCTGTCTCAGGATCAGCAACTCTGGCTGGATGCCAGAGAGGGATGCAGGGGTGAGTACAAGTTCACCCTGAGCACAAGGCTCAGGCCTGATGGGGGCTCGGTGTGGGGAGGGGAGCAGGGTCCAGGGGGGTCCTGGGATGGCTGGGCCTCACCAGCAAGGATGGACTGGAAACCTTCGCCTACGTGGAACGGAAGGGCCCTGCCCCCTGCCCAGCCCAGGGAGCTTCATCAGACCCTTAGCTACCCAGGCAGGGGCCCGGGCTCTCTGCTCAGGCCGGCCAGCCTCCAGGACAAGACTGAGGGACAGTTTCTTCTGGACTGAGCTGGGGGAGCCAGAGGCAGGGCAGTGCTGTCCACAGAATACAGTTGTGTCTTGCCACCCTAAGTGTGTGCTGCAGGGGCCGTGCTCAGGATGCCAGGATGGTTTAGTGACTGAGATGGAAGGTCCCAACCACCCTGGTTTGCCTGGGTAAGAGGGTTCCAGCAAATCTGGAAAACTCAGCAGTGGCCACAGGACTGGAAAAGGTCAGTTTTCATTCCAGTCCCGAAGAAAGGCAACGCCGAAGAAGGCTCAGACTGCTGTGCATTGCACGCATCTCACACGCGAGTAAAGTGATGCTTAAATTCTCCAAGCCAGGCTCCAGCAACATGTGAACTGTGAATTTTCAGATGTTCAAGCTGGTTTTAGAAAAGGCAGAGGAACCAGAGATCAAATTGCCAACATCCGCTGGATCATCGAAAAAGCAAGAGCGTTCCAGGAAAACATCTACTTCTGCTTTATTGACTATGCCAAAGCCTTTGACTGTGTGGATCACAATAAACTGTGGGAAATTCTGAAAGAGATGGGAATACCAGACCACCTGACCTGCCTCTTGAGAAATCTGTACACAGGTCTGGAAGCAACAGTTAAAACTGGACATGGAACAGACTGGTTCCAAACCGGGAAAGGAGTATGTCAAGGCTGTATATTGTCTCCCTGTTTATTTAACTTATATGCAGAGTACATCATGTGAAATGCCAGGCTGGATGAAGCACAAGCTAGAATCAAGATTGCCAGGAGAAATATCAATAACTTCAGATATGCAGATGACACCACCATTATGGCAGAAAGAGAAGAACTAAAGAGCCTCTTGATGAAAGTGAAAGAGGAGAGTGAAAAAAAATTGGCTTAAAGCTCAACATTCAGAAAACTAAGATCATGGCATCTGGTCCCATCACTTCATGGCAAATAGATGGAGAAACAGTGGAAACAGTGGGAGACTGTATGTTTTGGGGCTCCAAAATCACTGCAGATGGTGACTGCAGCCATGAAATTAAAAGATGCTTTCTCCTTGGAAGAAAAGTTATGACCAACCTAGACAGCATATTAAAAAGCATAGACATTACTTTGCCAACTAAGGTCCGTCTAGTCAAGGTTATGGTTTTTCCAGTAGTCATGAATGGATGTGAGAGTTGGACTATAAAGAAAGCTGAGTGCCTAAAAATTGATGCCTTTGAACTGTGGTGTTGGAGAAGACTCTTGAGAGTCCCTTGGACTGCAAGGAGATCCAACCAGTACATCCTACAGGAAATCAGTCCTGGATGTTCATTGGAAGGACTGATGCTGAAACTGAAACTCCAACCCTTGGCCACCTTATGCGAAGAGCTGACTCACTGGAAAAGACCCTGATGCTGGGAAAGATTGAAGGCGAGAGGAGAAGGGACAACAGAGGATGAGATGGGTATGGCATTACCGACTCAATGGATATGAGTTTGAGTGAACTCCAGGAGCTGGTGATGGACAGGGAGGCCTGGGGTGCTGCAGTCCATGGGGTTTCAAAGAGTTGGACACAACTGAGTGACTGAACTGAACTGAACTAAAGAAGGTTCCTGGGATTTGGGACTGTTATTTCCTGTATCATTGAGAGTAGCCAACTAATGATGTGGGGTGATAGTTCGTGGTATTAAGTACCTGTGTTTTATCAGTTGTACATAGTAGGATTCCAGTTTGTTGTCCAAAAAAAAAAAAGTTTCCCACTAAAAGGCAAAAACATTAACCCCCTGTTCTAATGGAAAGAGCAGAAACTTTGGATCTAGTCTGAGGCATTGTTTTAGGTCCCAGAGTCCACCACTTACAAGCTATGGGAACTTTTGAGTAATTTCATTAACCCTGTAAATCTTTGCTTGCTTTCTGAAGGGTGTGTGTAACCTAACAATGGAAGTGAGTGAAATCTCCCTTAGGTGTCCTCATTGAGACCTTCCTGAGCACTGAGGTTCACTCATTCAGTAGATTTTAAAAATTTAACCTTATTTTTTATTTTAATTTTTAAAATTATTTTTTAATTTAATTTTTAATCTGTGTTTACTGATTAAAGATAAACAGATAAATGGTTAACATTGATTGACCACTCACCCGATAGTCAACACCAAAATCACATTGATTATATTCTTTGCAGCCATAGATGGAGAAGCTGTATACAGTCAGCAAAAACAAGACTGGGAGCTGACTGTGGCTCAGATCATGAACTCCTTATTGCCAAATTCAGACTTAAATTGAAGAAAGTAGGGAAAACCACTAGACTATTCAAGTATTAGCTAAATCATGTCCCTCATGATTATACAGTGGAAGTGAGAAATAGATTGAAGGGATTAGATCTGATAGATAGAGTGCCTGAAGAACTATGGATGGAGATTCATGACACTGTACAGAAGGCAGTGATCAAGACCACCCTCAAGAAAAAGAAATGCAAAAAGGCAAAATGATTGTCCGAGTGGGCCTTACAAATAGCTGAGAAAAGAAAACATGTGAAAGGCGAAGGAGAAAAGGAAAGATATAAGCATCTGAATGCAGGTTCAAAGAATAGCAAGGAGAGATAAGAAAGCCTTCCTCAGTGATCACTGCAAAGAAATAGAGGAAAACAATAGAATGGGAAAGACTAGAGATCTCTTCAAGAAAATTAGATATACCAAGGGACCATCTCATGCAAAGATGAGCGCAATAAAGGACAGAATTGGTATGGACCTAACAGAATCAGAAGTTATTAAGAAGAGGTGGCAAGAATACACAGAACTGTACAAAAAGGATCTTCATGACCCAGATAACCATGATGGTATGATCACTCATCTAGAGCCAGCTGTTCTGGAGTGTGAAGACAAGTGGGCCTTAGAAAGCATCACTATGAACAAAACAAGCTTAGGGGATGGAATTCCAGTTGAGCTCTTTCAAATCCTGAAAGATGATGCTGTCAAAGTGCTGCACTCAATATGCCAGCAAATTTGGAAAACTCAGCAATGGCCACAGGACTGAAAAGGTCAGTTTTCATTCCGATCCCAAAGAAAGGCAATGCCAAAGAATGCTCAAACTACCGCACAACTGCACTCATCTCACACACTAGCAAAGTGATGTTTAAAGTTCTCCAAGCCAGGCTTCAACAATATGTGAACCGTGAACTTTCAGATGTTCAAGCTGGATTTAGAAAAGGCAGAGGAACCAGAGATCAAATTGCCAGCATCTGCTGGATCATCAAAAGAGCAAGAGAGTTCCAGGAAAACATCTACTTCTGCTTTATTGACTATGCCAGAGCCTTTGACTGTGTGGATCACAACAAACTGGAAAATTCTGAAAGAGATGGGAAAACCAGACCACCTGACCTGCCTCTTGAGAAATCTGTATGCAGGTCAGCAAGCAGCAGTTAGAACTGGACATGGAACAACAGACTGGTTCCAAATCGGGAAAGGAGTATGTCAAAGCTATATATTGTCACCCTGCTTATTTAACATATGCAGAGTATATCATGAGAAATGCTGGACTGGATGAAGCACAAGCTGGAATCAAGATTGCCAGGAGAAATATCAATAACCTCAGTTACGCAGATGACACCACCCTTATGACAGAAAGAGAAGAAGAACTAAAGAGCCTCTTGATGAAAGTGAAAGAGGAGATTGAAAAGTTGGCTTAAAGCTCAACATTCAGAAAATGAAGATCATGGCATCTGGCCCCATCACTTCATGGCAAATAGATGAAGAAACAGTGGAAACAGTGGGAGACTTTATATTTTGGGGCTCAAAAATCACTGCAGATGGTGACTGCAGCCATGATATAAAAAGACACTTACTCCTTGGAAGAAAAGTTATGACCAACCTAGACATCATATTGAAAAGCAGAGACATTACTTTGTCAACAAATGTCCATCTAGTCAAAGCTATGGTTTTTCCACTTGCTATGTATGGGTGTGAGAGTTGGACTGTAAAGAAAGCTGAGTGCTAAAAAAAATTGATGATTTTGAACTGTGGTGTTGGAGAAGACTCTTGAGAGTCCCTTGGACTGCAAGGAGATCCAACCAGTCCATCCTAAAGGAAATCAGTCCTGAATATTCATTGGAAGGACTGATGCTGAAGCTGAAACTGCAATACTTTGGCCACCTGATGTGAAGAGCTGACTCATTGGAAAGGACCCTGATGCTGGGAAAAATTGAAGGCAGCAGGAAGGGGACGACAGAGGATGAGACAGTTGGATGGCATCACTGATTCAATGGACTTGAGTCTGAGCAAGCTCTGGGAGTTGGTGATGGACAGGGAAGACTGGTGTGCTGCAGTCCATGGAATCGCAGTCAGACACAACTGAGCGACTGAACTGAACTGATCTTTACTGAAATTCTTCTCCATGCCAGATACTTTCTGTAACCTGGGGATACTAAGGCAGACAAGAAAAGAAGGCTTCTGCTTTTTATGCTCAAATTATGCTCAAATTATAGTGGAGAATCAGACAAACAGGGAGTAGGAGATGGAGTTAAAAGTTAGGAAGAGGATAACCCAAGGTGTTCTGATAGACCCGAGGGTCGAGTGGAGGTTGCTTAACAAGCCAACAAGGGGAGCCTCTTCAGAGGGAGTGTCACTTCTGCTGGGGCTGGCTTGTTGAGGATGAGCCAGACTTGCTCGGGGGAGACTGGGGGAGGTGCGTCCTAGGAGTACGAACAGCAAGGCCGAGACCTAGAGGAGGAATGGGTTTGGGGCATTTGAGGAATAGCCAGATGAGTAGGGGACTGAAGAGAAGCGAGGTGAGGGCCATTGACCAGGTCCTTTCTGTCTGGTCACTTGACAGTTTACTTTCCATTTCATCCACGTGGGCCCTGAATGTAGCTGTATCCTGGAGAACAGGTGGGTGGATGTAACAAGAGCTCTTGTCAGTTGCTTTAAGGGAAAACAGGAAGAGAAGACTGTGGATTCCTCCCCCTGAGACTTCCGTCTCCCCTCTGTAGGTGGATGGAGAGGGTCTGAGCTGCCTGATTTCTCCCAGCAAACCAGAGCCCAGCGGGGAGCAGGGCCTCTCCCGGTTCTTTTTATATTCGGACAGATGGAGACACATGTAGTGGATGCCTCTGATGGCTGCCTTTGTCCTCCCTACTGACAGTGGGCTCCTGGGTGTGCTCCAGGATGGGGCAGGTGGCTGACACTGGCCTTTGTCCCTTGGTGAGCAGAGCATCAGATGTAGGGGAAGTGGGGGACACACGTGGGCGGGAGGAGGGGAGAAGCTGATTCATTCGTATCATCGCTTGCATCCCTGTGCCAGCTTCTGGACTCTTGAATCTAAGTGCCTGGTAACATGCAGGTATCTGCCTTCCGTGCTTTCTAAACAGCATGCACCCTCCTCCTGAAGCTTTATTCTTGCATAACTGACCCTACTTCTCTACTCAGAAAAAAAGGGCTGGAATGAGGCAGGAGGCCTGGGGAGGATTAAGGCTGGGTAACTTTTGGGGGTTAAAGTTTTTGTTTTTTTGCACTGGCACATGGGATAATGTGCCAGCCCACAGTAGACAGTACATTAGTTTCCTGAGTTTCACTGTTTTCCTAGCTGGAGAAAATTTATTAAATGCTGGAGACCAGAGCCTTTGCTCACAGCTTTTTCCAGCCCACGGTTCCTCAGCAGTTCATTGCTGCCAGAGAAGGAAGTGAAGTTGGTCCAGCCTCACTTGCCCTAGCTGCACCCATGCTGACTTGCAGTGTACACTTCCTTTTCAAAGTGCCAGCAAAAGATTTCTTATCAAGAATTGCAAAAGAATAGAATCTTACCCTTAACAGAGTGGATGACCCCTCTCAGGTTCGTGGAATCCCTCTTCTTTCCACTTCCTTTTTTTGGGAACTCGGTTGCTGTTTGTTCCTCTTATATTCTACAACCTCCCTGCCCCCTAAGAATCCACAAAGATGATCAGTCTGTAAGGTGTCCGGGCTGCTGGAAAGGACTTCATCCAAGCCAAGGAATGAAACACCATACAATCTCCTACCCATCTTGGGCTTCAATTTCTTCTCATCCATGGAAATTATGCCCTTTTCGACTGTAGTGGACACAGGAAGAAATGGACAGAGAAGGGACAAATAAATATTCAAGACCAAGTGTTGTGCTTTATCCGTTCCACCTGTTTATTCATCAATTCACTCGTTTACTCTTTCATTTTTTCTATAGATAATTATTGAATGCATCCTGTGAGTAGAGCACTTCTAGGCACCAGAGATTAAGCCATGAGCAAGATGCACAGGGTCCTCTGAAAGCTTAAGTAAGCAGTAGGCTTTTGGTGCATTCTTCTTCTCTTTTGGGGCCATGCTGCACAGTTTGTGGGATCTTAGTTCCCCAGCCAGCTATTGAACCCGGGGCCTCCACAGTGAGAGAGCAGAGCCCTAACCACTGGACCACCAGAGAATTCCCTGGCTCATCCTTCTTAAAACGAGACAAACAAAAAGCTTTCATCATGATTTATTATTGAAAAAGTAGTACTATGAAGGAGCTTAGAAAATACGTAAGCAAAATGAATTAAACAGAAATTCTATGTGGGCACACAGTATCACTTTTAGATGTATCTTTTTCTTTTGTCTCTGAATGCTTTCTCTGAGCTGGGATCATACGCAAAAATATCAATTTCATCGCCCGTGCTTTGACATATTGGGAGCAATATCATTTCATTATAAAATTCTATATGTGGCTGAACGTAATTTTTTAAGAAAAATGGTGCATAATTCTTACAGACTTTTTAAGAAAATCAAACTGTAAGAAAAAACTAATTGTTTAGTACTATTCATATTTTGATGTGCAATTTTTCTAGTCATTTTTCTATATATAATACACATTAAATACATATACCTTTAAACAAAAAATGGGGTCCTACTAAATGTCCTTTTCTATAACCTGATTGTTATGGCTCTATAATTCTTTTATTTATCATTGAGTAGGCACTAAACAGGGCTTCCCTGGTGGCTCCAGATATCTGCCTGCAATGCAGGAGATGTGGGCTTGATCCCTGGGTTGGGAAGATCCCCTGGAGAAGGGAATGGCTACCCACTCCAGTATTCTTGCCTGGAGAACTCCATGGACAGAGGAGTCTGGCAGGCTATAGTCCATGGAGTCTCAAATAGTAGGACACAACTGGTCACACACACACACACACACACACACACACCCGCACACACACACAGAGGCACAAAACAAAGATTGAGAATGAAGAAAAACAGCATGACAAGCATCCCTGCACCCACTACCCCATATGGCCCTCTGCAGTTCTGTCCCTTTCTTTCCCCTTTTCCTCCAAACAATCTCTCTTCCAAACATAGTCTATGCTATCCTCTCGCTTTTTCTGTGATTTTATTACCAAGTCCAAGCTTGTACTGCTCACCCCAAATGGGCCAATTAATCAAGAGACAAGTTGCTAGGGCAAGGAATAGTGAGTGACTTTGCGCAGAAAACCCACAGAAGGAGAAGACTGTGGACCAGTGAACCATCTTTCCTGAGTTAGAATTCAGCCTTCTTTTACACTAAAAGGGGAGGGAGTAAGGTACTGGTTCTGGTCAGACTCCGGAGGAGGTGTGTTAATTTCTCCTGTCTGGCAGCCATTCACAGGTGGGGCACGGTCTGGAAGTTTCCTATGAGATAAACAAAGGTATTTTAGCTTGATGATCATGACATGGGAGCCAGGGATCCCAAAGATGGGTCATTGTGCATAATTTAAGCTTATAAGCAATATCCCTTTAGTGATTAACTTGTGCGAGAATGCAAAGTTTCTTCCCTATTGCAGTTTCACCAAGTGTACGTGAATCTTAATCTAGTTTTAGTTTTGTATATTTTTGAACTTTATATGAGTAGAATCATTATATATATTCTCTCATAGCATTTTTTCTCAACATTATGCTTCTGAAAATTCACCCGTATTACTGTGTCTAGCTGTAGTACATTTTCTTTCACTCCTGGAGGTATTTCAGTATGTGAATATATCATAATGTATTTTTCATTTTCCCATTTAAATTTTTGCTAGTAATTGATTTTATTAATTTCTTTCTGCTAATGCCAACAGGGCTGCTGTGAGTATTCTTGTGCATATTCCCCAGCGTACATGTGCAAGGGTATTGGGGGGATGTATTTAGGAGCAGGTATGCTAGGTCCTCGGAGAAGGCAATGGCACCCCACTCCAGTACTCTTGCCTGGAAAATCCTATGGACGGAGGAGCCTGGTGGGTTGCAATCCATGGGCTCGCTAAGAGTCGTTCATGACTGAGGGACTTCACTTTCACTTTTCACTTTCATGCATTGGAGAAGGAAATGGCAACCCACTCCAGTGTTCTTGCCTGGAGAATCCCAGGGACGAGGGAGCTTGGTGGGCTGCTGTCCATGGGGTCGCACCGAGTTGGACATGACTGAAGCGACTTAGCAGCAGCAGCATGCTAGGTCCTTGGATAAGCACACTTTTGAAATGGAGTAGGACCCTAAGGTCATTGCTCCCACCCATGTTCTTTGCTGCCTTTTGTTTGTGGAAAACTTTCGTCAAAGAATGAGTTTAATTAGAGAAATGAGAAATGCAAAAACAGAGGGAAACTGTCAAAGGAGACCAAATAATAATAATGTAGTCACTCAGCACAGTTAAGGGCCTTTAGTTCCTTCTCAACAACTGTAGCTGATATTTTGAACCATATCCTGTGAGCTACCTTATGGATACTGAAACCCCACGTGGAAGACTTCAGTTTCATGATGACCAAACTGTACCCCCACCATGTAAGCTGCCACAATTCTGAGAACTGACCTCAAAGAAGTGGAAACAAACTGACCCTGGAACTGAAGATTAACTGTACCTAAAACAACCAAGATGACGTTGGCCGCGCCACCGATGACCAATTTGAAGATGACTGTCAGAGCTGACTGTGCTGTTTCTACATATAGCCCCCTCCTTCTGAATATAAGAGCTCTTGCCCCACTGGTTGCCGGTGATGGGGAGTCAGCCTTTGGACAGATGTCTGCCTAGCCCCATCTCCCTGCACGCAGTTGCCAGGATCTGAAATAAAGTAAGCTTTCCTTTCCACCCACCTGGCCTGTTTATCGGCTTTTGAGCAGTGAGCAGCTGGACCCCAGACACTCTTTTGGTAACACTTTTACTATACAGGATGACAACAGCATTTTCCAGAACCACAGGACCTGGTCACAGGGCCAGCGGCGGCATGTGGGTATCAGTAGTTCTACGTCCTCTCTATTATTAATACTTCTCAAATTTAATATTTAATGAAATTCAGAGGGAGACACACAGGAGGATGGGAGGAAGGCCAACTTTATTCTTTCCAAATCCAGCATCCACAACTGGGTACACATAGTCAATAAATATTGCTGGTTTGGTAAATTTCTTACAATGTCTGCTCCGGACCCAGCTGATTGCAGGCACTGAAATCCCTGTGTGACTGAAGGGGACGAGGTGAGGGGTTGTGAGAGCAGGCCAAGATCTCTCAGTATATTTTGTAAATAATACAAATTGAAGCTGGAAAGGAATTACAACCAGAACATAGCATACACAAATTTAACATAAAGGGAAACTGAGCCCTAGAGTTTGTCTGGAAGGGGTTCATGAGATTGCAGGGACCTCACCTGGCTCAGGTCCCTGTAGCCAATCTGTTCAGGTCTCTAGCTCTTTCCCTGCTGATTGTAGAACCCTCAGGGGTCTAATTCCAATTGCTGATGTATTCCTGGATTCACGCCTTGCTGGGGTTGGCACAGACTTTACAGTCTCTTATATGGAGGAAACAGTGGTAAAAGGGAAAAATGCATAAAAGAGAAACAGTTCAGGAGCAGAATATCTGTGGGATTCTTTCTCTTTCTACTCCGTTTCTCTCTCTGCTGGGGAGCTCAGATTCAGTCTAATTTCAGAGTGAGAAATATTTCCTCAAGCCCCGGAATCCCCTAGACATTGTTTCATTGCTCATTGAGGCTGACTTCCTTCCTGTCTTCTGCACAAAGGTAGCTCTTCCTTGACCCCTTGTAGGCCCTGGGCCTAGGCAGAAACTCTCCAGGGCCCTCTCCTGTGTCCTGCACACCTAGCAGGGCCCCAGGGGGCTGGTCCTTTCCAGGATGTTTCCTCGCCCACCTGTCTGTGCTTTGTGGACTGTGCCCACTCCACGTCCTTCAGGATGTATCTCCTATGAAGAGTCAGGAGGACTAGCTTTGACATAGCATCAGGATAGAAGGATAAGCTGCTGGTCTCTAATGGGAAATTTATGAGGGACCCAATGAGAAAAGTATGAGAAACAGCAAATTTATCAATTTCATTAATCTCTCCAAATGACCAATTTTTGACTTCATGGATTTTTCTCTTTTCTGATTTCTGTTTCATTGCTTGCAAATCTTACTCTTTTCTTCCATGAACTTACTTTGGGCTTAACTTGCTCAGTTCTTCCTAGTTTCTTAAGGTGAAAGATTTATTTAATTTTTCTATATCGTTCTGGTTTTTGAATAGAAATATTAAAAGCTCTACTTTTTTTTTAGGTCTGCTTTAGCTTCAAAACGACAGGTTTTTCAGTTCAGTTCACTTCAGTCGCTCAGTCGCGTCCGACTGTTTGCGACCACAGGAATCGCAGCACGCCAGGCCTCCCTGTCCATCACCAACTCCCGGAGTTCACTCAAACTCGCGTCCATTGAGTCCGTGATGCCATCCAGCCATCTCATCCTCTGTCGTCCCCTTCTCCTCCTGCCCCCAATCCCTCCCAGCATCAAAGTCTTTTCCAATGAGTCAACTCTTTGCACGAGGTGACCAAAGTACTGGAGTTTCAGCTTTAGCATCATTTCTTCCAAAGAAATCCCAGGGCTGATCTCCTTCAGAATGGACTGGTTGGATCTCCTTGCAGTCCAAGGGACTCTCAAGAGTCTTCTCCAACACCACAGTTCAAAAGCATCAATTCTTTGGCACTCAGCTTTCTTCACAGTCCAGCTCTCACATCCATACATGACTACTGGAAAAACCATAGTCTTGACTAGACAGACCTTAGTTGGCAAAGTAATGTCTCTGCTTTTGAATACGCTATCTAGGTTGCTCATAACTTTTCTTCCAAGGAGTAAGCGTCTTTTAATTTCATGCCTGCGATCACCATCTGCAGTGATTTTGGAGCCCCCCCAAAATAGTCTGACACTCTTTCCACTGTTTCTCCATCTATTTCCCATGAAGTGATGGGACCAGATGCCATGATCTTCGTTTTCTGAATGTTGAGCTTTAAGCCAACTTTTTCACTCTCCTCTTTTACTTTCATCAAGAGGCTTTTTAGTTCCTCTTCACTTTCTGCCATAAGGGTGGTGTCATCTGCATATCTAAGGTTATTGATATTCCTCCCAGCAATCTTGATTCCAGCTTGTGCTTCTTCCAGCCCAGTGTTTCTCATGATGTACTTTGCATATAAGTTAAATAAGCAAGGTGACAATATACAGCCTTGACACACTCCTTTTCCTATTTGGAACCAGTCTGTTGTTCCATGTCCAGTTCTAACTGTTGCTTCCTGACCTGCATACAGATTTCTCAAGAGACAGGTTAGGTGGTCTGGAATTCCCATCTCTCTGAGAATTTTCCACAGTCTATTGTGATCCACACAGTCAAAGGCTTTGGCATAGTCAATAAAGCAGAAATGGATGTTTTTTTGGAACTCTCTTGCTTTTTCCATGATCCAGAGGATGTCGGCAATTTGATCTCTGGTTTCTCTGCCTTTTCTAAAACTAGCTTGAATATCAGGAAGTTCACGGTTAACGTATTGCTGAAGCCTGGCTTGGAGAATTTTGAGCATTACTTTACTAGCGTGTGAGATGAGTGCAATTGTGCTGTAGATTGAGCATTCTTTGCCATTGCCTTTCTTTGGGATTGGAATGAAAACTGAGCTTTTCCAGTCCTGTGGCCACTGCTGAGTTTTCCAAATTTGCTGGCATATTGAGTGCAGCACTTTCACAGCATCATCTTTCAGGATTTGAAATAGCTCTACTGGAATTCCATCACCTCCACTAGCTTTGTTCGTAATGACACTTCCTAAGGCCCACTTGACTTCACATTCCAAGATATCTGGTTCTAGATGAGTGATCACACCATCTTGTTTTTCTTGTGATTTTTATCTTTGCCCCATGAGTAATTTAGAATTGCATTCTTTATTTCCAAATATTTGAATGTTTATTATATATTTTATTGTTATTGATTTCTAATTAGATCAGTCAGATGCAATTGATTCTGCTATGGTCAGAGAATATACTCTGTGTTGTTTTAATTCTTGGATATTTATTTGGACTTGTTTCTTGGCCCAGATACAGTGTGTCTTGGTGAGTGTCCCATGTGCACATGAATATGTATGCTGTATTTGCATTTTCTGAAGCTGATTTTATTGTGCTTCCCTGTTGTCTTTTTTTGCACTTATCTTGCTTGGGGCGCCTGAGCCTTGTGGATCTGTAGTTTAATGTCTTCGATTCTTTTTTCTTCCTAATTCTCTCACCCTTTCTGATACTCCATTAAACACACATATTTATTTCTTTATTGGGTACTTTCCTACATATGGATGCACTCTTCTCATTTTCAGCATTTTTTCACTCTTGGTGTCTTAGTTAGATGTTTTCTATTGATCCATCTTCAGTGTGCTGGTTCTTTGTCTAGTCTGCTGTTAGCCTAGCTAACGTCCCCTTCACTTATAAGATCTTATTTTTCATTTTTAACATTCCTCTTTGATCCTTTTGAAAGGTTTTCCATGTCTCTGATGAAATTCCCATCTCTTAATTCACACTGTTCACTGATGAGATTTCTGTCCTTATAGTTTCATCCTAGTGGAATAATTCAATATGTAACCTTTTCAGTCTGGATTCTTAATGTTATGCTCCTGACATGTATCCATATTTTTGCATGAATCAGTAGTTGACTCCTTTTTGTTGCTGAGTGATATACCACTGTGTGAATGTATAGTCAGTTCTGCTACAATACTTCTTTAGAAAATGTGAATTTATTCTAATATGGTTGACACATTTAGGAAACAATTTGAGCATAAAACAAGTTATTCCACTTGCTTACATGTGATTTTATCCATGAAAAACACTAGGTGAACAGGCCTCATAGGTATATATTACTACAGCCTGCGCTTGCGTGCGCACACACACACGTGCTCAAACGCCTACCGTCTGCCTCAGTTCATTGCGCATGTTACGAGCCATACCCATCCACAGCTCAAATGACAGGTTTCTGATTTTAGACAACCCTCCTTCTACCGCTTCACAATAACTTACAAGCTGCAACCCCCTGACTCTCACCTCCACCAGCAAACTTTGGGTTTTTTCCCATGTGTCATATTTACTGTAGTATTTATGGATACTATTTCACATATATAAAGTCGTGCTATTATTTTATTAGAACCCTAGTTTTTCTGTTGTATCACTGAGGAAGTGTTTGAGTGTTGTGTCCCAACCCCATTTCCCTGAAGCCCTATGGTTTTTATTGTACAATTTCCCACATTTCAGTGATTTTTAAGAATGTATGTTTCATGTTATAGCAGAATAATGGCACCACAGTTTGTTTATCTATCTACCACTTGAAAGATACTTGAGTTCTATTTGGATTGGGGTATTTGAATAAAACGTGTACAAACATTTGTGTACACGTTTCGACGTAAGAGAAAAAATAGTGAGATGTCTGAGGAAGTAGATGTAAATGTTCTGATGTGGATGGAGCCATGACCTTGTCTGGAGATGGGAGAATGTGGCATGGAGTTCACTCTTCATTTGCACCCCAAGCTCCCTGGCTACCTCCTATATTCAGTGCCATCAAACCTCCCCTAGATGGACTAATAGTAGTAAGGAAAAATACTAAGAAAAGGAAAAGGAAAAATTTTAAATTCTTTTAAAAGCAAAATTGTGTGTTCTATACACTTAGGTATGTAACATGCTTGTTATTTTTCTAAATTTTTGATGTGTGAAGAATATTAACCATTACACAAGTCGAGTATATCTTTCCTAAAATTGGGGCCATACTTGTGATTGCCTAAGTTGCACAGTTCTACTGTAACCTTACGAGTAATTCTTCTCCTCTGTTTTCCAGCACTAGGCAGTGTCACTGCTCTCCATCTTCCTGAAATTTTCTATGCAATTTAATAAGATGTTGGTTGGGAATTTATCCTGCAAAAAACTGTTGTCTTTCCCCCAAAAGACAATTTTATATATCCCTTCCAGAGACAATATCGCCTGTAGATGGCAGGACTATCCCTGTATCTCTTTTTACCCTTCCAGACTACTGGAGCCAGAGATTGAAGAGAGGGGGAGAGAATCATGGCCTCGGCCAGGGAATGTTATTGCTTCACCACTCGCATAAATGCAGATGAGAGAAGACCAAGGGAACTATTTGTAGAGATTGGAGGTGCCATGAAGGATAGAGGGAGTCATCTCAAAACCTAGGTAGATTCAACATAGACAGTATATTTGCTGATGTGCCCTGAATGTACCTGAGTAGGGGTAAGGGGAATGGAGAGGGATGGCAGAGAGCCTTCGCCTGTACTCTGACTTTTGTTTGATAAGCAAGCGTAAAGCCAAGCTGCCATAGTGGGGAGAGGGACTTAAATCATCTTACCTTTGACCACCCAAGAGGATGATCTCTTGGCCAGCTGCAAGCAGAGTACCAACTGAAACAGGAAATCATGAAACAGGGAATGTCCGGTTAAAACTGTTTCAGGTGGAACCACACCTTGAGAGACAGGGATCTGATGGTTAAGAGCATGGGACATGGATGGACCCTGGTTTATCCAGCATTACTAACGACACAGCATTGCTAGCAGCATAGCCATAAGGAAGTTAACCTAAACTCTCTAAACTTTTGTTTCCTCCTCTATCAACTGGGGGTGCAATAAAATTTGCATCAGTAGTAATATTTTGAGGACTAAATGAACCAGTACAGGAAAATGCCTTATCTGGCCTACCATCTCTGCAGGGAGGGAATTTCATTTAGCCCATGATGTCACCAGAAATAACAGGGATCAAACCTGGGCTATCTCTTATGTCACCAAGACAACAGGACTTTGGGGCATAACTAACATGAATCTGAACTTAACTGGCCCAGTGAGAAATAAATAGACCTGGAGTATGTCTCTTGCCAATTATTCAGTAAATTTGGCCTCAATTATCTCATCTATAAAGTAAAATTAACCTCCCTTGCTCTTCCTTTCTGAACCACTTGGTAGAATATGATCACCTGGACCCTCTGGAAAGAGTGACTTCCTTCTTGAGTTCAAGCCATTGCCATTTTTTCTTTATAGAGAGAAAACCTCATGCATTGAAGACGGAAACTGGAGGTGACTGGAGGGGGATATTTTAATCACAGTGTTGGTGTCACGCTGTCAGTTGCACAACCCAGGGCTGTCAACAGCCTTTGGTTAACAGAGGGGTGTGCAGAGTATCTTCATGGCTATCTCAGTTTCTCCATTGGTTGGAAACACTTCTGGTGAAATTGCTTGTTCTTTGAGGTTCCTCTGAAGAAATGATTTCCTAGTTAGAGGGTGGCCAGGAGCTGGTATTGCAGCAGGCCTCCTTTGAGGACAGATAGATCTGTGAAGTGTATGCTAACTGCTGCTCCCTCCCAGAGCAGAAGGTGCTGATGTTCTTTCACAACTGATCTGACCACACAGATGTGATATCAACAATGACTCCACCAGCAGTCCAAGTCAGAAATAGCCCTCACCATCTGGGCTGGCAGATCCACTTCTAAGACGGCCTCCTCGGTCACATGCGGTGCCTGGGCTGGAAATTTCACTGGAGCTGTGTACGTATGGCCCTTCTAGATGGCAGTCTTAGGGGTCAAAGATGAGTGTTCCAGGTGAATAAGGTAGAAGCTGCCTGGCTTTTTATGACTTAGTCGCAGAAGTCCTATTGTATCTCTTTTACCATAATCAACTGGTCAAAGCAGTCACAAGCCTGATCAGATTCAAGGAGAAGGGACCTAGATCCCTGTTTCTGCTTGAGAGGAGTGTCAAAGAAATCTTGGTCATGTTCTAAAACCACTATAGTATCATTTTATCTATAAGTATTTGTATTAGCTTCTTATTTTTATTTATTAAAAAATTTAAGTATAATTGATTTGCTGTATCATGTAAGTTTCAGGTGTACAGCACAGTGGTTCAGTTGTATTAGCTTTTTGTTGCTGCTGTAACAAATGACCCCAAACTTAGTGGTTTAAAACAGTTCAAATGTATTCTCCTACATTTCTGGAGGTCAGAAGTCTGAAATGAGTCTCACTGGGTTAAAATCAAGGTATCTGCAAAGCTGCCTTCCTTTTTAGAGGGATGCCCTCCTCTGCTATTTGGGGCTTCCCAGGTGATGCTAGTGGTAAAGAACCTGCCTGCCAATGCAGGAGACATGAAGGATGTGTGTTGGATCTCTGGATTGAGAGGATTCCCTGGAGAAAGAAATGGCAGTCACTCCAGTATTCTTGCCTGGAGAATCCCCATGGACAGAGGAGCCTGGCAGGCTACAGTCCATAGAGTTGCAAAGAATTGGACACAAGTGAAGCAACTCAGCGTGCACACACAGGGACGATCCATTTTCTTGCCTTTTTTGACTTCGCCACGTTCCTTATCTGTAGCCAGCAGTGGCCCTTCAGGTCTTCCTCACATTGCATCACTCAGACACTGACATTCCAGCTGTCCTTAAGAGGATCCTTGAGACGACACTGGGTCATACAGATAACCCAGGGTAATCTCCTTATCTCAAAATCAGTTGAAGGCTATTTTAATTCCTCAGTGCTGTGTAATGTAACATAGTCACAGTTTCCGGAGATTCCAGAGTGCCCTCTTTGAGAGAGGGGTCATTATTCTGTCAACCGCACTACTTCAGTCTATATCTTAAAAAAATAAAGATTAAGAAAACACAATCACACCATCACTGCTTATTGGCCATCTGTATATATCCTTCACTGAAATGTCTGTTCATGACTTTGATCCATTTTCCAGTTGGATTGTTCATTTTGTTTGTTTAATGTTAAAATTTGAGTGTTCTTTATATATTCAAAATACGAGTGCTTTGTAAAACATGTGATTTGCAGACTTTTCTCCCTTTCTGTTGTTTGTCTTTTCATCTTCTTCACAGGGTCTTTTGAAGAACAAAAGTTTAAAATTGGTGAGGTCCAATTTATAGATCTTCCCTTCTATGGGTTGTGTTTTGGATGTCAAATCTGAGAACATTTTGCTTTGTCTTAGGTCCAGAAGATTTTCTCATTTTTTTCCCCTAAAAGTTTTGTGGCTTTATATTTAAGTCCATGATCCATTTTGAGTTAATTCTTGTGTGTAAGGTGTGAAGGTGAAGATGTCTTTATTTTGTTTGTTTGTTTGTTTTGGTCTATGGATGTCTAGTTTCTCTGGCACCATTTGTTAAAAAGATTATTCTTTCTCCATTCTCTTGTCAATAAATGTTTGAAGCCAAATGTGCTTTTGAAGCCAACTAGGTATGAAGATTATTTCTTTTTTTGCAAAAGATTTAAATTACTGATGTTATTTCCTTAATAGATATAAGACCGTTCATATTTTCCATATATTTTTGTTAAATAGGCTTCTCATGTCAGTAAATTATATTTCTGATAAGAGAGGAAAGGGACTAAACTCCAAAGGAACAGCAAAATATAGCACGCATATACCAGCCTGAGCTAGGAGAGTACCTTGGGTCTGGATTTTGAGGGGGCTTGATCAAGGAAGCTGGAACACAAGAATGGATTAGGGGGAACTTATTGACTTAGGAGAACTCTTTCTGGATATAGGCCATTACTTCCTGGTAAGGATCCCAGAGGTTGGTGTAATTTTGTAGCCAGGAAAGCTCCAGAATCCTGGAGAAATCAATGACTCATGTGGAGTGAACTTAAAATATTTGAATTGCATGAGAGATGGAGAAGGAAGGGATGAAAATGACCATGGAAGTGGGCATGGTGGAGTAGATGTACCATGTGAGGCTGAAAGACCATCACGTTATAGTCTATGGGAAGTCCCAGAGAACACACTATTCATCAAGCCATCAGGATTGGCTGGTGAGACCAGGACCAGCATCAGTGGTATTTCTCCTTTTCCAGCTAGTACTGAGGGTAGGAGTGGCTGATACAGGACCTGGCCCATTGATAGCAGTGGGGATAATGCCCTCCCTCCTTGTATCTTCAGAATTATATCTTTCATCTCTTTTGTAAAACTGTTAGCCGTTACCTCTTCAGATCTGCTTGCTGTCTCATTCTCTCTCCTCTCTTTTTTTTTCCACTTTATTTCTTAATTGAAGGGTAATTGCTTTACAGAAGCTTGTTTTCTGTTAAACATCAAAAAGAGTCAGTCATAATTACACCCGTGCCGCCTCCCTCCTGAACCTCCTTCCCATTTCTCTCTCTATCCACCGCCTCCCCCGCCCCTTTCTGGATTGTCACAGAGCTCCTGTTTGAGTTCCCTGAGTCATACATCAAATTCCCATTTCTCCTCTCGTTTTGAGATTCTAGTCACCCAGACGACAGATGCTCTGCTCCAGCCTCTGTGTGCTCTTATCCTCTCTCTTGTGTTTTTTAGTTCTCTGTTTCCCCTTGCTTCATTTTGATCTGTTTGAACTTTACCGGTATGTCTTCTGTTGGTTTTAACCTGTTCTGAGGTTTCATTTGAGTTTTTGCATTTTTTTGGTTACGGAACTATTTTTTACTTTTACAAATCTGCGAGGATACTCAAGATAACCTCCAATTCCTCACCAAAAAGCTCAAGCTTCCTTGTCAGGCATTTGTGGCATCAGCATCTGGGATCGTATTTAAAAACACTCAATGAGTTTGAGATTTTCTAAACCCCCAAATGATGGGAGCTGGCCTCCTCTTGTTCAAGGGATGGTTTCCTTCTCATTTACTTTTCCTCCTAAGGCATCAGCCCAAAGGATGGTTTCTCGCGGTCCCTTCATTTGGGCAGCCTTGGACTTTGTTCTCCACCAGTCCAGCAAGGCTGAGAAAGGTTCAACTCACTTTCTTAGCCACCTCTTCTGAATTGCCAACATCCTCAGTCTAGAAGAGGTCTCAGTGCCAGGCTATCTCTGGATTTCTATCCTTTCTTTAACCAACAACTCACTTCTGGCTCACTGAGGTAGTCTGTCTCTTGCCAAGGAATTGCGCATTTCTAGTAAATCTGCTTCAAGTGGAACTCTGAGAGACAATTTCTTAGTGTTAAGTTGAGAGTGTGGGTCTTGTTCTCATCTGCAGGTTTGACTGTGGCGTTACTAGCTGTGCGACCTTGGATAAGCTCACTGAAACTGTTTTCTCATATGTCAAAGGGAGATACTTAGAGTACACACAGCACAGGGATTTTGAAGAATAGACTATGCATGTAAATCCCTTAGTATAGACCGTGGTTCATAGTAAGTCCTCAAAAGCTGTTAGTCCTTATTCTTAAGAAAGTGGAATTTATGAAGATGCATAAATACTATTACATGACTGAATGCTTGGCTTTGCTGTTATTTAAGTGATGAATTTCCCTGGTGCCTGTTAGTTTGCATTTCTTTTCAATCCTTTGCTTTTTTTTTCTGGACTACAAGAAGTATTTCTCTAGTATAAAGCTGGTGTGGTTGAAATGACATGTATCCTCATTCTCTTGACTTCCCTTTCTGCTCAGCTGCCTCTAAACATTCTTTCTTATTCTTTCCAACCAATGAAACTGATTTGTCAAGGCGGGAAAAAAAAGTGAAGCCAGAAGTCTAAAATATATTTAAGAAACAAAAATAATCTTTATTATTCTGACATTTGTAACAGAGGAAAAGTCTCAGAAAAACTCAATAAGCATCTGTTGATGGATGTGGTCCAAGGTCTAGCGAGAGACAGAGTGTAAATCATTACTCATCAGCCTTCGTGTGATTGACTGGGAAGGGGCTTAGGAATGAGAGGGCATCGTAGGATTTCTCAGAGAAAGCATCAAATGAATAAAACAATTTACAACATTTCAGTAGTTTAACTAAAGTAAAGAAAGTTTTCAGAATGTGGGGAGTGGAGGGGAGAGTGACTCATGGGAGAGGAAACTTCTGGGCTTGCAGTCCCCTGGTTCAGGTCCCTGAGGTCCAATCTCTGCCCACATTTCAGTGGGTTCCTTCTGGACCACTCAGGGGCTCTTCTTCAGGTCCCTGATGTATTTCTGGACCCAGCTGTCAGCAGGATTGACACAGACGTATCGGCCCTTTCTGGTGAGGAAGCTGTGGAGAGGGCAGACGTATAGTACAGAGAATGAGTAGGGATGGTTTTGACCACCTGTGGCCTCTGCATCTTCATCCCTGTGGGATTTGCGGAGATAACCTCAGACCACCTCCTTTCTGCTGTCCCTTCCTTTCCTCTCTTTCCTCTACTTCTGGCCACACCCTCCCTGGCTCCCTGCAGCCCTCATCCCATGTCAGGAGACAGCCCAGTGACCTCTCCCTGTGTCCTGTATGGACAAAAGTCCCCAAGAGTGCTGAGCACCTTCCCAGGACGACCCTTTGCCATGAACTGGTGCTCTTGAGATCTGCTCCCTGCTCTGACCCCTATAGACACCCCTCACCCCTGCCTCCATGTTCTGAGTCTCCCCAGGGTTGAACAGGAGGACGGACACTTACATGATACCAGGTTTGGGGCAGTCGCTGCTAGTCTTAAAATAGTTAACCACATTTCCTTGGGGGATTTTCCCGGAGGCGTAGGTGAAGCAGCAAGTGGGTGGGGTGTAAACCTTTTCTGTACAGACACAAGAATAACAGTTACGCAGGAGCAAAGGCACGCCCCAGAGGTCAGGAACACATGGTGGGCAAAGGAAACTGGAAATCATTTGATTCTTTCGTTTGCTAGTTTCTCATTAATATCCCTAGTCTTGTCTTTGGACTTGTCTCTTCATTTGGTCTCTATCTTTCTCTACAGGGAACTAAACCCTAGACAGTCTACTCCCTACTCCCAGCTTCCTTTGTGGAAATGTTTTCCTGATCAGTTAAAGCATAAGTGCATGCTAAGTCACTTCTGTCATGTCTGACTCTTTGTGACCCCATGGACTGTAGCCCAGCAGGATCCTTTGTCTGTGGGATTCTCCAGGCAAAACTACTGAAGTGGATTGCTATGCCCTCCTCCAGGGGATCTTTCCAACCCAGGGATCAAACCAGCATCTCAAGCATCTCCTGCTTTACAGTCAAGATTCTTTACCACGGAGCCGCCGAGGAAACCCCCTCTACCTCGTGCTAACAAGCAAACATGTTAGACTTCAAGTTTCTCACCTAAAAAGTAGGATAAAACTTCTCTTAACTCCAACCTGCAGCCCAAATCAATACACTCCTTTTGAAGCTTCTTGAAAAAAGGAACCATGTCATTTTTGAAATCCCATTCAGTGTTCTCTAATTTCACACGAGGGTTCTTAAGCCACAGCATGTGGGCTGGACTTCGGACTACAGTATGAGTAGCAACTGATAATGGAGAGCAGATAGCAGACCTACTTTGTGCACAGGAGCAGAGGGCCACAGCACAGAGGACAAAGACAGCAGCCACGAGGACCTTCATGATGCTGGACAGGCAGGCAGAAGACTGTGGGCAGAGCTGAGAAGAGGCTTGGGAACTCACTTCTGCTTGTCTCCTTCTGGGATGTGAGCTGTCTTCTCTTTCTAGATGCCCTTGGCTGTGGGGATATAAAAGTCAGAGGTGTCTACGGTGGGATTTTAAGAGTAATCATGTCATGTGAGTTGCACCACCCAGGGCTGCCTCTGATTACCAGAGGAGCTTAGGGAGCATGTAGCACGTAGTTCAGTTACCAATTTGCTTGGTGCTTATGAGAAAGTTGTTTCTCCAGATGGGGGACCAGAAGTTGGCATCGCCCAGGGATCAGCCTTTGCTGTTTCCTTTGCATGTGACAGATTTTTCTCTGAAGTGAGTGATCACAGCCTTCTTCCATAGAGCAGGGTGCCCTGATAGACTCCCACGATTGTCCCAAGTGTCTAAATGTGACGTGTAAAAACCCCACTGAGCCTCAAGAAGGATACGCTGAGCTTAACCACTTCCTAGATGGAAAGAACAGAATTGGAAAGCCTGGTGGTACAAGGATGGCGAAAGTCAGGATTAGCTTTCCAGTAACTGGCCTATTTGCCAAATAATCATTGCAGCCCTACAATGAAGTCTGGATTTAACGCTGGATGAGGGTCAGCAGATGTAAAAATGTCTATACTCTGAACCAGAAATTCTATTTTTCAGAATCTATCTTATGGAAATGAACTCATAAATGGGAAAAAATTTTAAAGACAGTGTTATTTGGGGTAGCTAATCTATGATAAAATAATTGACACTAAACTACATACTCTACAATGTTGGAATAATAGAGTAAATCCACTGATAGACGTAAAGGCTAATGTATAGGATCCTAATGCCAGCCTCTTAAGCAAATAGAATGACAAGAACAGGCTTAATTTTTTTAGCATTAATTTTTATGGGAGATCAGTCCTGGGTGTTCATTGGAAGGACTGATGCTGAAGCTGAAACTCCAATACTTTGGCCACCTGATGCGAAGAGCTAACTCATTGGAAAAGACCCTGATGCTGGGAGGGATTGAGGGCAGGAGGAGAAGGGGAAGACAGAGGATGAGATGGCTGGATGGCATCACCGACTTGATGCACATGAGTTTGAGTGAACTCCAGGAGTTGGTGATGGACAGGGAGGCCTGGCGTGCTGTGATTCATGGGGTCGCAAATGGTCGGACATGACTGAGTGACTGAACTGAACTGAAAGTTTTTTTACAATGTTGTGTTAGCTTCTGCTGTATAGCAAAGTGAATCTCCTATGTGTTTACACATGTCCCCTCTTTCTGAATTTCCTTCCCATTTAGGTCACCGCAGAGCATCGAGTAGACTTCCCTGTGCTATACAGTAGATTTGCAATAGTTACCTATTTTATACATAGTAATGTATATATGTCCATCCCAATCTCCAATTCATCCCATTCCCCTTTCCACTATGGTACCATATGTTTGTTCATTATGCCCATGACAGACTTGATTTTTAATATTAAATATTAAAAAGCAAGATGCAGAAAACATCCTGGGAAGAGGAAAAAACAGAAAGAAATAAATCTACTATCTGTGCTTATCTGCTTTTCATCCCATGTCCCATGGGTTGTTTTCCTCCACAAGCCTTGCCTGTCTCTAGGAAGCAGGAATGATCCTGATATGATACCAGGGTAGAAGCGCTGGCTGGGGGTACTACCATGAGCATCAACAAATTTGTGGCAAATCTGGATAGAAATAAGGGAAATAGCAGGCACTGAGGTGTCTGTCCTAACCATGAGGAAGTGGCAACCAAGAGCCCCAGAAAAGCCAGGTCAGTTTCTTCCCCCCTTGGAGGGCGGCCGGCCAGAAGTTGGTGGAGATGTTAGTGCTCAGGGCTGCGGAGTAGGGCACAAAGTGAACCAAGTAAATTAAGCATTTCTTCTTGACCGTGAATCACTGTTTTGAGTCTCTGCCTGTCTTGTTCTCAGTCTCTGGCTCCCTCTTCAGGGAATACAGCTATTGGAGCAGGGAGCCCTTGTTCGTCTCTTTCAGGGGAACTTCATCTGGTCCACAGAGACATTTGCTAGCAAGATGCCACCTCTGTACATAACCCGAAGAGTGGAGCTCCTTGGGAGAGTCAAGGGGCTCTGTCATTTGGCTCATCCTAGGAACCAATCAGACCTGGCACTGGCATCTTGTTAATGAATGCTGAAACTCCAATACTTTGGCCACCTGATGCAAAGAACTGACTCTTTGGAAAAGACCCTGACGCTGGGAAAGATTGAAGGCAGGAGAAGGGGAGACAGAGGATGGGATGGTGGGATGGCATCATCAACTCGATGGACGTGAGTTTGAGCAAGCTTTGGGAGTTGGTGATGGACAGGGAAGCCTGGTGTGCTGCAGTCCATGAAATCACAAAGAGTCAGACATGCCTGAGTGACTGAACTGAACTGAATGAATGCATTAGATCTCAATTTTCCCCACTAAAAGTGGGTCCTAGTCCTCTTCTGCCTATCTAGGATAGCTACAAGTTTTGGGGAAGTTTGGGAAACAGCTTGGAGCATTTTGAAACCTTCTGTGAAGTTTTTTGCTTTCATGTGGGGAATCTCAACCATAGGCTTAAGTGATGTGGTTTAGACATCTGTCCAGAGCACTGAGAAGCAATTCTAAAAGGAAGAAAGGGTGAGGGTTGAGTTTTGTGATACAGACAAGACTCGTGAACTGAGGCTTGTGGTGAGGAGATGGTTGACTATGGCAGCGTGGGGACTTGAGTGGGGAAATCATTGATGATAGGCAGGAAGAGGGCAAAGCCAAGATAGAATGGGGCAAGTGCTGCTGCCTCCAGCCCTCAGGAGTCCATCCTGTATCCTTGTCCCTTTATAGGCAACTCTAGAGCATGAGAAGCTGGAGGCTGGGCATGATCAGAGGGGAAGTTGCTGCATGGTGTCTTGTTATGAGTTGCACATGTTGGGGTCCCTGGGGGTCACACAGAGGTTCAGAGCATCCAAGAAGAACCCAGTTGCTCATTTGTTGGGGCTGATTGGCTGGAAAGGTTTTGGCTAGTGACGGGAGGTGAGATGATGTTAGTGTCAGAGCCGTAAGGACATGGAAAGATCTACAGATTAATAGTTCCTCCCACAGAGCAGATCTGATGCTCTGCTGCAGCTGTTCCGATCCCAGAGGGTGACACCTACGGGGGATGCCACAGCACCCCGAGCACACAAGTCCCACTGGAAACCGCATCCTGCGTGAAAAGGACCATGACATCATGTTGCTCGGACCGCTTCTGAGGAAATGATTCACGAACAAGGAGGTGGGGAGCCAGGAGTTGCCGTCACTAAGGGACCAAACTTAGCTGGTCTTCTACCACAAACAGAGCTTTATGGATCATACCATTCCCTTCTGCCTTTCTTGGAGCAGACATTTCTAATGTTCTTCACAGGTGTTTTGACTGTGGCATATCTACTGATGCCATCGAGTCTTCAGTAGCCTGAGCCGTGTTTGATCCGGACTCAGATGGACAGAGTGGAACTGGGGAAGTCTGGGCTACAGACACGACCATGGTAGATGAAGTCAGCTTTTAAATCCACTCTTCCCATTCATCAAACATTCACCAGTCCCCACAATATGCCATCATCTTGTTTAACAGTTGGGTACGGAAATGAACACACATTAGACATAGGGTGTCTCTGTAGATCAGGAGCCCTAAATGTCTTTATTTTTTGGCCCAGAAAGTCTACAACTAGAAAAATATCCTATGGGAAAACGCCTCATTTGTCGAAAAGTTTTATGCATATAGATATTTGGTGCAGTGTATTTATAGCAAATAAAAATTGAAAACAGTCCAAATGTGCTACAGTAGCGCATGATAATATTAATGCACTACGTTGATGGATGAGTAAGTTAAGCAGCTCTTAAAAATACTGGAATGATTTGGAAAAGCCTTGTAATGTTAAGCGTAAATAAGAAAACTACAAAACTGCATTTGTTAGGTAGGTAGAATAGGGAAAAGGAGTCCAAAATGGCGGTGGCTAAAAAACAAGGAAGGGAAAAGCCACGAAAATAGAACAAAGGAGGGTCCGAGGACCCAGTGAGGACCTCAGGTAAAACAAACAACACTCCTGGCTAGCCCAATTTACATAGGACAGGCCCAGGGAGAGAAAAATATATAAAAAGAGGAGCCAAAGCTAGCTCTGTCTCTCTCCCGCACATTGAGGCGCTCTTCTCTTTGCATCTTTGGGTCAAGGCGCCCTCACGCCTCAAAGATGGATTTTCCTGCTATCTTCTAAATAAATAGAGCTGTAACACTGAGCTGTAACACTGATTTGTCTAAGAGCTATAACACGGTCCGCTCGAGACCTGAGCGGACTGTCTAAGACCCGAGAGCTACGACAGGCCGAGAGGGCTTTAACGTCCGTCACTCCAAATCTTTGTTGTGACGAGACAAAAACCGAGGAACATACACTCGCCTGACAGCTATGGTTTAACCCGGCTGAAACAACCTCTGCGCGGAAGAGGCCAAGCACAGCAGGAGCCCAACTCAGCGCGGTAGAAGAGGAACACGAAGAAAACCCCGCGCAGGGGAAGGCCCATCGTGCTGGAAACCGGGACAGCGGAAAACAAACTTGGCAGAAAGCCCACGCGGCCCAGTCTCAGATTCCAGAAGACCTCCGGTTAAGGTAGGAGCTCCTCGCTCCTATGGCTGGAGGGACATATGCCTAACGAAATCTTAATTGCTTTACAATCTCTCGTTTCTTGTCTCCTCAAACCTCCCGTGAACAGGTGGGCGGCAGGGGGCACAATTGAGGGACTAGAGAGGCTACTCCCCAGCATGCCCCAAAGGCGCTATCTGCTGAGCCCCAGTAGCTGTTACACAAGCCAGTGGGGGTTCTTCTGTCCTTACTCTTCTCCGTGTCAAGGATCAGACCAAAGAAACTGTGAGCACCGGTCAGATATCTAGCAAATTTTCCGGCATGCTATGAAGGGGATTCCTTGGCTCGTTTTTCCCACTGCTTTTTTCTCTTGTCCTTCAGCTCTCCCTCCTGGGACTTGAGCCCGACCAAAACCCAGGATGCCCGACATCAGGACCTAATGAAGCTCAGGCTCTGATGTCTCATTGCAAAAATTCAGTGAGAGACAAAGCGATAGGTACGAGGTAGACTTAAGATTCAGAGAGAAGCGCCGCACTCTACAGGGTACTGGCCAAGGAATGTGGCCTGGCTAGGTTTTGCAAGCGGGGTGAATTCATATGCTAATGAGCGAGAGGATCATCCCAGCCATTGGGGAACCACCCACTCCTCTGTCTTTTGACAGTGCCTTAGAGCTGTCCTGCCACCTCTGGGGGTGCCTTTTGATTTACTCATTGGGGATTAAGATTTACTTGAATTGGACTTGTCATCTTGGACCCAACTGATTTTAATCGGTTTATGTTATACCCTTGCACTATGTCATTCTTTCAAAGGTTGAGCTCTGCCCGCTTCCCTCCTGTTTCGTGCTCTTTTCCTGAGCCCCATCCGGGCCCACAGTGTTGCCTCTACAGTCTTCTGGAGGGACAACCAGAAGACAGCTGGCCCCTGTGAGGGAAATACTGTGCGATATCCAAGCCCTCCAGACAGTCAGCCCTTCACCTTCCATGTTTCCTACAATATGTACAACACCAGCATCTCCCAGGGAGCCCGCTAGGGCGGGCGACAGGCACACAATGCCTATCGGTTGGCATCCCTTCAAAGGCAACTGGGCTTCCAGGGATAATGTCTGCCACTTTGGGAGTTAGCCCCACAGGCCGTTTGGGCCCAAACCCTTACCACCCTTCTCCTAAAGTTACAAACATATCCCTGGATCAAATCTCCACTCCACTTTCATGGAACATCTGGTCTGTTGCCTCTTAACAAATTTGTTCCTAAGTCGATTACTGACTCCTATGGTTAGGACCCTTCCCCTTGTAGGCAACATTGCTCCGCCCAGCCTACTATTAAAATACCTTAATGACCCTAACAGGACCAGATAACCCGCTCCTTTGTCACTACTTCTGTTATCACCTAAAGCGGGTCTATGGCAATGTTTACCACTGGAGACACCCTACCCTGCTCTCATGGAGGACTAGGGGAAGAAACCAGTGACTTACAACCCCTTAGAGAAAGAGGACAAGGCTTACGACTGTTACACTGCCTCCCAGCCTCAGGGCACAGGCTTGGACTGCTTCACATCATCGTATCTATTCCCATCCACAGCGGACAAACTAGCAGTGAGTTACAAACCCCTTAATCCCACCCAGCACTGGTCACGCTGGAGACCTTGGGGACGCCCAAACTCCAGTCCAGGGGTCCCAGGAGGTCACCACGCCTTGATCTGCCTAGGGATCTGGTCCTCAAAAAGTTGTCACGCCTCAACCTGCTCAGGGATCCGCCAGTGCCAGGGGTCCCAGGAGGTTGCCACGCCTCGACCTGCCCAGGGATTCGATCTCCAGGAGGCTGTCACGCCTCAGCCTGCCTGGAGATCTGCACCCTGACCCGGGGATGCCTGGCTCTCAGGTTGCAACAGTACTGGGTAGGATAAGCTTCAGAAAGACTCAGGAAGTCCACCCATGGAAATTGAAGGAGGTCTTTTTCTTTTCTCCCTGTCATGATTATCTTTCAGATGGGAAATAATCAATCCACTTCCCAACAGATGCCCTTGAGATGCATCCTTGATAACTGGAAGCTGTTTGACCCTCTAGCTCTAAGGAGAAGTCGCTTGAAGTTCTTTTGTGCCACTGCGTGGCCACAGTATGCACTGGGGGACGAGGAACACTGGCCTGAGGACGGGACTTTAAGTCACAACACCATCCTGCAAGTAGAGTTATTCTGCAAAAGACAAGGGAAGTGGACTGAGATCCCCTCTGCCCAAATCTTCTTCCGACTGAGCGATATGAAGGGACTCTGTCTTAAGCATGGGATTGTGGTACACCCTAAAAGTGAGCCCACTAGGCAAATGGTGTTAGGCACAGACAACCAAGAAAAGGAACCTCCTCATGAAGGCTCACCTCCCACAGCTCCCGAGTTGCCTGCTGCTCCTTCCTTGTATCCAAACGTGCCCCCATATCCGGGAGCACCCCCTCCACAAAAGCCAGCTTGAGTATGTTCCTTAGTTGAAACTGGAGGAGAATTAGGACCAACCCGGGTCGATAAGCCCTTCTCCCTCTTAGAACTAAGACAGATCAAACAAGACCTGGGAAGTTATACAGATGACCCAGGCAAATACATAGATACATTCCAACATATTACCTTGGCCTTTGACTTGGTGGAAAGACATCATGGTCATATTTAGCCAAACTTTATCTGACCCTGAACATACTAGGGTTTTAAAGGAGGCCCGGAGCTATGCAACAGGGCTTCACATGTCCAGTGATAGATACCCAGTAGGGGAAACTGCAGTCCCCTCCTCCGATCCTAATTGGAATTATAATGATCCTGAGCACATCTGGGAAAGGGATCGTTTTCTGATCTGTGTAAAGGCAGGACTGAAAGCAGCCCAACAAAAAGTAATTAGCTATGCCCAGGTCTCAGCAATAACTCAGGAGCCTATTGAGAACCCCATCACCTTTCTGGAAAGGCTAAAAGAGGCCCTCCAAAAGTTTACCAATCTGGGTTTAGACTCTTACGAGGGACAGGTGATTTTAAAGGACAAATTCCTATCCCAATGTGCATCAGATATCAGAATTAAGTTACAATAGCTACAACAGCAGGACCCCGCTGCCTCTTTAGATGAGATGGTCCAGACAGCCACCAATACCTGTTATAACAGAACAGGAGAAGGAGGCCAAGACCCAGGAGAGGGAGAGAAGGAAAGAGACAAGGCATGCCCAGATGCTGGCTGCCCTCCAGAAAAGCCCTCTGGCAAACCCCGAGTCCTTGAAGGACAAGGCACGAGACAAATGCCTGATCTGTAGACAGGTGGGACATTGGGCCAGAGTGTCCAAACCGTGACAAGTCTCCTAAAACGGCTTGCCACAAATGCCATCAACTGGAACATTGGGCGGCACTCTGCCCTAGGGACCCAAGAGCCTCAAGGTCAAGCGCCAAGCCTACCCTCACGATGGTTCAAGAGGACTGAAGCCAGCCCGCCTGCCACAGATAACCATCACGGGGCTGGAGCCAAGGGTGCAACTGGATGTGGCAGGTAGGTCCGAAAATTTCTTGGTTGACACAGAGGCTACCTACTCTGTCTTGATCTCCTACTCCGGAGCCTTCTCCCCCCAAACCCATACCATTTTGGGTGCTACAGGAAAAGCAACTACTAAAAGATTTACCCAAGCACTTCTTTGATGCTGGGATGGACAAATATTTTCCCACCAGTTTCTGGTGGTCCCTGAGTGTCCTACTCCCTAAATGGGAAGAGACATACTCACTAAACTGGGGACCACCCTTGTGATGGGAAGCTTTTCAGCCCCTAGAGCCCTGCAGCTCCTGGTTACTACTGAAGAACCCATTACACCTTCTCCAATAGAGAGGGACCAAAAACTATGGGAGACAAAATTAACCCCCAGGTTGGGGACCAGGGGATTCCTGGACGAGCCCACCAAGCTGAACCGGTCATCATTGTCCTTCGAGATCCCACTCGATTTCCTAACCAGAAACAATATCCCCTCAAAACAGAGGCTCGGGAGACTTTAATAAATAAATTCCTTGCTTGTGGGCTATTGGTCCCCACCAGTTCGCCATGTAGCACCCTGATCCTCTCTGTAAAGAAAAAGGATGGAGCCTGGCAAATGGCTCAAGATCTCCAGATCATAAATGAAGCTGTAGTCCCCCTCCATCCCACAGTACCCAATCCCAATATCTTTTTGCTCTTTTTTGCCTTTGAGTGGGAGGCCCCAGGAGAAAAACACCAACAGATGACCTAGACAGTATTACCTCAGGGGTTCAGAGATAGCCCCTGCTTGTTTGGACAGGCCCTTATCCAGAATCTCCTAGATCTGGGCCTGGGGCCTAATGGGAAAATATTACAATATGTAGACTCCAGTACTCTTGCCTGGAAAGTCCCAAGGACGAAGGAGCCTGGTGGGCTGCAGTCCATGGGGTTGCGAAGACTTGGGCATGACTGAGCTACTTTCCTTTGACTTTTAACTTTCATGCATTGGAGAAGGAAATGGCAACTCACTCCAGTGTTCTTGCCTGGAGAATCCCAGGGATGGGGGAGCCTGGTGGGCTACTGTCTATGGGGTCGCACAGAGTCGGACACGACTGAAGCGACTTAGCAGCAGCAGATGACCTACTAATCTGCTCTCCAGATAAGAAAAGTGCCCAACAACATGCAATTCAGGTTCTAAACTTTTTGGCAGAAAGCGGATATAAATAAAGTCTTCCGTGCTAAGGCACAGATGGTCAAGACAAAGGTCACTTACCTGGGAGTTCAGATTACACACGAGTCCAGGAGGCTGTCCTCTGATCGGATACAAGGAATCCTCCAGTTGCCCTCCCCCATGACTCGAAAACAGTTGCGAGCTTTCCTGGGGCTAACTGGGTATTGTAGAATCTGGATACCCAACTATGGTCTAATTGCCCAGCCCTTATATGAAAACCTAAAGGGACGAGATTATTCAATCCCACTTATGTGGGGAACTGCTCGAAAGAAGGCAGAGGCTACACTAAAACAGGCCTTAACTCAGGCACTTGCCTTGAGGTTGCCAGACCCAGAAAAAGCATTCCAACTTTATGTCCATGAAAGAGAGGGAATAGCCTTGGGAGTGTTAACTCAAAGGTTGGGATCTGAGTCCCAGCCTGTAGCTTACTTATCCAAGAAGCTCGATCCAACCGCCCAAGGCTGGCCACCCCACCTCCCTCCCCGCTCGCCCCCACCCATCTTCGAAATCTTGCAGCTATTGCAATCATGATAGAAGATGCTTTAAAACTCTCCTTTGGGGGCAAACTAACTATTTTTACCAGCCACCAAGTAAAACAACTCCTAAATGGGAGAGGCCATTTATGGATGTCTGATCAAAGACGCCTCAGATATCAAGTAATGCTGATGGAAAATCCAGGCCTCACTATATCTCTTTGTGAGGTTCTTAACCCAGCCACCCTCCTACCTACCCTAGAGGGCTCTCTCCCCTTTCACTATTGTCTAGAAACCTTGGACCACTGGACAAAACCCCAAGAGGGATTGTCAGAAGATCCTCTGACCAATCCTGAAGAAATCTGGCACACTGATGGGAGCAGCTTTGTCTTGGATGGAAAATGAAGAGCTGGATATGCAGTAGTCTCCAATTTTGAGATCATAGAGGCTAAGCCTCTGCCACCAGGTACTTCAGCCCAATTAGCTGAGCTCATAGCCCTGACTTGAACTTTAGAGCTGGGAAAAGGCCCTTCAAAAATTACTAAAAAGGTCCTTCAGAGGAACAGGCCTCCAAACGACTATAAGGCAAGTGGTTTCCTCTTGTCCCACTTGCCAATTAAACAACCCCCAAGGAGCGTGAAGACCCCAGCTGGCCCAGCCCATCCAACCACGTGGGGCCTACCCAGGAGAGGACGGGCAGATGGACTTCACCCAGATGCCAGTTTCTCAAGGGTATAAATACCTATTAGTCATGATAGATACATTCACAGGATGGATTGAAGGCTTTCCCACCCAGACTGAGAAGGCTGAGGCGGTGGTAAAAAAATTGCTCCATGAAATCATTCCAAGGTTTCATCTGCACAAGTCATTACAAAGTAACAATGGGACATAGTTTACTTCTAAGGTCACCCTAGGGGCCTTGAAAGCACTGGACATTATTTATTATCTCCACCGTGCCTGGAGACCTCAGTCTTCAGGAAAAGTAGAAAGAGCCAATCAATTCTTAAAATCAGCAATAAAAAAGATAACCCAGGAGACCTCCCTGGGATGGAAGGAGGCTTTACCGATAGTTCTTCTCCGCCCCCACATTGCCCCTAAGGAACAGCTTGGTCTTAGTCCTTATGAGATGCTATATGGGAGACCTTTTGTTTATGTCAATGACCTCTTCCTAGATCCAGAGGTTCAGACCCTCCAGTCTTATACCATGGCCATTGGGCAAGTCCAACAAGGTATACGCTTGTGGGGTATGACCAGGACCCAAAAGGTTCTAAGGTGTCACCACTATATGCTCCAGGGACTCAAGACCTAATTAAAGTCTGGAAAGATGGGTCCCCAAAGGCTCAACTCCAGCCCACATGGAAGGGCCCCTACCCTGTAATACTTTCTACCCCCACAGCAGTCAAGGTACCAGGACATGACACCTGGATTCACTACTCATGAGTCAAGCCGTGGAAGAAAACAGAAGAGGGCACTCAGTACACCTGTGAACCCTTGGGAGATCTCAGATCCCTATTCAGACTACAAATGAGTGCTGTTCTAATGAACACCCCTAAAATCTGGTTTCTGGGGACAAGATTTCTCAGGACAGCTCTAAACAGCCAACACAGCTTGGTAGAGATAGTACTCCAAAACAGACAGGAGATAGATCTTTCTGATCCCTGAACAAGGAGGGACTTGAGTCATCCTGGTGATGTGAATTTGAAATTGACTAATGTGGTGGCTCAGACAGTAAAGCGTCTGCCTGCAATGCGGGAGACCTGGGTTCAATTCCTGGGTCGGGAAGATCCCCTGGAGAAGGAAATGGCAATCCACTCCAGTGCTATTGCCTGGAAAATCCCACGAACAGAGGAGCCTGGTAGGCTACAGTCCATGGGGTCGCAAAGAGTCGGACACGACTGAGCGACTTCACTTAATGCCCCTACTAGTCCTTGTTATGCTATATTGATGATGCTTATGATTATTCCATGTACTGTCAACTGTCTAACCTGTTTTGTCTCTGCCCAGGTCAACAAGCTACAACATGCCGTGCCAGTTCAACAAAGATATAAAACTACAGCCGACCACGGAAAATATCACCCACCCTTAGATGGACACCGCTATAAGGACTCTGAGGCTTGAGACTAGCAAGAGAGGGAGGCCCAATACCCCTCGCCATCCAGTTCAGCAGGAAGTAGCCAGAAAGACCTCGACGCCCCTATTCCCAAAGAATTGGGCCTCGCATCTCTTGAGGGGGGAGTGTTAGGTAAAAAGAACCGGGAAAAGGAGTCCAGAATGGCAGTGGCTAAAAGACAAGGAAGGGGAAAGCCCGTGAAAATAGAACAGAGGAAGGTCCCAGGACCTGAGTGAGGACCTCAGGTAAAACAAGCAACACTCCTGGCTGGCCCGATTTACACAGGACAGGCCCAGGGAGAGAAAGACATAAAGCTGAAACTCCAATACTTTGGCCACCTGGTGTGAAGAACTGAGTCCTTGGAAAAGACCCTGATGCTGGGAAAGATTGAAGGTGAGGGGAGAAGGCGACGACAGAGGATGAGATGGTTGGATGGCATCACCGACATGATGGACATGAGTTTGAGCAAGCTTTGGGAGTTGGTAATGGACAGGGAAGCCTGGCATGTTGTAGTTCATGGGTTCGCAAAGAGTCAGACACAGCTGAGCGACTGAACTGAACTGCACTGATGCCTGAACAGCAGCAGCCCTGTTAGCACCATGAGATGAAAGCCCAAAGAAGGAAAGCCAACAGAATGATGCGGGAAGGGGAGATGTTAAAGAGTTTTTAATGATGCCACTGATGATGCCACCAGACAAATCCTCGAATTTTCTCCTTGATTTTACAATAAGGAAATAGGAGATGTCGTTGTTACTTAAAGTAAAATCTCTTTACTTTCACAGTTTCTAATGGTGAATTATTATTACAAGAGGTGAATACACCGTCATGTAATTGTAGGCCATCTTTTAACTATTATAAATAAGCTATGATAAACACTATTATGCATACAACCTCATCATTGTGTTTATGTCCATAGGATAGATCCCTGGCAGAGAGCTTTGTTATTCAAAGAGTAACAACATTTTAAAGCTCATCATATTAGCTCCCAGTTAGTCCCGCTAACCCAGAGACCAGCGGTCTTGTATCAGTCTCAGCCTGTTGATGGTGATGCAGGCAGGCACTCACCTGGGCTGTATTTTTTGTGGGAGCCCGACTGACATTTCCCAACTGGAGCCAAAGTTGAAGCTGCATCAGCCATTGTAGTTCTTATTATGATTGCAACACACACCTCAGCAACAACCATCAGGGGACTTTGAAAAGACAAGGTTTGTTACTCACCGTTCTGGAGGGTACCCGGAACTGCTGAGGCTACACAGCAAGGTCTCACAGAGAGAGAGAGCTCAGACCTGGGGCTCTGCCTTTATTGGGGTGAGGGTGGGGTGCCCAGGGTATTGCATGTTCTCTCTTTATTGGTGAATTTAACAGATAAGAGAGAAAGTGTGGAAGGGAAAAGGGAAGCCACTCAAATGGTCATCCAGAACTTTCTGAAAGGGGAACTTCATGGGTAGGGCAGCCTGGCCCATTATCTAGTTCTGTATCGGGGGATGTGCTTATTCAAGATGGATATCTTTGAAATGGATGCCTCACAATCAAAAGCTTAAGGTAGAATGTTTGAGGAATGAGCCAAAGCCTGAAAGGCCAGCCTCACTCCGGCCCCTTTTGCAGCTGAGTATTCCCCAGATCTGCCGTCCCCACCCAGGGTGTGGTTTTATCTTGAGGGGGCCTCCTCAAGACGCCGTGGTCTTATCGTCTAGGTCAGAGCTGTGTTGTCGGGACAGCTAGGGGTGGGTCCCAGAAGGTTCAGTTCTGTGGGGAGATGCTTGGTGTACAGACCTGCTCTTGTGAGAAAGCAGCGCATAAGCTTGTCACAGGGTCACACCAGCCTCTCACCTCCTCTCACTGGGGAAACCATTTCCCCATCAAGTAAGCAACACGACCGTTCCTGCAAATACGCTGAGCCTTTGTGGTGACCCAAAGCTTTGCTGGCTTCTGCCACTCACAGCATGATACCAACACTGTGATAAAAAATACCGCCCCCCACCCCCGCCCCGCCAGTCTCCGCAAGTTTCCGTCCTCTAGTGTCCCAAGGCTGCCTATAAAGACAGGACACAGCTCAGACCCCAGCAGGAGGCTGCAGCTTCAAGTCTCCGAGTCCAGCTCCGCTGGCCCCACCTGACTCTCGCACCCGCCCGGCATCATGGAGGTCCCCGGGGCCGCGCTGGCTGTCCTGCTGCTCACCGCGGCCCTCTCTGCCCACACCTGCTCTGCCACCCGTGAGTCCGTCTTCCCTTCCTTTAGGCCTGTCCCCAACACTTGGCCAGGGCTTGGGCCGCAGTGCCGAAGTCTTTCACCTGAGCCCTTAAGTAGAGAGCTTCAGAGAGACTGCAGACACTATTTCCTGAGCAGAGCTTTCCTTCCCGGGGGGATTTTAGCAGTTCTATTCTTTGGCTCTGAGAGACAGTGGTGGGGAGGCCCATTTTATGGATTCCTGGGAAGATGAGGCCCAGGTGGGATTCTGACATAGGTGGAATCTGTGTCCAGTGGGCTCCCACTGATGTGGCCTTTGCTCTCCTCTGGAATCCAGTTGAAATAACACCACTTCCTCCTGGATTCCCCCGCCCTCACCCCATCCCTACCGGCCTGGCGCTGCCTCCTGAGGGTCTTCCTGACCCTCGAGGGGCCGCTGGCTGCCTTTCCCCTGAACTCTGTCCCGTCTCTCACAGTTGGTGCCAACACCCCGACCGCCTGCTGCTTCTCCTTCGTCTCCCGGCAGATCCCACGCAAATTCGTGGACGACTATTACGAGACCAGCAGCCAGTGCTCCAAGCCTGGAGTCATGTAAGGGCCAGCCTTCCTGCCCGCCCTGGGGAAGGAGCCTGGGGGTCTTAGGCACCTCCTCGGAGCTCAGGACACCAGGGGGGCCCCTGCCGTGTTTTCTCACCTGGTTTGGGGCCTGCAGAGGGTCCCGGGGGTCTGCCCCTGGGCAGAGGGAGGAGAGGGGAGGAGCGACAGCAGGAAGCTGTCCTTTCTCTCATTTGCCAAACAACAATGCTGGCTTTCTGAGGGGACCCCCATAGGAGACCCAGGAAGGTCTGTGAACCCCAGGGTGAAGGGGGCATGATGTGAGCATGTGGACAGGCCCTGAGATGTCCAGGGCAGAAGGAGGGAGGGGTCCCTGGGGGCCCAGGATCCCCCCCGCCCAATTGCACTCACCAGTGTGTAACCCTTCTGTTCTCCACAGCTTCAAGACCAAAAGAGGCCGGCAGGTATGTGCTGACCCCAGTGAGGACTGGGTCCAGGAATACATCACCGACCTGGAGCTGAATCCCTGAGCGGCCTGGGAGCTGCAGGGAAGAAGTTCCCTCTATGGACAGTCGGGGAAGCAGGGCAATGATCCTGGGACTCCAAAAGGCACCTCTTCTGTGGGTCACACCCCATCCCCAGCCACTCACCGGGGCCCTCCTTCACTTTAATGCCTCCTATTTAACTTTTGTCATTTATTTCCACCATGGAAGTGTGTGATGTCGTGAATATCTGCTCTGACCCCCTCTTCCCCACTCATCCCTCCCCCTTCCTCTGTAACTGTCCTCACTCTCAGTACGTGGATCAATCAGTGTGACTGGCGCTCTCCTGCCAGCAGTCATATCATACGTGCCAAACAACAAATACTGGTTGAGTGGTTTTGCCCAGGACTGTGATTCAAAATATCGAAGGCTCTTCTATAAAAGGTAAACCAGCCTTTTCCTGTGGTGACTTTCTTGATTTTGTCTTCCCAGCAGCCAGAATCACAGATTGAGATTAATACTGGGGGGAAAGCAGGGGAATATGAAAAGAGGCAGAAACCACGAGAAAGAAAAAGCATCCTAGAAAAAGAACACCAGACATTCCCCTGGAGATGCTGTCCTGGAAAGTTGAAACAGACACTTTTTTTTTTAAATTTAAAAATAATTTTAAGTAAAAGATTTTCATTTATCTATATTAAAAATTGTTTATATTTTTAACTGTGTTGGGTCTTAGTTACAGCACAAGGGGCCTTTAGTTGAGGTGCCAGGGCTTAGGTAACCCCTGGCATGTGCCATCTTAGTTCCCTGACTAGGGAACGAACTCGAGGCCCCTGCACTGGAAGGCAGATTCTTAACTCCTGAACCACCAGGGATGCCCTAACACAGTATTTTACAACCAAATCATAATTGATACGGTCTAGGAAGTTTTTCTACTTAAATGAATACCAAGGTGATGTGTATTTGTACACACCAATGTGTTTTCATGAATGATTTCCTCAAAATGATGGCTAACGCTTGTTGAGGGTTTATTGAGTGCTGGGTTCAATGCTAAGTGCTTATAGTAGTGCTGTGCTGAGTGCTTGCCTTGGTGACAGTCTAGCCAACCCTGCCTGCAGTCTAGCAAGGATCCCCTACCCGCCAGTTGACTGAGAGCTTTGCTCACCTTCTCCATTGTTCTGCACTCTGCTTTGTGGAGGAATGTTCTTCAAGCCACATCTGAGCTGAGGTTTGGGAGCTAGAGTGGTCAGAGTTAAATATAATTATAGGGGGAAGAATTCTTTAGTATAAGGATGTCCCATGCAATTGCTGAGGCATGCTTAGACAAAAATTATTTGTTGTGTATCTGAAATTCAGTTTTAACTGGGATTCCTGTCTTTTAGCTGCTAATACTACGTGGGGTGCGCATCTCTCATAAAGGCTGCCTATTTCCTGTTGGAGTTGAGTAACCCAGGATTGGTGTGAAGGCAGAGTCGTGCTTTTCAACCTCGAATTCACATTAGAATCATCTGGGGGAGCTTTTAATTTTTTAAGTGATTAATTAATTTTAGCTGCACTGGGTCTTTGTTGCAGTGCACAGGCTTCTCACCGAGGTGCCTGCCTCCTGCTAAGTCACTTCGGTTGCGTCCGACTCTTTGCAACCCCCTGGACTGTAGCCCACCAGGCTCCTCCGTCCATTCTCCAGGCAAGAACACTGGAGTGGGTTGCCATGCCCTCCTCCAGGGGACCTTCCCGACCCAGGGCTCGAACCCTCGTCTCTTATGTCTCCTGCGTTGGCAGGAGGGTTCTGTACCACTCGCGCCACTGGGGAGCCCCTCTCACTGAGGTGGCTCCTCTCATTTTCCTGCACGGGCTTCACTAGCTGCGGCATGTAGACTCTAGACCTTGTACTCAATAGTTGTGGCCAACAGGCTTAGTTGCTCCTCAGCAAGTGGACTCTTTCTGAACCAGGGATCAAGCCTGTGTTCCCTGCATTGGCAGGTGGATTCTAAACCACTGGACTACCAGACAAGCCCAGGGGGAGCTTTCTAAAAACTTCATTGCCAAGAGCTCGCCTTCAGGATTTAGTGAGATCTAGGTGAAACCTGGGCATCAGTAATTTTAAAATGTTAATGTACAGCTAGTTTGAGAACCGATGTTGGAGTGTAGTCATAACCTGTTTTTGGCTGGTCTTGGGGTTTCAGAGGTGATACAACTCCCTTCCAGTTTTTCAAGGCTTCTGATCTGTTTTTCTTGTCAGGTTCATTGGATGGTTAATGAGCAGAAAATCTGTCGGCTACTGTTACTTTTAGAACAGGGATTTAGGACTCCTCCTCTCTCATAGCACAGTGTCGGGAGCTCTGGGCCTCCCCTTTCCCCACCACAGCCTCTCCCCCATGTAACTGGCTCTGGGCTCCACACTGCCCTCTGCTGATGAAACGATGCCACAGGCGGGGAGGTTGCCCTGATCAGCTCCCTGCCTCCAAACGCATCCCACCAGCCCACCTCCTCACAGGGAACACGAGGGTTGGTTTTGTTCACAGGATGAATTTCTTAAAGGAGGAGTCTGAGAACAGGATGAACCGGGCTGTTTATGGATTCCATTTTTTGTCCTTTCTAGTCTCCCATCCTGTCATTTCTGCTTATACCAACATTAGCTTGGAAGGGAGAATTCTGCTTTTCCAGATGACTGATTCTCAGTCAGCAAGCAGAAAAGTTTTCTCTTAAGCAAACTAAGTTTTTTTTTTCCTTCTCTGCTATCGGAGGAGCCAGTTTCAAGGTGAATTAGTCTCTTTCTTAGAGGGCTTTGCTGATGTACGCATGAAGCAATCAGTCTTCAACATTCTGCATGTTCCTTTTTGATGCAAACTTGGTAGGCAGATTTTCACCTTGGTGAGAATATAAAAGACGTCTTCCCTGACTTTGGCCTCAGCTACTGCCCTCAGCCAAGGCCACTTTTGGGGTCTGCTGCCGGCTGCACTGCAGTCTGTCAGTTCGGGGTGACAGAGGATGAGATGGTTGGATTGCATCATCAACTCAACGGACATGAGTTTGAGCAAGCTCCGGGAGATAATGAAGGACAGGAAAGTCTGGGGTGCTGCAGTCCACGGGGTTGCAAAAAGTCGAACATGACTGAGGGACTGAACAACAACAAATCAGAAAAGCTGGCTCAATCTGACTTAACGGATGATAAAGGGAATTTGTTATTAATAGTTTGCATAACTGAAGTTTCAAGAAGTAGATTACCTTCAAGCCAAACTTGATCCAGAGAAAAAAGAAAAAAAAAAAACTTGATCCAGTGGTCCTTAAAGTATCACCATAAACCATGTTTCTTTCTGAACTTCTGATCTCCCTTCAGCTTGAGAGCTTCATCCTAGGACATCAACTGTAGTCAGCTTGCTTGCAGTCCCCCCACCACCAGCCCTTGAAGTGACTTTGTGCGGTTTCAAGGGAAGAGGTAATGACCTCTCCTCACAAAGGTGCAACCCAGCAGGGGGGCCACTCTTTCTTCTTCCTGTGGATGTAGAATGAACTTGTCTATTTCCTGAGCCAGACTGAGTGGGAGAAAAGAAACTGACATAAGAGGGCAGAGAAAGGAGTGCGGGGGCAGCTATGCTCCCATCACACGGAGTGAATTTCCTCTTTGTCAAAGCAACTTGTGGAAGGTTCTGGAGCCTTTTTTTTTTTTCCAAAAAAAACTTTGAATTTTGTATTGGGCTATAGCTGAAGAACAGTGTTGTGATGGTTTCGGGTGGACAGCAAAAGGATTCAGCCATACATACATTGCATGTGTCCATTCTGCCCCACACCACCCTCCCATCTTGCCTGCCACATCACAGTGAGCAGAATTCCCTGTGTAATACAGTAGGTCCTTGTTGGTTATCCGTTTTAAATATGGCAGTGTGTATGGAAGGTTCTGGCGCTTGAGCCTTCTTCTCATTGACACCACACAGAATGGGGAATTATATATCCCACCTTGTCTGAAGAAGACCCCGTTTTTGCTGGTTATGTCAGAATAGTAATAATCGTATCCTCTTTGACTCTCAAAATCATCATCCTAACAAGAGTAGGTCTACAGCTTGAAGGGCCTCTAGTGACACGTGCTGGTGAGATGGTCTCAGGGTTGATATCCATAAAGGTCCCTGACTGTGTGGGCAAAGGATGATGAAATTCAGTCTGTATGATACATAGACAGTCTTACATCCAACACAGGGCCAGATGTGCTCCAAGAGGGAGCCTTTTCTTAATGTCCTCAGGCTAGTAAAGGCCCAAGCGTGCTGCCAATGGTATGGGCAGAGGGAGAGGAGAAGGGTGCAGGCAAGAGTGGGGTGCTGGCATCAGGGAACTAGGCAAAGAAAGGGCCCGCAGAACGGCCTCCATGCAAAGAAATGCGTGTGCTGCCCAAGAGAGCATCAGTGGCTTGCTGGTATTAAAAAGAGAGATGAGAAAACAAGCAGAAGGGAACAGGGACTACATCTGTGTGCATTTACAAGAAGTTCTCTTTACTCCTTTATCACCCCACATGGACTGCCTTCTCCCCAACACACCCGAAGAATTAGGCCTTTCAAAGAGAGGAGGGGAAGGGGTCCAGGACCACCTGAAGCCTCATCTTGCTCCAAAACCTGTAAGCCTGATTTGCACCAGTGGGAAGAGTGGAGGGGTGAGAAGTGGAAATGAGATCAAATTTTGAACTGGAGTTTTAAACTAAAAGAATTTTAATTAGTGAATGTGGCCAGAAGGTTATGGGATCTGCCCAAATGATGTTAAGGTTGGTAGAAGAAAAGTTCAGCATTTTATGTTTATTTTCTGTAACCGTTAGGATCAGTTCAGTTCAGCTCAGTTCAGTTGCTCAGTCGTGTCCAACTCTTTGTGACCCCATGAACCGTAGCACGCCAGGCCTCCCTGTCCATCACCAATTCCTGAAGACTGCCCAAACTCATATCAATCAAGCTGGTGATGCCATCCAGCCATCTCATCCTCTGTCAACCCCTTCTCCTCCTGCTTTTAATCTTTCCCAACACCAGGGTCTTTTCCAATGAGTCAGTTCTTTGCATCATGTGGCCAAAGTATAGGATAAGACAGTTAGGATAGGGCAGGCTATAGCTGACGAACAAGCAACCCTCCAATGGATTAACAAAGTAAGTTTCTCACTGGCACCAGATCTGACGTAGGTCAGCTCACCGGTTCTCAAAACTGAGTGTGCACCAGAGCCACCTGGAGGGCCTGTCTAAGCACAGAGTCCTGGGCCCCACGCGAGAGACTCTGATGCTGCATGTCTGGGGTCCGGCTCAGCTCTGCTTTTCTCATAGGCTTTCAGGTAATGCTGATGGTGCTGGTCTGTGAACCACACTTTGAGTAGTACTGACCCCAGAGCAGCTTGCCTCTAGGTGGTGACTCAGGAATCCAGGCTGCTTCCGTCCTGTAGCTCTCGATTCTGGAATGAGAAAGGAGACAGAAAAGCCATACTGCTTTTAACTGTCCTGGCCCAGAAGTGACACACATCACCTCTGCTTGCAGTCCATTCAGAATTAGTCACAAGAGACCAATTCATCTGCAGGGGAGGGAAACACATAGGCTACTAATGTTTAGGGAGCGCTAACGTCTCTGCCAGTTACTCTCAACAGGAGGTTAACCAATGAAAGGGGGTCTTCCAAGGTGAACTTTTTTTTGGATACACCATGTGACTAGCAGGATCTTAGTTCCCCAATCAGAGACTGAACCTATGTTCTTGGCAGTAAGAACCGAGTCCTAACCACTGGGCCACCGGGGAACTCCTGACCCATGTGAACTTGTAGTCTATGCAGGTACTTACAGCTGCCCATATGAAAGGTAGATTCCATATGCAGAGTTTTAAATTAATCTCATCGACATCTTTTCATCTCAGCACATTCGTACCAATGCTTCTTCCTTTTCAGTGGTTTCATATTTATTATGTGGGTGGACTATGATATTTTTAAATTTAGAACGCTCGTGCACTGGTTCTTTGTGAGTCTGATTTTGGCTGCGCTGGGTCTTTGTTGCTGAGAGCAGGCTTTCTCTAGCTGGAGCCATTGGGGGCTTCTCCTCATCACGGTGCACAGGCTCCTCACTGCAGCAGCTTCTCCTGTTGCGGAGCGTGGGCTCTAGGCTTATGCGTGAAGCTCATGGGCTTCAGTAGGTGTAGCACGCAGGCTCTCAGGAGTTGTGGCCGGCAGACTTAGTTGCTCCTTGGCACGTGGGCTCCTCCCAGATCAGGGATCGAACCCTTGTCCCCTGCGTTGGTAAGCAGATTCCTATCCACTGTGCCACCAGGGAAGTGCATGTGCTGTGATGTTTTAAACTACTCTCTTTCTCTCTCTCTCTCTTTTTTTTTTTGATGAATTTGTTTCTCTTTCATTGCTTTCACTAACAGGTCTGCAAAGAACTGTGTGCCTACACCTTTATATCTTTACACGGTGTTTCTGGAAATAGATTCCTCGAAATATGATAGACTGAAGAGTTTGTATATTTTTAAATTTGCTAGAAACTGTCATTATGCTTCAAAAACCCTGACTATCAAAATTCCACTTTTTAATACTAAAAAAAATAAAGTGCTAGTGTTAAGTTGCTTCAGTCGTGTCTGACTCTGTGACCCTGAGGACTGTAGCCACCAGGCTTGTCTGTCCACGAGATTCTCCAGGCAAGAATACTGGAGCGGGTTTGCCACGCCCTCCTCCAGAGGATCTTTCCGACCCAGGGACTGAACCCTCGTCTCTTGGGTCTCCTGCATTGTCAGGTTGGTGTTTTTTTTTTTTTTTTTTTAACCACTCATGCCACCTGGGAAAATAGAGATTTTAAAACAAAACGAAGTAAGTAAGGCTTATCAAAAAGCAATGTATGCTTGCATTTCTCATAAGCATGTAGAATTTCTCCCTCTTGAATTTTACAACAGAGACTCTGATTTAGTCTAAATTTCTTATTCTTAAAAACATAATCTAGGCCAGGACTCAGGAAAGTTTTCCATGAAGGGTCAGATAGTAAATGTTTTGCGCTTAGCAGGAATACAGACTCAGTGGCAATTATTCAGCTCTGCCATAGTAATGGGAAAGCGTCCACAGACTCTATGGAATGGAATGGGCATGGTTGTGTTCCTCTGAAATTTTATTTGTGAAAACAGAAATCGCGTTGGATTTTCAAACTTTTTTTTGGTCATGACACATGGCATATAGGGATCTTAGTTCCCCAACCAGGGATCAAGCTGGTGGCCTCTGCAGTGGAAGCTTGGAGTCTTAACCACTGGACCACCAGAAAAGTCACGGCTTTGTGCTGGATTTGTTCTGAGGATTGTAGTCTGCTAAACGTGACCTAGATAATTGATCTAATAAATCATTTGTCCAGAAGTCTTGTTGCCTATATCAGCTGATTATTTTTTTCTTCTCTAATGTTAGCCACTGCTTTTGTGGATCCATGGATTCTAAGAAAATCATATTCAGGTGACATGTCTATTGCCACATGCATCTTATTAAGAAGAGTGGTAAATTCTATTGACTAATTCTGTGGTTTTTGGTTTTTTGGCTTCATGTTAATCACTTGGGAATTTGGGAAAAAAATCTAGATTCTCCGGATCCAATTTCAAGAAATTCGATTGTGACTATTTTAAACAACCTTGCCAGATGGTTCTGGGCTGCTTGGAGAAATGCAGGTATTGGCTTGTATTTCAGTTATATTACTTATTAGCTAAATGACAGTGGGTGAATTGTTTCAATTCTCTGATCCAACAACATGTTTACTTCTATCAAATGGGGGATACTTAGCTCTTGGTGGAATTGTTAGGATTTAAAGAACAATACATAATTCTTGGGCTTCTCTGGTGACTCTGATGGTGAAGAATCTGCCTGCAATGCAGGAGACCTGGGTTTGATCCCTGGGTCAGGAAGATCCCCTGGAGAAGGGAATGACAACCCACTCCAGTATCCTTGCCTGGAGAATCCCATGGACAGGGAAGCCTGGTGGGCTACTGTCCACAGGGTCACAGAGAGTCAGATTTGACTGAGCGACTAAGCCCAGCACACAGCACCGACTTCAGTGCATGAATATATAACAAGAATGAATTTACCGAATCATAAAGATGATGCTAGCATTTTATAAAAGAATCATTATTTTGCAAAATCGTCTCCCAGTTTTAACTTTCGGGGGTGTGTTGCCTCTAGATGTGTTTCAAACCTAAAGCCCGGCCCTCAGGCTGGGGCACGAGGGGAAGCCAACAGACCTCTTTCACAGAGAGGCTGCCCTGTTTCAGCCTGCTGTTCGTGCTGTGCCCTGATGCTGGTAGCCTGTTTTCCCTGATTGTTACAGTCTGGAGGGACCCAGGGATGCAAGCCCCTGTGGCCGCTGGAGTCAGGCGTTCACCGGGCATCATCCAGAAGCAGCTGCAAAGCCCAGACACCAGATGGAAAAACTTGGGCCTCATCTTGCTCCTCCAGGTGTGTGTAAAAGCCCTTCTCTGGGGGACGCCCATGTCCTGGAGTGTGGCGGGGATGAGACAAATATGGCGCCCCCTGGTTGGAGGATAAAGATGTCATGGGCCGAGGAAAAAGCAAAGCACCACCACCACAATAAAAAACCCAGTGCTGTCAACTGGCTTTGGTAGAGAGCAGGAAAAGAGCAAAATGGTTCTACCATGGCCTATCCTGGAGACTATGCCAACGGCCGGCCCCTCAGGCAGCTGCTTTACGATGGGTGAATGTGCGTCTTTGTCATCAAGCCTGGTGCGTCTGTGCTGGGTCTGGGGCGAGTGAGTTTGCCTCAGGAGCCCCTTAAGAGGCATTTCTCAGTTTGCTATAGCTCTCTGGGTCTCGTGGACACATGCCCAACTGGTTTTCGAAGCCAGATGTTTAGAGAGCTCATTTCTCCAGGGCAGTTCTTAAAAGTCGGGCTAAGAACTTTTCAGGTAAAAGTTCTCAGTTGTTGGGTTGCAAGCCCTTTGCTTCTTGGGGAGAAGCTCCCTGTTTGTGTGTTCCCTCCTGACTCGGGGGGTCACGCTGAGGTTGAAGTTAATGGCCAGGCCACATTTCAGACTCTCCTATCCCCCTCTCATGAGGCGCTTTGGAAAAAAAAAAAAAATTGAGATTTTCTTTTTTACAATACTGCATTAGTTTCAGGTAAGCAACATGGTGATTCAAAATTTTTATAAATTATACTCCATTTATAGCTATTATGGGGCTTCCCAGGCTGTGCTAGTGGTAAAGAATCTGCCTGCCAATGCAGGAAATATAAGAGACGCAGGTTTGATCCCAGGGTTGGGAAGATCCCCTGGAGGAAGACTTGGCAACTCACTCCAGTATTCTTGCCTAGAGAATCCCATGGATAGAGGAGCCTGGTGGGCTATAGTCATAGGGTTGCACAGAGTCGGACACGACTGAGCGACCTAGCATGCACGTAGCTGTTGTAACATACTGGTTGCATTCTCTATGCTGTGTACCTACAGCTTATTTATTTTACATATAATTGCATCTCATTACATGTAGCTCGCATCTCTTCATTGTCTCCCTCATCTTGCTCCTCCTCTGTCCCCTCTCCCCACTGGTAACCACTAGTTCTTTATATCTGTGAGTCTGTTTCCTTTCCTATTTACTAATTTATTTGTTATATCCCATAGTTAAGTGATAACACTCAGTATTTGTTTTTCTTTGTCTGACTTATTTTACTAAGCGTCATGCCCTCCAAGTTCATCCATGTTATTGCAATTGGCAAAATTTCATTCTTTTTTAATGGTTGAGTAATATTTCCTTGTATGTATATAACCACGTACTCTTATCCAGTCATCTGTTTAAAGACTGAGGGCAGTGGGGTTGTTTTCACGCCTGGGCAATTGTAAATAAAGCTGCTATGAACACTGGCTTGTGTGTATCTTTTCAGGTTAGTGTTTTCTCTTTTTCCTGACGTATACCCAGGAGTGGAATTGTTGGATCGTGTGGTAGTTCTAGTTCTGTTTTCTGAGGAACCCCCATACTATTTTCCACAGTGACTGCATCAATTTTCAACCCCACCAACAGTATTCAAGGGTCTCCTTTTCTCCATATCCTCACCAAAATTTGTTACTTGTGGTCTGTTTGAACATAGCCATTCTGACCAGTGTGAGGTGATAACTCATTGTGGTTTTGATTTATATTCCTGACAATTAGCAATGCTGAACATCTTTGTATGTTCCTGTTGACCATCTGATGTCTTCCTGGAAAAATGCCTATTCACATTTTCTGCTCATTTTTTAATTGGGTTGTTTGTTTACTGTTGAGTTGCATGGGCTGTTTATATGTTTTGGGTATTAACTCTTTACCAGTCCTATCACTTGCAAATACTTTCTCCCATTCAGTGGGTTATCCTTTCATTCTGCTGATAGTTTCCTTTGCTGTGCAAAAACTTGTAAGTTTAATCAAGTCCCATTTGTTTATTTTTGGTTTTGTTTCCTTTGCTGAAGGAGACAGATCCAAGAAAAATATTGCTATGATTTATGTCAACGAGTGTTCTGCCTATGTTCTCTTCTTGTAGGGAAACAGAGCAGGGCCCTGCGGCCTTTGACCTTCCCCTCCCCCGCCACCCTGCCACGTCCTCTGCCTGCCTGTAGTCTGTGGAAAATTTTAGGCAAAGAATAAGTTTAATCAGAGAAGTGAGAAATGCAGAAACAAAGGAAAACAGCCAAAGGAGAGCAAAAATTAATAGCGTAGTCATCGAGCATAGTCAAGGACCTTTGGTTCCTTCTCGAGGGCTGTAGATAATATTCTGAGCCATATCCTGGGAGCTGTCCTATAGCTACCAAAACACCAGGGTGAAGAAGTTAACTAGATGATGACCGGGCTGTATCTATCACATAAGCTGTCACAACTCCGAGAACTGGCCTCAAAGAAATGGGAAAAAGCAGACCCTGGAATTGAAGGTTAACTGTACCTGAAGCAACCAAGATGATGCTGGTCAGACCACTGAGGAGCAATTTGAAGATGACTGTTAGAGCTGACGGAGCTGCTCCTGCGTGTAGCCCTCTCCTTCTGTCTATGAGAGCTCCTGCCCCACTGGTTGCCAGTGAGGGGAGAGTTGGCCTTTGGACAGATGCTCACCTTCACTTCCTGCGCCCCTACTTTATTCTGAAATAAAGCAAACTTTCCTTTCCACCAGCCTGGCCTGTTTGTTGGCTTTTGAGCAGCTAGCACCCAGACCCCACACATTCTTTCAGAAAGGGTAGTTTTATGGTTTCCAGTCTTATATTTAGGTCTCTAATACATTTTGAGTTTATTTTTGTACATGATGTGAGAAAATGTTCAATTTCATTCTTTTACATGTAGTTGTCCGGTTTCCCTAGTACCGTTTACTGAAGAGACAGCCTTTTCTCCATTCTTGCCTCCTTTGTCATAGATTAAATTGAATGTAAGTGTATTGGTTCATTTCTGAGCTCTCAGTTCTGTTTCACTGATCTTTGTGTCTGCTTTGACCAGTATCATATTGCTTTGATTACTGTAGTGATGTCGTCTAGTCTGAAGACAGGGAGTGTGATTCCTTCAGCTCTGTTCTTTCTCAAGATTCCTTTGGCTATTCAGAGACTTAATTTTTTCCATATAATTTTAAAAATATTTGCGCTAGTTCTGTCAAAATTGCCATTGGTATTTTTATAGGGATTGCCTAGAATCTGCATATTGCCTTGGGTAACATGGTCATGTTAACAATATTAATTTTTCCAATTACTCATTAATAACATGGTATCTTTTCATCTGTTTGTGCTGTCTTCGATGTCTTTCATCAGGGTCTTACAGTTTTCCAAATACAGATCTTCTGCTTTCTTAGGTAGGTTTACTCCTAGGTATCGCATTCTCTCTGATGCAATTATAAGTGGAATTGCTTCTTTAATTTCTTTCTAATAGTTCATTATTAGTGTATAGAAATGCAACAGATTTCTGTATATTAATTTTGTATCTTGCAACTTTACTGAATTCAGTGAGGAGCTCTAGTAGTTTGTGTGTTTGTGTGTATTATAGATTTTTGGTTTGTGGTTACTCTGAGGTTTGTAAATAGCAATCTATATATATATATTATAAGTTGATGATCTCTTAGTCTCAAACACATTTTAGCAACCCTCCATTTTTATTCTCTTCCCCTCATGATTACTGATCTTGATATCATATTTTACATCTAATTGTTTTGTTTATGCCTTAAACTGCTTATTGTGGATATGGATGACTATACTACTTTTGTCTTTTAACCTTCCTACTAGCTTAGTACAGGTTTCCGTGGTGGCTTGGTGGTAAAGAATCCATTTGCCAATGCCAGAGACATGGGTTCAATCCCTGGGTTGGGAAAATCCTTTGGAGAAGGAAACGGCAACCCACTCAAGTATACTGGGAGTTGCCTGGGAAATCCCATAGACAGAGGAGCCTGGTGGGCTACAGTCTATGGCACTGCAAAAGAGTTGGACACAATTTAGCGACTAAACAACAATAACTAGCTTTGTACGTGGTTAATTTGCTACTTTTGCTGTATATTTGCCTTTACTGATAAGCCTTTTCCTTTCTCGGTTTTCATGTTTCTAGTTATGGCCTTTTCGCTGACAGGTGTCCCTTTAGCATTTCTTGTAAAGCTGGTTTGGTGGCGTTAAACTCTTTAAGCTTTTGCTTGTCTGTAAAACTTGATCTCTGCATCAAATCCAAATGAAAGTCTGTCAGGTAGAGTGATTCTTGGTTGTAGATTTCCCCCTCGCATCATTTTAAATGTATTATTCCACTCCCTTTTGGCCTGGGGAGTTTCTGCTGAGAAGACCACTGAAAGCTTATGGGAGTTCACTTGTGATTAACTTTTTGCTTTGTCAATGCTGCTTTTAATATTCTCTTTAATTTTTGCCATTTCAATCACAATGTGTTATGATGTGGTTCTCTTTGGGCTGATCTTGTTTGAGACTCTGTGATTCCTGGACTCTGGAGTCCATTTCCTTTCCCAGGTTAGGGAAGTTTTCAGCTATTAGGTCTTCAGGTATGTTATCTGTGGTACTTCCTGGGAGGCGCTCGTGGTAACAAACCCACCTGCCAATGCAAGAGACACAGGTTCGATCCCTGGTTCAGGAAGTTCCCCTGGAGAAGGAAATGGCAACACACTCCAGTATTCTTGCTTGGAGAATCCCATGGACAGAGGAGCCTGGAAGGCTACAGTCCCTGGGATCACAAAGAGTCAGACACGACCGAGCTATTGAACACAGGTGTTCTCTGCCTTTTTCTTTCTCTGTCTCCTTCTGGGACCCATATAATGCACATGTGATTATGCTTGATGTTGCTCCAGAGGTCTCTTAAACTCTCCTCTTTTCTCTTTATTCTTTTTTTCTGTTCGTCCTCAGTGATTTCCACCACTCCCTTCCGGATGGCTGATTCATCCCTGTGTATCATTTAGTCTATTGCCGCTTCCTTCTAGCGTAGTTTCCATTTCAGCTATTGTGTTCTTTATCTCTGGTTGTTCTTTATATTGTCTCTTTGTTAAAACTTCTAACTTCTCCCTCTGTTTGTCCCTTCTTCTCCTAAGTTCTTTGATCATCTTTACAATCATGACCTTGAACTATTTCTTGAGTAGATCAGCTGTCTCCGCTTCACTTTCTTCTTCTGAAATTGTGTCTTGTTCCTTCATTTGGAATAATTTCCACTGTCACCTCATTTCATCTACCTTGCTGTTCTTATTTCCACGTATCTGGTAAGGTGGTTATGTTTCCTGACCTTGAAGAAGTGGCCTTTTGTAGATGTCCCACGAGTCCCCATAGCACACCCCCTCTGGTCACTAGAGCTATGTACTATAGGGATTTCGCCTATGTGGGCTGCTTGGATCCTTCTGTTGTGGTGGGCTAGTAGCGGTCAGTAGCAGTGGTAGTCTAGCAGGCGTAGTTGGCTCCTGGTCTGTTGATTGCTAGGCCCTGCCTCGTGTAGAGGCTGACAGTCAGTCCTTGGTGGGGTCCAGTCATAGGGCAGAGTTAAGTGTCAGGCTGGCTGCAGAACCCTGGGGGACCCTGGTGTTAATGCTGGCTCACTGGTGGGCAAAGTTGGGGTGCAGGAGGTCCCCAGGCTGGTGCCCGCCCACCAGTGGGTGAATTCAGGTCCTAGGGCTAGTGGTTGCCCATAAGTGGACAGAGCTGGGTCCTAGGGTCTGGCTGCAGGGTCCAAGAGATCCAGAACTGGAGTCTGACTGCTGGTGGGTGCGACTGAATTCTGACACAGCTGGCTGTGGGGTCGAGGGTATCCGGAAGCTCACGTGGCCATGCTGGTGGCAGGGCCTGAGCCTGGTCAGTCCCCGGGCTGATGCTGGCCCACTGGTGGGTGAGGCTGGTGCTGAGTTTAGGGCCGGCTCTCTGGTGGGCGGGGCCGGGGCCCAGCTGGTCTGAGGTCTGGTGCTGGCCTGCTGCTGAGTGGGCTGGACCCACAGGCCCAGGGCTGAGGTTTTCCGGGGGCTTGTGTTAACCCACTGGTGGGTGAGGCAGGTCTAGAGAGGCTTACTGGAGGGAGGGGCCGGGGATTCTGAGGCTATTGCCTGCCCACTGTGGGGTGGAGCTGGGTTCCGGGGTCCCTGGCTATAGGACTCTGGGGGTCCCAGACTTGGCGCCTGCTCACTGGTGTGTAGGGCTGGGTCCTGGGCCCTCTGGTGGGCAGGGCCATGTTCAGAGATGGCCATGTGCTCAGGCAGTCTTAAGGCAGCCTACCTGATGGTAAGTGGGGCCGCGTCCCTGCCCAGTTAGTAGCTTGGCCTGAGATGTCCCAGTACTGGTGCCTATGGGCTGGTGGGTACGGATGGGGCTGGATCCTGAGGCTAATAGGCTGGAGGGAAGATTCCAAAATGGCACTTACCAGCAGCAGTCCAGGTAGAATGGACCCCCCAAAAGCTGCTGCCAGTGTCTGTGTCCCCAGGGCGAGCTGCAGTTGCCTCCTGCGTCTCTGGGAGACTCTCCAAGATCAGCAGGTGGGTCTGCCTCAGGCGACTGTCAAATGACTACTTCTGCTCTGATCCTGGAGCAGGTGAGACTTTTGTGTGCACCCTTTAAAAGTGGAGATTCTATTCCCCACAGCTCTCTGGGATTCCCAAAAGTAAGCCCCATAGGCCTTCAAAGACAAACGTTCTGGGGTCTCGTCTTCCCGGCCCAGGACCGCTGGCCTGGGGAGCCTGAGGTGGGGCTCAGACCCTTCCCTCCTTGGGGAGAACCTCTGTGATTGCAATTCTTCTCCTGTCTGTGGGTTGCCCACCTGGGTGTATGGCTCTTGATTGTACCGTGACTCCTCCCTTCCTGTCTTATTGTGGTTCCTTCTTTATATGTATATAGTTGTAGAAGATCTGTTTTGGTAAGTTCCAGTCTTTTTCACTGAGAGGTGTTCTGTAAATAGTTGTAATTTTGGTGTTCCTGTGAGAGGAGGTGAGCACAGGGTCTTTTCAGTCCACCCTCTTGCTGTGCTATTCACTGCGGCTCTTTTCTTGTTTGCTGATGCGAAGTAGCTGCTCAGCTAGTTTTCAGGTCTTTTTGCAGAGGAAATTGTTCAATATGTATCTATAGATTCAGTGTGTCTGTGGGAAGAGGTGCATTCAGGATCTCCCTAAGTCACCATCTTGGACGAACTCCTCTATCACTTATCTTTAATCTTAGGTTTGGTCTCTATCTCCCTCTGCAGAGAAGGCAGCTAACTGAATGGTGTGCCTCTTGTTTCAGTTCTGTTTGGGGCTTCCCTGGTGGCTCAGAGGGTAAAGAATCTTCCTACAATGCAGGAGGTCTGAATTTGATCCCTGGGTCAGGAAGATCCCCTGGAGAAGGGAATGGCAACCCACTCCAGTATGCTTGACTGGAGAATCCCATGGACAAAGGAGCCTGGTGGGCTATAGTCCCTGGGGTCCCAAAGAGTTGGACACAGACTGAGTGACTACCACTTTCACTTTCAATCTGATCTAAGAAGAGATTTTTTCCTTGTCTAAAAAAAGATTTTTCCAGTGAGAGGCTAACTCTAAATCACCTATAAAGTAGCAATGAGGTAACTTTACTACTCAGCTGATGACTGGGAAGCAACTGAGCCTGGATTCCGCCTCCTATTGAAAACCCACTCAATTTTCCCAGTCCCACAATAGGACAAGCCCCCAGCCCATCTTCCAGAGAAGGCAATGGCACCCCACTCCAGTACTCTTGCCTGGCAAATCCCATGGATGGAGGAGCCTGGTAGGCTGCAGTCCATGGGATCACTAAGAGTCGGACACGACTGCGCGACTTCACTTTCACTTTTCACTTTCACACATTGGAGAAGGAAATGGCAGCCCACTCCAGTGTTCTTGCCTGGAGAATCCCAGGGACGGGGGAGCCTGGTGGGCTGCCGTCTATGGGGTTGCATAGAGTCAGACACGACTGAAGCGACTTAGCAGCAGCAGCAGCAGCCACCCCATCTTCTGGATATATAGAATTGCATAGGATAGAAATCTACAGCTCCTCCAGAAAGAAAAGCCCCCTTAAACAGATGCCCAAGGCATTTTGAAAATCCACTGGGACGTCCTGTATTCCATTTGGTATCTCTGTACATAGGACGTTGGTGATGTGGTCTGACCTGAGCCAGAACTCGGAGGTCAACAGCAAAGGGTAGCAGGAGGACACCCACAAGAGGAGGCCTGAGAACAGAGACCATGGTGAGGGGGCAGTGAGGGCCGGAATCACTCGCTGTTGCTCTCCTCTGGGGTCCAAGCGATGCCCCCTACTCTTAAGACCTAAGCCACAGGCTATGGGGAGATAGAAACTGGGGGTGACGAGAGAGGAAGTTATTAAACACAGTGGTGCTTTGTTGACTTGTATATGCAAGAGGGGTCTTGGGTAACCACAGGGCTCAGGGTATTTGCAAAAAGAGTTCAAGTGCTCACTTAATTGGGGCTGTTTACAGGGAAGTGGTTTCCACAGCGAGAGGAGGTGAGATATGGGTGTCATCCCGGGACCACACTTAGTTGGTTCCTTCTCACTAGAAGCCCTGCAGTCATAGTTTCCCCCAGCAGAAACTTTTGTTATTCCACAGCTGTTCTCACGGCCAAGATGTGGCATTTGCAGTGACGCCATGAGTCTCAAGCAGCACCCCTCACTTTAAACCACACCCAGGTAGACAGAGTTATAAGATGCAAAGCCGGGCTGCAGGAATGACGAGAGGGTGGGATGCCTTTCAGACACCCACTAGCTCAAGAGAGGTTTATCAGGGCCTCAATACACACTAAGCAAGGACGTGTTATGTACGTGTGTAGATTCAGCCACTCAGTCGTGTCCGACTCTCTGTGACCCCGTGGACTGGGGCCTGCTGGGCTCCTCTGTCCATGGAACTTTTCAGGCAAGAATACTGGAGTGGGTTGCCATTTCCTACTCCAGGGGATCTTCCCAGGGATCCAACCTGCTTCGCTTGCATCTCCTGCACTGGCAGGTGAATTTCTTTACCACTAGCATCATCTAGTGCTAACATATATAAGGAACCTTAAAATGATCTTAACCTTTGACCAAGATAATCCATGTTGACGAATAAATTTCCTATGTAAACCCATTTAATTTTTTAAATTTACCAAGGCTAGATTTGTACCCCAGGATGTGATCTATCCTGGAGAATGTTCCGTGTGCGCTTGAGAAAAAGATAAAATCCAATATTTTGGGGTGAAAAGCCTTGTAGATATCAATTAGGTCCAACTAATCCATTGTATCATTTAAAGCTTGTGTTTCCTTGTTAATTTTTTGTTTGGTTGATCTGTCCATAGGTGTGAGTGGGGTTTTCAAGTCCCCAACTATTATTGTGTTGCTGTTAATTTCTCTTTTGATTCATGTTGATGGATGGCAAAAAAAAAAAAAAAAAAACCATCACAATATTGTAAAGTAATTATCCTCCAATTAAAATAGATAAATTTAAAAAGTGAAAAAATACATTTAAATATGGAAAAAAGGTTTATGCACAAGAATATTTTGTCCCCAGCATATTGATAACACTTTAAAATGAGACCTAGTCAGAAAGAGATAAATATCGTACATTAATGCATATATATGGAAGCTAGAAAAATGGTACTGATGGACCTATTTGCAGGGCAGGAATACAGACACAGAGAATGGTCTGTGGACACAGCAGCAAAAGGAGAGTGTGGGACAAACTGAGAGAATAGCACTGAGGTACGGGCCCTACGGTGTGTACAATGGCTAACTAGCGAGAAGCTGCTGAGGAGCACAGGGAGCTCAGCCTGGCGCTCTGCCGACCTGAGGGCTGGGGCGGGGGTGGGGCAGGAAGGAGGCTGAAGACGGAGGGGATGTATGTATACTTATGGCTGATTCCCACTGTCGTAAGGCAGAAACCTATGCAACACTGTAAAGCAACTCTCCACCAATTAAAAATAAATTTTAAAAAAGTTTGAAATGAGAAAAATAAAAGTAAAATTAGACCTAAGTTAGATTGTTTACAATATGAAAATTGTAAAGAAAATTATGGTATCTTCACTTGGTTTGCTATTTAGGCAAACTCTTCAAACAATATGATGACATGGGAAATACTCACATTCTAATGATGAGCTTTAAAAAAAAAATCCCAAGATGCAAATTGACTTATTTTAATCAGAACCCACCTTGGGTCTGGGGAGGTGGTCAGTTCCATTTAATATTTTTTGTGGATGCTGTTCCCAGGGAAGAGGGAGTATAGGAGCAGCAAGGATAATGTGTCTCCTGCCATCTACCCCTTGGTTGATTTAATAATAAAGGGTTCTTCTCTCTTTCTCAATATGGGCAATTTCAGTAATGATGACTCACTATTCTGAGAGTTCTCTTGTTTGCCACCTTCCCCCATCTTCTGCTTTTACAAAGCAGGGTGGGTAGTGTTTGTGGCAGGACTAATTCTAACCCTCTTGGCATGTTCTGGAATGAACACTAGGCCTATTTTGGGGTTGTGACTTCACCACCATGAAGAGCTTAATGTCTCAGATTTGGGCAATAGTCATTTACAGAGCAACAGGAAATACACAAATCAGCATCTTCTTAAAAATTAAGTCATTCAGGAAGGGGGAAGACTAACAGTTTCTAATCTAGACAGCAAAGGGAAAAAATATTTATCACACCTTAAATGTTAGTGTTGAGAGAGAAAAAAAAAAAAGACAGGAAAAAGACAAAAGACATGTTTTTCCTGACCACCATCTACTCTACATCCTTCTTGATACCAGAAACCCACAATTCCTTTGGGAAGCCACTCTATCCCAAAGTTCTCAGATTTTAAGTTTATGTGAAATTCATCCAGCCACAATCCAGGGTGTGGTTTTTCCAGTAGTCATGTATGGATATGAGAGTTGGACCATAGAGAAGGCTGAGCACTGAAGAATTAATGCTTTCAAGTTGTGGTCCTGGAGAAGACTCTTGAGAGTCCCTCGGACTGCAAGGAGATTAAACCAGTCCATCCTCAAGGAAATCAGTCCTGAATAATCATTGGAAGGACTGATGCTGAAGCTGAAACTCCAAAACTTTGACCACCTGATGTGAAGATCAGACTCATTAGAAAGGACCCTGATGCTGGGAAAGATTGAGGACAGGAGAAGCAGGCAACAGAGGATGAGATGGTTGAATGGCATCATTGACTCAATGGACAAGAGTTTGAGCAAGCTCCTAGAGATAGTGAAGGACAGGGAAGCCTGGTGTGCTGCAGTCCTTGGGATCGCAAAGAGTCAGACATGAATTAGTGACTGAACAACAAAAACCTTAATTAGCTTAAGCAGATCAATGAAACCCATCCCCTCAGCCACAGCAACTGGTTAGGAGTTGGATTTCTGACATGTCAGTCAAATCCGAGAGAACCCAGTGGTTTTTTTTCCAGTGAAGACACAGCCTCTTTCTTCCCTGAAGAAAATGAACAAGAATTCATGTAACATGATGACCTAGAGAGGTGAAATGGACGGAGGGGAGGGGGGCAGAAGGGGAGGGGGGCGGGGGGCGGCGGGGGGCGGGGGTGGGTTGGAGGGAGGTTTAAGAGGGAGGGGATATATGTATGTGCTCTGCTGTGTGCTTAGTTGCTGAGTTGTGTCCAACTCTTTGTGACCCTGTGGACTGCAGCCTGCCAGGCTCCTCTGTCCATGGGGAATCTCCAGGCAAGAATACTGAAGTGGGTTGCCATTTCCTCCTCCAGGGGCTCTTTCTGACTCAGGGATCAAACCGTGCCTCTGACGTCTCTTGCTTTGGCAGGCAGATTGTTTACCTCTCGTGCCAAGTGGGAAGCCCAGAAAGGGCTTTAAAACCTGACAATTGTTGTCAGTAATCTGGAGTCTCAAAGGGCTGTGAATGCAGATATTTCTACTTCAATCTAAAATCAATGTGAATAAAGTAATTAGCCTCCAATTAAAATAAATACATTTAAATCAAAAAAATAAAAATCAGTGTGAATAGACTGTTATTTTTAAAGTGGATAACTAACAAGGACCTACTGTGTAGCACAGAGAACTCTGCTCAGTGTTTTGTGACAGCCTGGATGGGAAGGGAATTTGGGGAGAATGAATACATTACTCACTCTGCTGACTCTAATGCACCTGAAACTATTACAACATTATTAACAGGCTTTACCCCAATACAAAATAAAAAGTTTTTTAAAAAGTTAATGCAAATAGAGACAAGGAGGTGAGAGACTTAACAGGAGAGAAACCTGGGCTCTGACTGGGTCCTAAGTCCCCCTCCTTACCTCTCCTATGAAATATTTGTTTATTTGAAGTAGAAAATCACCTGCTTGTAAAGGAGCAGGTAAGATGTAGCTTTGGCCATCAGATACTCATCACTTCTGTATGTTGCCCCATCTCTGCAGGGGCCAAGATAGAAGCAGAGGTCTCCATCCCATGGCTAGAGGTAGGGGTGTAGGGGTGTAGTGGTGACTGTAGTTTTGAGGGCTGTGCCAGGAGACACACGTTCTCAACCCCAGGTAAAGTGCAAGATATATGACTAGACAAGCTCTGTCTTTTGGGTTATCGAGGTCATGGAATTGATCGGAAGCAAAGAGATCAGAAGCCTGCTGTTACTGGGAAGGGTGTTACTTTCCAGAGAAATGACAAGATCACTCCAAAATAGCTGTAAGCTGCTCAACACCTAGGGCAAACTCTAGGCTCCTAGCTCACATGGTCAAGAAGTTGGCTGCCCCCCAGGAAAGGGCTCTTCCTCAGCACACGTGTGTGTCCAGGAAGGACAGTCCCCAGGGAGGTCAACCGGAAAGGCCGACCAAAGACCTCAGTCAAGCCTTGGACTCTGAAATGCCCTGCACGTTGGTTAGCAGTGCAGTCCCCATACTCTCCGTTCTCCTTGCTCTCCTTACACTCTTTGTTCACAACCCTTGTATTGAGGGAATAGTGGGCACAATTATGCTTCTGTTTGCCTTTGGGCTTCCAGACTGTGAGAAGCAGTTCAGCATAAATGAGCAGATTTTGTTTGTCCTGAGATGCTGGAAGCCAACAGGAAAGAAATGGTGGCACCTCCACCGCTTGTTCGCGGACAAAACTGCTCCTCCCATTCTCCTGATAGAATCTTCACACTTGTCATGGGTTGACCGGTTTGGTTTTAGGGGAACGGGGCATTTCTTAAAGGAAGGGGATTGTAAAATGTTTTCTGGGAGGAGCTCCATGTGTGTGTGTGTGTGTGTGTGTGTGTGTGTGTGTGTGATAGGAAAGCCTTGGATGAAAGAACTTGCTCCTTGCATTGTTCTCATTTGGTAAAAGCCATTATGAGGACTTCCTTGGTGATACAGTGGATAAGAATCTGCCTGTCAAAGAAGGGACATAGGTTTGATTGCTGGTCCAGGAAGATTTCACACGCCACAGAGCAACTGAGCCCGTGGGCCACAGCTACTGAAGCCTGTGCGCCTAGAGCTTGAGAAGCCTGTACTGCAATGAGAAGACTGTGCCCTGCAACGAAGAGCAGCCCCCACTTCCTGCAACTAGGGAAAAGCCTGCGGGCAGCAATGAAGACCCAGTGCAACCAAAATAAATAAATACATACATTAATTAATTTTTTAAAAGACCATTATGACATCAAGACTGTAAGCTCAGCTAAGCTCTGTTTTCTTTGTGTCAACTTAGAGTCCCAGCTGGAAAGTAGTTTTGATAGATGGGTGATATTGCATCTACCCATGGATGTATCCATTAATGGTATCCATTAATGTACATTATGATTTGATACATAAAAGGGTAGCTGATGATCAAAGATGATTCTGGAAAGGTGAGCAATACATGTTTACCAAAAAATAAACCAAATTTGAAATGACAGACTGGTGGTCCAGTGGTTAAAACTTTGCCTTTCAGTACAGGGGTGTGGGTTCGTTCGATCCCTGGCCAGGGAGTTAAGATCCCCTATGTCTCACAGCCATAAAACCAAAACATAAAACAGAAGCAATTTGTAACAAATTAAAGAAAAACTTTAAAATAAAAAAATTTCTACATTAAAAAAGTACAGAAAATAAAGTCTCCATTCTTTTAAAGAAAAAAGAATAAAAATTCCATTTCCTCTAAGAAACCACCATAGTTAGCTATTTGATATGTATCTTTCCAAATATGCCTTTGCAAATATGTTTATGGTTGCTAAAAGTAAAAATAATGTTGTCCTATATGTATAGTTTTGTAGCATATGTGTAGAGTATCCTTGCATTTACTAGAGGTAGACAGATATCTTTTGCACCTAATATTATGGATAATTTCCATAGATATAGACGTGTGTTCTCTTTTTTACTAACCACTGAATATTGCATTGGTGGACATTTCATTTCTCTACTGATTTTATCTTCTGCTGGTTTTAGTGGTTGTTTCCATTTGTTTGATGTTTGTAAACCATGCTGCAAAGAATATCGTTGTGTCTGTATATTCCTGACCTCAGGTTGTGTTGCTTCAAAACAGATTCTTAGAAATGGAATCAGTGCAAACAATATTTTGGTCCAATAGTATAGGCATCTTAATGTGTGCTGAATAGTAATGTTGAATTGTACTCTAAAGAGTTTGGTCACTACAAATCTAAGCTAATTTGGATATGAAAATTAGATTATTTTCAACAGAATGAAATAATTGTGGTTCGTAAAAGTTAATATCTGTTTGATTTTCATACAAGTCTTCTGAATTTCTCCTTCTACAAACAGGACTCTAACTCTAAAACAGGCAATCTATTAAATAATCGAGCTTTCACAGTAAACCTATAAACAGAATCCTGTTCCACATGTAGGCTGGTTGTCTTTTCCTCTGTAACATTAGTCATTTGTTTTGTGGAGCATGGATTCTAGGAAAAGAATGCACACTATATCTATTAGTCCATTCTGAAAGAGATTGGTCCTGGGTGTTCTTTGAAAGGAATGATGCTAAAGCTGAAACTCCAGTACTCTGGCCCACCTCATGCGAAGAGTTGACTCATTGGAAAAGACTCTGATGCTGGGAGGGATTGAGGGCAGGAAGAGAAGGGGACGACAGAGGAGGAGATGGCCAGATGGCATCACCGACTTGATGGATGTGAGTTTGTGTGAACTCCAGGAGTTGGTGATGGACAGGAAGGCCTGGCATGCTGCAATTCATGGGGTCGCAAAGAGTTGGACACGACTGAGTGACTGAACTGAACTGATGCAGATATACAGCACATTTGGAAAAGAGAGGTGAATTCTCTCGACTGTTTCAGGGGTTCTCAGCAGTTAATGTGCATGCGGGATGGTTGATAAGCTTGGAAGATGTTATCAATTCTCAGGGACATACCTGGAAAATTCTGATGTAAGTGGCTTAAACAATCATTGCTTGTGATTCGAACACAGGTGAATTGCATTTGGGGAAATAACCTGGTCAATGATGAAGAGCAAAGTCTCTCGTTACGTCAGAATCTAGCTTCGGAACTCGGTGGTGCTTGTTCACTTGCTGTGTGATCTTGTCCAAGTTGCTTAATCTCTCTGACCCCGCAGCCTTAGTTTACTGTTCCGTCAAAGGAGAATTTAATAGCACTTAAACTATATTATTTCACTGTAAGGATCAAATGAACACAGCAGAAAAAGCCCTCAGCCTGGAGTCAGTCTCATATGTTAGCTGTTGTTATTAAGAAAGTTTGATTCATTGTAAATATGTACTACAGATACTCTTCTTAATGGTATCCATTAATGTACCTTATGATTTGATACATAAAACACTCACAATTTCAGTGTTTTGGAAATGTGTCTCCAATGTGTTAACTGAAAAAAAATGCACAATCTAAAAGTTGAGAGTTAAGATTTATTGGTGGACAAAACTGAGCACTTAAGCCCAGGATGCAGTATTTCGGATAACTTGGAGAGACTGCTCTGTAGCGGCAAGGTGAGGAGCCAGGATATACATAAAGGAGTTTTTGCAACAAAGACCAGGCAGCTGGGACATCCAAAGATTACTGCTAATTTAAGAAAACCAGATATCTCAAGTTAAGGAATTTAGCCCTTTTGTATGTATGGGGAGAGGCAAGAGGGTGGGCTCACTGAAATCATTTCTTTGATGTCCACCTCTGCTGTCGGAGTCTCTTCTAGGTGAACTGTTGGGGTGACTGTAGTGGTTGACGGCTAGAGCCTGGGCATCCTGTTTCTACCCTGAGTTCCCTCAGGGCTCACTGTCAGGGCAGCTGTAAAGTGATGGCTTGATGGTTGCAGCGTCCTTCCTTGATCGATACGGCAGTCACCATTGTTCAATCACAGCTGTCCAACAGAGTAGCTCTGTGGCACGTAGTCCCCTTCTTCACCTTTCTCAAGCTCCCTCCATTTACCATCTTCCCATTCTTTAACTTACTATGTCTTTCAACCAGTGATCCTTTTTTTAAAACTATTTTTTAATTGGAGTATAGTTGATTGACAATGCTGTATCAGTTTCTGCTGTACAGCAAAGTGAATTACATGTACACATGTAACTTAACTTGTACACATGTACACATATCCACATATCCAGGCTTCCCAGGTGGTGCTGGCCATAGAGAATCTGCCTGCAATGCAGGAGCCACAGAAGATGTGGGTTCGATCCCTGGGTCGGGACGATTCCCCTGGAGGAGGGCACGGCAACCTACTCCAGTATTCTTGCCTGGGAAGTCCCATGTACAGAGGAGCCTGATGGGTCCATAGGGTCACAAAGAGCCAGATACAGGTCATTACAGAGCACAAAATAAAAGTTCTCTATGCTATACAGAAGGCTCTTACTAGTTATCTTTTATATATAGTGGTATGTATTTCGGAGAAGGCAATGGCAACCCACTCCAGTACTCTTGCCGGGAGAATCCCAGGGTCGGCGGAGCCTGGTGGGCTGCCGTCTATGGGATCGCACAGAGTTGGACACAACTGAAGCAACTTAGCAGCAGTAGCAGCAGCCGTATGTATTTACCAGTGCCAATCTCCCAATTTACCCCCTACCCCTTTCCCCCTTGGTAATCATGTTTGTTTTCTGTATCTATGACTCAGTTCATGTTTGTAAGCAGGTTCATGTGTACCGTATTTTTTAGATTCTATATATAAATGATATCATATGATGCTTGTCTTTCAGAGAAAGTCAACCAGTGACTCTGATTTGCCAGAAAAACAAAACCAAACTCGAAGCTAGTTTACTTTCCAAAGGAGCATCTTTATTATTTCGCTGGGCTGAACACAACACTGAACAGAAACGTGTCGGTCTGGCAGCATTGGCGCCATCTCCATCCAGAACAAGCTGGCGACAGTCGCTCAACTGCCTCCACAGTGCAAGTGAAGAGGAGGCGGGAAGGCTGGTGAAAAGGTATCTCGGGACCTCTTGGAGCAAACATTCCCAGACCCCAGTGGGGCACTGAAATTAAATTACAAATATTAAATAGTATATATAAATAAGTTGCAATCTCAGTTAGGGACGAGTCCCAGAGTGTGGCTGTTTGACAACAACCAGCGCCCCAGGAGAGGTAGATATGGAGGCGACAGGGGTGCTCCCAAGGCTCAGACCCCTGCTGCCCAGTCGGGCCCCTGAGGTCACTGGGTTCCTCAAAGCTTCCAGGCCACTCAGGAATTCAGCTCCAGGTCGGTGATGTATTGCTGGACCCAGTCCTCACTGGGGTTGGCACACACCTGCCGGCCTCTTTTGGTCTGGAAGCTGTGGAGAGGAGCGGAAGGGTTACACACTGCGGAATGCAGTCGGGGGCGATCTTGGGGGGCCCCCACCCCAACTCTGTGTCCTGAGCCGCTCAGCCCTCCCAGATTCTGTAAGCCTGGCCAGGTCAGGTCACTCCTCAGAGACACAGGTCCTATATATTTGATAAGCCCTGGAGGGCTGGGCCTCCCACGATGGCTCTCTTGTGCCTTTGGGTGCTGACCCCGCCCCCACTCCCCACCCCCAAATCCCCCATCTCCCCAGAAGCAGGCAGGAAGACTAGCACTTACATGACACCAGGCTTGGAGCACTGGCTGCTGGTCTCAAAATAGTCGGCTACGATTTTGCGAGAAAGCTGCCGGGCGGCATAGGAGAAGCAGCAGGCCGTTGGGGTGTCAGCGCCAACTGTGGAGCAAGGGACAGATTGAGTCTGAGTCATAGTTCAGATGAAAGGGCAGACCCGTGATCTGTGAGAGGGTGAGGAAGACTCACAGGGAGAGAAACAGCCCCGCTCAGCGTGCAGACTGGGAGACCAGTCATTGGGAGGCGCTGGGGATTTTTGCCTAGAAATTTCCCTGTCTCTGTCCTTTATTTCTGTCTGAACCCGTCTTCCTTTTTGACTCTTCACTGTGGGCTCTCACTTATCACATCTCCCTTCAAGAATTTGTGTCTGGGTCAGGAAATCATTTAGCTTTTGGCTCAGTGGTAAAGAACCCGCCTGCCCATGCTGGAAACACAAGAGATGCGAGTTTGATCCCTGCGTCGGGAAGATCCTCTGGAAAAGGAAATGGCACCCCACTCCGGTATTTTTTGCCTGGGAAATGTCAGGACAGAGGAGCCTGGTGGGCTACAGTCTACAGGGTCGCAAAAGAATCAGACACCACTTAATGACTAAATAAGAAGTCACATCCCAGCAAAAGAAAAAAGCTTGGCTGTCTCTCATAAGACATCCAAAGGACAAATTCTTGGGGAAACCTAGGAAGAGTTAGTGGAAAACTAACACCACTGGGCAGTAACCAGATTTAGACTCTGCCTCTTACAAACTCATTTGTTTAGGTCTCAGTTTTGCCATCTGTAAAATGGGACTATAACTCCCTCACCCTGGCTCTAGATCTGAGGTTCCCTTTAAAAGATTAAAAATCTTGAAGAGAACAGCCAAGATGTTTTGCAACCCTTAAAGAGGTTCTCTGTGTTCTCTTGGGGGCTCTCAAGGCCACAAGATTGGTGTGGGGACCCCCTCAGCTACTACCCAGACTCACATGGTGCCGAGAAGACCTGGCTGCAGAGGGCCATGGTGCAGAGAAGAACAGCGAGAGCAGCCGCGGGTGCCTTCATGGTGCTGCGAGACGGAGTGCGGGCTTGAGCGTCAGTGGAGCCGAGGTGGACTCGGTGCTTGCTGCTGCCTCTGTCTCTCTGCAGTGGGAGACCATCTCCCTGGCTCTTTATAAAGGCAGCCCTGGCAGATGGGGAAGTGGAATCTGGGGGTGAGGAGGGAAAATTTTAAGCATAGTGGTGTTTCATGCAGAGTGTTGCACAACTCAGGGTCCCCGACAACCACAGGGCCTCAGGATATCCAAGAATAGCTTCTCTCCGCTCTAAGTGTCAGCCCGCAATGCATGACTTGTTCTGGTTTCATGTGAGGAAATGGTTTCCCTTGTGAGCGTCCGGAGACGGGTATATGTCCACCGAGGGCTATTCCTGTCTGGTCCCTGCCTCTAATGCATTCTGCACCCCAGACCTTTCCACAGAACTGAGAGTGCTGTGCTTTTTCAGTTGCTCTAACCACACGAGAAGGGCAGGTATGATGTTGCCCGGGACGGTGACCCAAGCCTCCTTTGGATGGAAGGAACTGAATTAAGGAATTCCCGCCAGAGGACCAGGAAGCCTGAGGTCATGTTGCTGTCATTTGTCCATTCATCAAACAGTCACTGAGTGACCAGGGCCACTGGGTTAAACGCTAGCTGGAAATCATAAAGAGAAATTACGTGTGGGTGTTGCTAATATGTCAGGAGCCTAAAAATATTTATGCCCACTAATTTAGAGATCACTTTTCTAAGAAAGAGTTCTGAAGAAACAAGCCCAAATACGGAGGTGTCTTCAGAGAGGAAGGTACTGACCCCAGCATCACAACTCAAAATAAGGAAATATAAAATTTTCTCTATCAGGGGGTGATAAAACATTAAACTAAATGAAAATAGCAAAAATATAATCAAAACCTCAGTTGTTAAACAGTAAGATAAAAAATGTACCAATTGTATTAAATGTATTAATTGTGTATTAATACTAAATGTACTAATTATATACAGAATCATACAAATATATATGTGTACATACACATACAAGGTATTAATATATGTGTGTTATACATATTAATTGTAATACACATTAATTGTATTAAATGTACTAATTGTATACAGAATTATACAAATAGATATGTGTACATACACATATATGGTAAATAGTGTAACCAAATATGTGTGTGTGCAAACACACACACATATATGATCTAGACATGGAAAAAATAAAAAGCATTAGAAATAAATGCTCAAAGCATCAATAGTACTTATAGTTGTGTGACAAATGAATGGATGACTTTGTTTTCCTCTTTTTCTAGAATTTTCTCATTTTTTGGTAGTACAAATGTATTACCTTCCTGGTTAGCCCACAAATTTATGGACACATTCTGTTTTAAAGCATTTACAATACAACCAATTGGAGGTTGTTGTCCGTTGCTCAACTTGAAAGAACTTTTGGATAAATATACGAAGGTTTCTTTCGAATACCTTTGCTGAAATGAAGCCTTGATTCCCATTTCTCTGAGTTATTTTGAGGAACATCGTGCTCATGCTAAGTCGCTTCAGTCTTGTCCCACTCTTTGAAGGGGAAGCCCTCCAGAAACATAAGTCTGAATTTGGCATTACTTGAGGAACATAAGTAATGCCAAATTCAGAGCAGTTTTCCTTTCCTATTCTTTTCAACTCATAATTTCAGTGGTGTGAAAAGGTCTAGTTTCTCAGCCACATATATTTTCTTTCCTGTCCTTTATTATTTTATTATTATTAGTGGGCATAGGCCACCTCTGGTGGCTCAGATGGTAAAGCATCTGTCTGCAACACAGGACACGCAGGAGACGCAGGTTCGATTCCCAGGTCGGAAAGATCCCCTGGAGCAGAGATGACCGAAACAGCTGACCACACACGCATGAACATAAAATGGACAAATAGTGGGTGCTTACTGGATAAATCACATTGAGAAATAGATTTGGTTCTTTCCAATGATCTTTTGAAAAATGTTACTGATATAATTGCTTTACAATATTGTGTTAATTTTTGCTGTATGGCAAAGTGACTCAGTCATACATACACTGTTCTTTAGCTGCTAAGTTCTGTTCGACTCTTTTGTGATCTCACGGACTATAAGCCCACCAGGCTCATCTGCCCGTGGAAATTCCCAGGCAAGAATACTGGAGTGGGTTGCCATTTTCTTCTCCAGGGGATCTTTCTGACCCAAGGATCAGACCCACGTCTCCTGCTTGGTAGGCAGATTCTTTACCACTGAGCCATCTGGTAAGCAGATACTGATACAGACATATATATCATTTTGTTTAGTCACTCAGCTACGTCCAACTCTTTGCAACCCCAGACACTGTAGCA